>NC_134780.1:5552696-5820196 GCF_046742065.1 Oratosquilla oratoria | reverse complement strand
CCAAGATAAGAGGGAGGGTGGAGGGGAGTGGAGTGTATTAGGAATGGAATGAGTGGGAATGGTTTTTATGCCTTTTTCTTTTTGGCTACCTCCCTTGTAAGGGGGGAAATGCCTTTGGTATATGTATGTAAAAAGTGATAGCCTACTCAATGTATCATATAGTTTCCTTTACTTTATACAGAATGAAATCAAATAGCAGAGAGAGAGGCATGTACTAAACCTGATTTGGCACAACGTACCCCACATCTTGAATATCCTTGGAAGCTTATTGTTATATAGATAGCTGTGTTCAGCGCTACAACTATCTTCATCACTTTGGTGAATCAGCGCACTAAAATAGCATATGAATTAATTGTAATTTGTACTTAGTGCACATATCTAGCGTGTACTTATAGTTTCAGTGTGATTGCTATATTATGTACACAATTTTTTATACGTTCTCTCAGCTCAGATGTGAACATTATGTCGACATTTTCACAAACTATTTAATTTGCACACCATGGTTATGGAGAATATATAGAATGTACGAGGAAGATGGGAGAAAAACACATTAACGTTTCTTTTCATTAATGATTCTTTGACTAATTGACTGGTTAGTTGATTGGTTGACTAATTGTGTAGAGTAGCGGAAATCTAAAACCTGAACTTTAAAAGTAAGGCGATGTTTCGAAGTTTCGAACACAAAATCGGATATCGACTTTAGTGTGTCCCGGACGCAGATTCGGATCGTCAGGGCTCAAACTCGGTCCCAGGGCAGAATGGTATGGACTTGCGTAGTGTAAATTCGGACTTGAACTTAGCACAATAAGTTGTGAAATTGAGAGCAATATAAGTCCTCATTACACATACTGACACATTTACCACAAAGAGTGCCCGTGTTTTACACTTTACAATTTGGTGTTCTGCTTCTATGTACCTGTGAAAGCCAATTAGGATGTGGACTCCTCATCCAGTGACTGTTGTTTATTCATTCATGCCTCAAATGTAACAACGCATGAAAAGTGGTAGGTTTCCTCTGCAGTTGTTAATAAAAATCCCTTCCAGACAGTCTCGTGCCCATAGCAAGGTCATTTGCAGCTCTTTGGATGAAGTTTGTAGATTTTCGAAAATTTCACCCCGTGTAGGTTATTCGCATGTACACGTGGATACAATCTCAAATACATAAGAAATCTTAATAGATAACATCATTATAGCTCCCTTAATTCAAATTCCTTCAAGAAAAAAGAAATTTTCACTCTAAGAAGTCTTCAATTATTACATAAAATTGGTATTTTTGTTGCCCCACCCTGACCCTTCAAATTGCGCGCCTCAAGGTCTTCGCCCGAGGTTCCCCCGGATATCCAACATGGCGGATTTGTTGTGATTATTCTCGCTGGAGGAGCATCCATACTAGTGTTTCCAGGTAATAACATGTACCCCATGTAAAAATTAAATCATCCAGTATTTCCCACAGTAAGTAGGAGCTAGAAGTGGCAGAATTCAGGACGAGTTGGGTATGCTAACAAGGCATGTACTGTGATTTTTGACTCCGTATTCTGGGGATAGATAAAACAAACCCAGACTAGAAGTAGGCATCCAATGTGTTCGCTTGTTTTATTCTCTATTTTGTTAGAGTATACATTTCTTTCTTGTAAAGGTGCATCAATAGGTGAGAGTGATTTGTGTAGGTACATAGGGAAGACGTTTTGGGTTGAGGGAGTCAGGTATGTTGGACGGTGAACATGGAAACCAGCCTAGCAATAAGCCTGGAAAGAGAAGACAAAGTGGCCAAGGACGAATGCAAGTAGGACCTCTTAGCTATACTAAAATGCATATAAAACCAACAAAACTTATCTCACATGGACAAGAACATCCATAAGCAAACTCCGGATTTAGTTTTTTTGCCATAATTTCAATCATATTTTATTTAAGACATGTTGACCATTTTGGGATAGTGCAATCAGAAATTGGACCTTATATGTCCTTAGGTATTGCTTAAAAAAGTGTGTATAGATCTTAGATAGTTTTATTCCATGTTAAACTTACTCTACATGATTGTGAAAATCATGTGGTAAACATAGACATTTTTTCTTGTATTGTTGGTGGGAATATTGATTATGCAGTGTTTACAAAATGTTGAAAAGCAAACCAGCTGATTCATATTCTGGGTTTTGTATGAGAGAAAGTAAAAAAAAAGATGGATTTTTTGTATTAATAAGAAGACCATGCAGTTAACATTTTTAATTTGCATTGCCAATGCTAGTTTGGGAATGGTTATCATTTAGTTGTTTATTGTTAAGTATATTTATTTCATTGCCACTATAGCCATACATTCTCTTATCCTCGCTTGTAATTTGCTGCCATATAATGAAATGAGTGATTAGGTAGTAAATGGCCTAACATTTGTGTCAAGGATGTTATATTTTGGGGTCAGAGAGCAGTACTTTAAATTGATGGACCAAATAGTTGCGGTATACAGCTCTTGATATAACCAACCATAATCTTAAATTTTGGGGGCAGTAGGAAGCTTAGTGGTGATAATTTCTCGTTCACTTCAAGAGCTAAAATTGTATCATAATAGTCGGTAAATTTCAAGATGTATTATAGGTAAAACTAAGGCTGATTTGTAGATCTCTGTGATTTACTTTTTTCTGAATGTGAGTCAATAACTTACCTAATTAGGCTAATACATGTATTCAGTGGTACTGGGTAGTTGCCAAATATTTGGGTTGGTAAAACTTAGTGTACCTTTTCTCCAGTGGTTTTCTTTATTATATAATTCAAGTACTATTACTTGTGATTAAAAGTGGATATCAAATAATGTTCTATGATATATGGTGACAGTGTTAAGGATGGCATGAAAAAACACTTTAGCCAATAAACTAGGAGAGGAAATGAAGAGCTGTGGATTTTCAAGGTGGGAGGGGGGGCACAAAAAGAATTTGCTGTTTAATTTCATGAATAGAATATATATTGGTATATGTCACAATTTTCTTTTTGGACATAAGGCCACTTTAAAGAATATTTGCCCATCATCTATGCCTGTTCTTAAGTGTCCATTTTTTATTTTTTATTTTTTTTAAAAGTAAGTGTCAGACTCAACCTTCAAAAGAAATTTCACAATTTTACATGAGATGAGCTTATCTTCAAAGTTTCTATAATATCATGCCATTCAGTCAATCCATTGCCCTAGGTCTCTCTTGCACAAGAGCCTCAGCTCAGGTAACTGGCACCAGCCATCAGACAGGCTTTAGGACAGTGTAGGATGAGATGTTCATTGTCCATTGTGTGATGGTTACTTTTTTACATCTTGGGCAGCATGATTCTATTCTGTGTTGATAGGAGCTGGATTCCTAAACACAAATGTGCTAGTGTGGTTCTTGAATCTTGCATCTCTTGAGATGGAGTTATCAGTGGAGCTAATGTTAGGGGATTGGTGGAGTTCTGAGTTTGGTAGTGTATCTTTTAGAACTTGCTCTGTGATCTGGCTGTCAATGTGTTTTTGTGTGGATGTATGGTACAGGTTGTAGAATGTGTACATTTCAGTAGTATGCTGCTGATGTGGGTTTTTGTTACATTCAACTGGTTGTGCATGCATTTTCTAATAATATGGGTGAGTTAGGTTTAGATCTCTAGCTTATAATTTGTGTACCTGTCATTTTTATGTGATATCTATGGGTGGATTTTTATTTCTGAATGTAAGTGTTCTAATGAAATAGTTTTAGTGCATCCTGTTATTATTCTTAATGCTTTATTTACTATGCTTTGTAAAGCATGTTTGTTTTGCTGATTGTTGGGAACCAAGTTGTGGAAGCATAGTGGATTGTAGACTAATTAGTTCTCCAAAGGTTTCTTTTCATTATGATTTTCACCCTTAGGTTTGTAATGTAAAGATCATTTGAGTATTATAAGTGAGGCCTAGAGTTTTTGGGCATCTTTTCTGTGGTGGGGTTTGTCCTTTTGATTTCAATATTCAATTATTTTTCTTTATTCATGATTATCTGGAGTGAGCAGTGTTACTAATGATTTTTGGGGTGAGGCTTCCATTCTGTTATTTCAGAGCTGTTGTTCTAGTTTAAGTAAATTTGGGTGTTCTTAGCTGCTATTTTGAAGTTTCTCCCTTAGGTTATTTTTGTCAGGATAATCTGCAGAAGTGGGTACTTTGGATGTGGTGTTGGGAGATAAACTGTGATGTGGTTAACAGCTTATGCAAGGTCCTTGAGTGACTCTCATGTAGTCTTTATGTCTCAGAAATTTGATTATTTTTGTGTTATTCTGCGCTGTACCTGCATTTATTTATTTATTTATTTTATTTTATTTTTTATTTATTTATTTATTTATTTTTTTTTTGTCATGGATGTGAATGTGTGTATTCTATTGAAAGTATACATCTGGGAACTTTATCAGATGTTTTGTTTATGATTATAGATACTATAAACATTCTGGTGGAACTTTCTTGTAGAATCACTCCTGGATTTGCTGGGGTATTTGTGAGCAGTAGACTTATGGAGTGCCTCTTACTAAATCCATGTTAGTTTGGGGAGGTGGATAGTTTAGTTGCATTTCTTTCTTTGAGAGAGAACCAGTGATTGTGGAATCTATCTATTGTTAGCCAGTTAGCATGTAGCATCCTGTTCATGATGTTTGTGTATGTCCAGCTCTGATGCTGAGTTTGTGTAATTTCAATTTGTGGTTGTCATTTTCAAATAGTTCATCTTTGAATTCAACCTATGAAATCTGTACATTATGATATACAGGAGTCCCTCAAATAACGTGGGGTTAGGTTCCTGAAATTACCGTGTATGACCAAATCCGCGTATGCTGACATTCCATATTAAATACCAAGAACCGTATGTATGTATGTGGTGTATATATGTGGCGTTTATGGCGTATGTATGTGTTTGTGCGTATATACATGTGTGTGTATGTGGTGTATATGCATGTGTGTGTATGTGGTGTATATGCATGTGTGTGTGTATGTGGCGTATACACGTGTGTGTGTGTGTGTGTGGCGTATGTATATGTGTGTGTATGTGGCGTATGTATGTGTGTGTGTGTGTGTGGTGTGTGTGTGTGTGCATGTGTGTGTGTGTGTATGTGTCTGTGTTCACATGTACAAGTAAGCATGTACGTGGATGTGTCTGTGTTCGTATTTGTGTGTACACGCATGCGCATTCTTAATATACACTGGTTGTCTAACACGTGTCTACATGTGCGTGTCTACCTGTGTGTAACCGTGTATACGTCTGTTTTTGATCTCCCAAACCACCACTGCCAGTAACAACAAGAACCTCATAAGAGAAATTTAGACACAATAAGCGCAGTCATTATCAGACTTATTAGTTGTGTTCCAAACGAAAGAAACATTACACCTCAACAGGTTAGGGCTGTAAAATTTCACGATAGCACGGCGCGGGTGGTGGAAGCGACAAGCTAAAGCTTGTTGGATACCCCCCTACTCCCCCTCTCCTCCCCTCCCTCCCACCTGCATCAGTTCCCGGAGGTTGACACGTGACTGCAGGCAGCCACCCACGGCTATCCCCTCGCCCCACACCCTTGTTTGAGCAGTTCCCAGTACATAATGACCGCGTTATCTGAGGATCGACTGTATATGGTAAGATAGAAAACAGTCACCACAAATGTTTGCGATGTTGCCGCGTGTGTGCGTATGCGTCTCCGACTCGGCGTGAATTTTAAAACGGTTCTCTACATTTGAGATGGTTTTGAAATAAAATCAGTGTGTGATTGAATCCGTGTTATTTGAATCCGTGTTAATTGAGGGACTTCTGTACCCATAACCTTGTGGCAGGATTACAGCACAAATTTATAGTGTGCTCAAGAATTTGTATGATTTACAAGATGCAAACTTGCCTTGATCCTGCAATACAGAACAGTACACAACATTTTATTCTAGCTGCTACTAGACTATTTTATTCAATTTTGTGGTGCAACTTTGGAAAGGAAGAGGTTAAACTTGAATTGGATAAAGAATTCCACTTGGAAGGGTACAATATACCTTTAATATTGACAGTAAAGTACCCATGTCTTAAATTTTTTTCCATCTTCAACTACTCATGTTATATGCAGATTAATTTCATTGTTTCTTAGAAATAGATTAGTTTGATAACTAGGGTTGATGAAAGAGTATTGGGATGGTTTGGACACATGGAAAGAATGAGTGAAGAAAGATTAGTAAAAGAGGTGTGGAAGGCAGAGGTGGATGGAGTGAACATGAGGGGGTGACAAAGGATGATATGGATGGATGGGGTAAAAGGGATGATGAGAAAGAGGGGGGATGTCTGTTGAGGAAGGAAGGGAGAAGACAGAAGATAGGGGTGAGTGGAGAATGTGTGTGTATAGATGATGCTGTGATGCATGGAAGGGAGTGGGTGGGGGATGGGGGGTTAAGGTGTGGTTATGTATGAATGATATTCTGATACAGCCTGAAGGGATTTCTTCCCATATTCTCTTTTTCTCCATGAGGGGATGGAGGGGGGGTGCCAATTAAATGAAGTGGGCATGCTGTAGATGTGCTGTGTCTTGCTGCATTGCTTCTGACCCTGGGCAATGGGCAAGATGCAGGGATGACCCATCATCCAGGAAGAACCAAGGAAAGAGGAAGGGAGGGAGGGGTGGTGAATGGGAGTGGAGTATGTGGGGATGAAATGGGTGGGAGTGTAATTATGCCTTTTGATTTTAGCTACCTCCCATGGAAAGGGGGAAAAATGCCCATGGTTATATGTACCTTATGTAACTTGTTTATGCCTCTCTGATGACCAGCAATGGTATAGCTCATTCCACTTCTAAGTTTCTTTGATGTTTTTTCTTTATTCTGGCCCATTATTGAGATTACTTTCAGTTGCACTATTGCAGAGGTATTTAGGAGCCATGCTGATCTCTGAAGCATGATAGCTTTAGGTGATTATGTTCAGAATGGTGCATACAGACAATTATTAATGTTTGTCAGGAAAACAGGAACATGATGCTCGCAATCAGTAACATCTGATGGGATGGCACATAATGTAAATATTTTATTTTAGAACTAATAACAATGGGGGTGAAATGAACATATATGATCAAATCCATAGAAAATGAGGGAGGACTACTTTTCATTCTGGCTGCTACCAGGTTGCTTTATTTAACTTTGAGGTACTTGTTGAGTAGGAATAAGAAAGGGAGCTTAACAAAATTGATGTTCAGTAACTTTTAAATTATCTTGTGTATATCTATTACTTAGAATTGTGACACCCAATGGTGGATACTTGTAATAGTTCTGTAAGGTGTCAGAAAAAAAAAATTGCTGTCCATCTTCAAAACCCATTAACACCCCTGAGCAGTCTCTGAACTTATCCCAAGATCTATCAACTTTAACTGTACACATAAGGAGTTCCAACAACTGTTGATTGCCCCCACTACAGCTACTATAATCTAATGATGTAGAAATGGTTCCACACTAGGTACACCACAGACAATAGTCCAAGGACCCAAAGAGTATTGCCAGCTGTTGTGGAGCTTTGGATTTCAAGCCCATGATTTTCGAGGCAACAGAATTGCAAAATATGATGATAATTGTTGCTTCAAGTTTTACAGACTGGAAGCCTACAGCTTCACAGCAACTTGTGGCAGTCCTTGGACCATCCCATAGATCTCCCAGGGAAAATGCATTGGACTGCTCTCTGCATTGTATATGTATGAGACTTATGTCATTGACTTGTAGTAGTGAGAGGAGGGTAGTCACAGGCTGTCAGCACTCCCCTTGAGAAAAGGTGAAGGAAATACAGTCGAGATGGGAATCTTGGGCCCAGTCTGGATACTGAGCACTGGATTATATGGTGTACACCTCCAGATGGTGGTGAGGAACTATATGGGTTTTGAAGATGGGTTGCATCGTGATTCAGACCTCCTCCTCCTCCTCATAGGACCACCTGGTGCAAACATCATATCAAAATGTGTGAAACCTGAATTAGCAGAGTATTGGGTTGTCAAAAGTTATGCAGTATACTAGAAACAAGGATTAATCTGTTGATCTATTGACAGATCCCTCTTCCAGGATATCAACAACCCCTGGGTAACTGGCAACACCCATAAGACAGGCCCATAAGTCACTCAAGGAAGAAATATTGTGTTGTTGTCAAGGGATGGTTAGTGTGGGGCAGTGTAGGATGTGCTCAATGCCCTCAGTGGAATGGTTGCTTCTTGAGCAGTTTAATTATGTGGCCTAATACATCTCTTACCTCCACACTAATCCCCAACCACTACAATTACATTCCTCTGAGAACACTTGTTTATATCAATCCAATTTGTCTCTTTTTTTTTTTTTTTTCTTTCTTTTTTTTTTTTTCTCTCTCTCTCTTCTCACCACTAGGTCTTTTCTTTTTGTTTCTCACTACTAGGTCTATATGCACTCATAAATCTCTTATCCCAATCTTACCTTCGCTCATGTCATCCTTAATGGCATTTTCCTCTGCTCTGGAATATACTTATCTCGTTACTTACCAGAAGTGTTACCATTTCCCTCCTATGCTTTCGACATTCCTGATGCCCAACCCACCATTCTCCCAAACTACAATTTCCACACCCAGTTTTGTTTTATTAACTGCCAACACATTCATCTTCTCACCTCTGGTTTGAGTCCTCTCTGACCCTGTTGTGCCTTGGGGTATTGGAGAAGAATACAGAATAGGAGATTCCTAGTCTTGTAATTCAGTTCTATCTAAAGGCCTTCTACAACACACATGGAAACATGGTGGAGGCATCCCCCCCCCACATACTTACACACATACAGCAGAGAAAGATCAGAGAAGGTAGAGGTAATGGTAAAGAATAAATTAAGGGGACATCATAGAAGAACATCTCTTTGCTCCCTCTTGAGTAAAGAGTATGCTCATACATGATGAATAATGTGTGGCTCTGGTCTGTAAGGTTCCCCAAAACAGTCCTTAAAGTGCTAAATGCATGTCACCTTGCAGTCAGTACCCTGGAACACAGGTCAGCTAAATACATTAGCTTCCTTTAGGTTGGTCTGCTGGGATATGGCAAGCTCTCCTTGAATGTGGCCCACATACAACTTTGTAGGGTGAAGTCTGATGTTGGTTAAGATTACCTATGATATTGAGTGCAGAGATGCTGGTATGACTGGATACGTAATCCTCGAAGAATGGATTAGACCTGCTGAGTCCAAGGGTTTTCCCTTGACTGAATAGAATTGCCAGGTGGCTGACAGAAAGAAGTTGAATAAGGTACTCGGGGCTTAATCAAGAGTCTGTATGGGGGTCTTCCACACATTCAGGTGACACACAGAATAAACATATTAAGTTACTCAAAGGTTTATACAGGAATTGATTAGAGCTCTGTATTATTAGCTGATATTGATTGTCAAAAACAAATTAGCTTTAATGTGTTACTGGAAAGATAAACTAGCTCAAGTACTGGTGATGTAATAGTGCATGATGGTAAGATTTGTTTTGGAATGTGCCATTTCTGAAGGGCACAATTTTTGTAAACAAAATAAGCAGTGTTAAAGGGGGAAGAAGCATTTGGTATATAGACAATATTATGGTTGTCATTCAATAATGAAACTTCATATTGGTAATTTTCAATAACTTTTAGATGTTAATGAAATTTATTTCTAATCATTTATAGAAAAAAATGAAAAAAAATTAATAACAAGATCTTCATTTTATTCAATGAAAAATATACCAGAGATGAAAATATTGTACAATCTGAATGCTGTGACTAAAACTTTGCCAACATCACAAGAAAAAAAGAATGATTTGAATCTAATAAATCATTTGCATACCATAATCCTGACCAAATTCCATAGCTGGAATAGTCCAAGAGTTGATGTACCACAAATGGAACCAGATATAAATTTAAAATGGTATGATCAATGGAGAGTGAATGACTGAACCATGTGAAGAATTGCAATTTTCCATACACGAATTTAGAATGAGGTATGATAATTGGAGAAAGAATGACAGAAGGATATGAAAAACTACACTTTTCCACACCATTATATAAACTGCAACAGATTATATCCATGCCCTTGGCTGACAGGAGGCGAAGAAGTCATTGGCCAGCTTTTTTTTTTTGTGTGTGTGTGTGTGTGTGTGTGTGTGTATATTTACCTAATTGCATTATACAGGAAGGGGAGCTATGCCCATCTTTGTATCTCTCAGCATCTAGTTTGTTCTTAAATTCTTTTATGGTTTTTGCACACACTGTTGTTTCATCCAATTTGTTCCAGACATCCACCACTGTGTGGAAAACTAATTTTTTTTTATTTATTATTATTATTATTTTCAGATCTCTTCTATAGCTATCGTTTTTGGAGTTTCTTTTTAGGTCTTCTCGTTTTCCTTTTATCCCACTTTGATAAATCTTCTCTGTCAAGAACTTCCATGCCTTTCATGATTCTGTAAATAGAAAGTAGATCTCCTCTTTCTCTTCTTTGTTCCAGGGTTGATAGTTCCAATTTAGACAATCTTTGTATGCTCTTTGGATTCTTTCTAATTTCTTTATATTCTTTTTTGTGCTGGGTGTCCATAATGTCGCAGCATACTCCAATCTTGGTCTTACCAGTGTGACTAATATATATATTTTTTTTTTACCATTACTTCATCCAAGTAATTAAAAGCCACCTTTATTGATCTTAGTAAAATGTAGGTTTCTCTGACTATTTTGTTTATATGTTTGTCTGGTGACTCATTGTTGATAATTACTCCTAGGTCCTTTTCGGAGCTAACTCTTTATACTTCCTTTGTACCAATGTTATATTATCCTGATATTCTTTTTTTACTTTTTCCAAACTCCATTATACTACATTTCTTGATGTTGAAGTTCACTTCCCACTTTTGGCTCCATTTCCAGGTCTCTCTGCAGTGATTCACAATCTTTTTCTGTACTTTAATAGTTTTGTGTCATCTGCAAAGAAGTTCATATAACATTCCACACCTTCGTCCATGTCATTTATATATATAGCAAACATTATTGGAGCTAATACAGAACCTTGTGAGACTCCACTTATCATTTCTTCTCAGGTCAAGATTTCAACCCTGCTTACATCCAGTCTTTAAATTGATTCACTATATTTTTGTCTATCATCAATATCTCCCATTTTATATTTTAACCAGTAAGTGAAATTATTATATTTTGGTCACTCGATAAATAAAGCTCCCTTCCCATACGATACCAATTAGACATATCCTCCAACTTAGTTAAAAATTTTTTTTTTTTTTTTTTTTTTTTTCTTTTTTTTTTTCTTTCTCTATAACTATCCTTTGAATTTCTCATGTCCCCTTGTATTTCTCTCATCTCAATTTAATAAGTCCTCTCCATCAAGTATTGCTGTCCCTTTCATGATTCTGTAAATGGTCAGCAGTCGCGTCTTTCTCTTCTTTGTTGCAAAGTTGGTAAATTCAATTTAGCCAGTCTTTCCTCATATGACAGGTTCGAAAGTGTTGGGGCCATTTTTGTGGCTGCTCTCTGGATTCATTAAATTTTCTTTATATTCTTTTTGGTACTAGGTGACCATAGTGTAGCAGTATCAGTCTAGGCCTTATTAGTGTGACTAGTATTTACTGTTTTTTCATCTAAATAGGTAAAAGCCACCATTATTTATCTTAGAATGTTGTAAAATTCTCTGACAATTTTGTTAATCTGTTTATCAGGGCTTTAATGGATCTGGAAAAGGCTTGACAGGGTTGACAGGAAGGTACTGTGGAAGGTATTGCAGATATATTGGATAGGAGGAAAGCTTTTAAGAGCAGTCCAAAAGTTTTATGAGAGTAATAGAGCATGTGTTAGGAATGGAAATTGGGAGAGTTTGAGGTAAAGATGGGACTTTGTAAGGGATATGTTATGTAGCCCTGGCTGTTTAATTTATACATGGATGGGGTGGTGCGACAGGTAAATGCAATGGGTGGGAGTGGTTTTTATGCCTTTGTTTTTTGGCTACCTCCCTTATAAGGGGAAAAGAAGCCTTTGGTATATGTATGTATGTATGTTTATCAGGGGACATGTCATTTGAGATGATTACTCCCAGGTCTTTTCCAGATCCCACTTTTTTTATTCCTTTTATTCCAATATTATATTGTCCTGATATATATATATTTTTTTACTCTTTCTGAACTCCATTATGCTACATTTCTTTATATTGAAGTCTACTTCCCACTTTTGGCTATTTCCAAACCTTGTTTAGGTCTCTCTGTAGTAATTCACAATCCATTTCAGTATTCACTTTCCTCAGGAATTTAGCATAATCTGCAAAGAAGCTCATGTAACAATTCACATATTCATCCATATCATTCACATAAATAGCAAACATTATTGGAGCCAACACTGATCCTTGTGGAACTCCACAAATCACCTCCCAAGTTGAATTCTTTTCTAAGAACACTACTATCATTTTTCTGCCATGCAAGAAATCCTCCATCCAATGTAATAATTTACCTTGTATTCCCATGTTTTAAATATTTTGAAATAATTTTTTGTGTGGTACTTTGTCAAAGGCTTTTGTAAATCTAGGAAAGCATAGTCAGCCCATCTATCCCTTACTTGTATTATATCTATTAGACTTGAGTAGAAATAGATTAAGTTTGTGGCACATGATCTTCCTTGTCTGAATCTAAATTGTCATGGGTTTATTATATTGTTTTCTCCCAGGTGTTTTCTCCATCTATTCTTGATCATTTTCTCACATATTTTGGCCACAGTGCTTGTAAGGGAGACTGGTTTGTAATTTGTTGGTTCGTCTTTGTTTCCTTTATATATTGGTACAATATTGACATGTTTCCAGTTATTTAGTATTTTTCCTTCTTTGAGTAACTTTTGTAATATATTTTGTTCATTAATTTTTCCTCACATTCTTTTAGTATCCAATTTGCAATTCCCTCTGGGCCATGTGATTTCCTGACATCAAGGTTTGATCCTTTTTGTTATTTCCCTCATGTGGGGGTGATTGTACTTCAATTCCTTCATCTCATTGCTGTACTTTTTCTCTAGTGAAAACAGACTTGAAGTGATTGTTTATGACTTCAGCCATTTCTAAATCTTCTGTATATTCTATATTTCCGGGGTGTAGTTTCACCACTTCCTGTTTATTTTTTAGTTTACCATTCACTTATCTATAGAATAGTTTGGGTTGATCTTTCCATTTTTCTATGATGTTTTTTCGTAGTTTCTTTTTTCCTCTCTGTGTACTTTTTTATATTCATTTCTATGGTTGATATATATTTACCACTTTCCAGATTTTTTTTTTTTTTCTCCATCTTTTTTCATATTTTCCAAGCTTTATCTCATCTTTTTCTCTGCTTACTGCATCTTCTGTTGAACCAGCACTTAATATACACCTTTTCCTGTTTCTGTCTTGGTATGTATTCTTTCATTATGAATTTTCATTAAAATCATCCATTTCTTTTCCACTTGTGTCTTTTCTTTGAAAAAGTTTTCCCAATTTGCATTTTGAAATAATTTCTTAAGTTTCCCAAAGTTCAGTTTGTTATACATCATTCTTCCTTTTCTGTATTTCTCATTTCTCTCTTTATGTATCCTTTTTGAATTTCTTTTCATGACCTCATGTTTTCCTCTTGTCCCACTTTAATAGATTATCTCTTTTAAAGTGGGACAAGAGGAAAACAAGAGGTCATGAAAAGAAACTCTAAAAGGATAGTTATAGAAGATATCTGAAAAAGGATAGCTTCCCACACAGAATGGTGGATATCTGGAACAAATTGGACGAGGCAACAGTGTGTGCAAAAAGTATACAAGAATTCAAGAACAAACTTGATGCTGAAAGATACAAAAATGGGTCACTGAGCATAGCTCCCCATATAATACAACTAGGTGTGTGTGTGTGTGTGTGTATTTACCTAGTTTTGTGTGTGTGTGTTTACCTAGTTGTATTTTACGAGACGGGAGCTATACTTGTTGTGACCCGTTTTCATATCTCTCCACGTCCCGTTTTTTCTTGAAATCGTGTATAGTGTGATTCACCTTGGTCTTTGGATCACATGTTGGACTCGTGATCAACAGCTATTTCTCTCCCGGAAGAGCTCAGAGCTCATGTGTGTGTGAGAGAGAGAGAGAAATGGGAGGATACGGTATTTGAAGCTGATTGAAACATATCTTGAGCTTATTCGGAGACCAAGACAGACCAAACAAGCTTCACCTCCAGATAAAGATGAGGGTGTTACTGGGATTTGAAAATGACCAATGGGGACATGATTATTTCTGATGTCTATCTTCAGAACCATCCAAGACAGGTCCTACCATTGGTCCACCCATTTTCTCTGTTATAATGGCATTGAGGCATGTGTACAAATGTATGTTTTTCTTGTTCCCCCCCCCCCCCAGAATTCATTATGTTGTTTGTATAACCTGTATTGTTATTTTTTTCAGAATGCATTGATGATGGGCGAAAGAGTGGTGGACATCAATGTTGCAACAGTAGAAGAATTTGAAACTCTGAATGGCGTGGGCAGAGCCAAAGCAGAGGCTATTGTTACCACTCGTAGTGTAAGCAAACCGGAGTGTTTTTTTAAGTTCACATATTATTTACTCTGTGTCTTCCAAATTATATCTTCTTCACATTCTTGCTCTTTCTCTTCTTGTACCTTTTCCTCTCTTAGAGTCTTTACTTTTCTCCTACTCGTACATCTTCCTTCCAATCTTTATTTCTTTCTCACTTTTTCTATCAATATTTCTTTCTCTTTTTCTTCCAGTATTTATTTTCTAACTTTTTCTCCTCTCATCCTCCCTTTCTCCTCTCTCCTCTCTTTTTCTCCTCTTTCATTCTCCTTTACCTTTCTCTTTTCTTTCTCCTCATTCTCTTCTCAACTAGTTTTCCTCTGACCTCTCTCTCTCTCTCTCTCTCTCTCTCTCTCTCTCTCTCTCTCTCTCTCTCTCTCTCTCTTGCTCTCTCTTTCTTTTCCTCTTCTTTTCTCCTCTCCCTCTCTCTTCTCTCCCTCTCTCTTCTCCTCTCTCTCTCCTTTTTTTCCTCTCTTCCCTCTCTCCTCTCTCTCCTTCATATTTCTTTCCTTTCTCTCTGTCTCTGTTTCTCTCCTCTCTCTTTCCTTCCTCTCTCTCCCTCCCTCCCCCCTCTCTCTCTCTCTCTCTCTCTCTCTCTCTCTCTCTCTCTCTCTCTCTCTCTCTCTCTCTCTCTCTCTCTCTCTCTCTCTCTCTCTCTCTCTCCTCCATCCTTCTCTCTCCTCTCCTTCGTCTCTTTCTCTCCTCTCTTTCCCTCTCTCTCTCTTTCTCTTTCTCCTCTTTCTTTTCCTCTTTCTCCTCTTCTCTCTCTCCTCTCCCCCCTCTCCCCCCCTCTCCCCCTTCTCTCTTCCCTACTTCTCCTCTCTCACTCCATCTCTCTCCTCTCTCTATTCTCTCTCTCCACCTCTCTCCTATCTACTTCCCTTTCTCCTCCTCCCCTCCTCCTATCTTTGTTTTCTTTCTCTCTCTCTCCTTCCCTCTCTCCCCTTTCTATCTCTTTCTCTTTCTCCCCCTCTCTTCCTCTCTCTGTCTCTGCCTCTTCCTTCCTCTCTTTCTCTCTCCTCCTTCCTCTCCCCCTCTCTCTCCTTCTCTTTCCCTCTATCCCTCCCGTCCTTCCTCTCCCCCTCTCTCTCCTTCTCTTTCCCTCTATCCCTCCCCCTTTCTCCTCTCTCTCTCTCTCTCTCTCTCTCTCTCTCTCTCTCTCTCTCTCTCTCTTCCTCTCTCTCTCTCTCTCTTCCTCTCTCTTCCTCTCACTCTCTTCCTCCTTGCTATCTCTCACCCTCCACCTTATCTCTCCTCCCTCCCCCTTCTCTCACCCTCCACCTTATCTCTCCTCCCCTTATCTTTCCCTCTCCTTACCCTTTATATTTCTCTATTGCTCTCTCTTTCTCTGTCTCTCTCTCTCTCTTGCTCTCTCTCTCTCTTTCCCTCTCTCTCTCTGTCTCTGTCTCTCTTTCCCTCTGTCTCTCTCCCTATCTCTCTTTCTCTCCCTCTCCCTTTCTCTTCCTTTCCATCTCTTCCCTTCTCTCCCTACCTCCCCCTCTCCCCCTCCCTCCATCCCTCCCCATCCCTCTCTCTCCCTCTTTCTCCCTCCCCATCTCTCTTTCTCCCTCCCCCTATCTCTCTCTCTCTCTCCCTCTGCCTTCCTCTCTCCCCTCCCTCCCTCTCCCCCTCTCCCCCTCCCTCTCTCTCCCTCTCTCTCCTCTCTCTCTCTCTGTCTCTCTCTCTGCCTCAAAACTATAAACCTATATAGCATAATTGTCTATATGTGGAACATGATCATTGAATTGTTTTTGGCTTTTGCACTAGTGCCATGGGTTAGGGTCTGCTATTATTCTGATGTAATTGGTTTATTCATTAGTGCAAATTTGTATTGGAGATTTGTGATATATGATTTTGGTTAATGCAAGTTGTTTCCTTGCAGATTATGAGTGAGTTTAGCAGTGTGGAAGATCTGATGTTTGTGCCCGGCATCGGGAGGAGTGTAATCGAGCAGAATAGAGTTCTCCTGTACTGTAGTTTACCAGGTGCGACTTCTGCCTCTACCAGACAATCTCAAACCAGAAGAAGCCTTAGACGAAGTTTTCGTGATCTACGCTCAAAAGCGGGCAACTCTGTCAACGCCGCGGAGGGTCATCGTCCAAGTACAAGTGCGTCTGTAGCCACCAGTAATGGCTCGGGTCTGTTAGGCAATGAGTCACAAGATTCTCAACAGAAGCTTGAAAATAGTGATGCTAGGGATATGGAAGATGAAGTTGACGGAAAGAGTGGTATAGGTGTACGAGAAAAGAAAGAAGGCTCGGTGTGTAGCTCAGATGCAGAGGAGGCAGAGGAAGAAGAGGAGGAAGTGGACGAGGAGGACTCAAATGCCGAATGTGAAGAGGAGGACGTAGATGGTGACGAAGAAGATGAGGATGTGGAGGAGAACATGAGTAGTGAGGAACTCATAGAGTCTGAACCTGATGTTATATTACAAGTAACAAATAATGAGAACTCTGGTGTAATAAGCAGAGCTAAAGTTACCGGCATTAGAACAGATGACACAAGCTCTCGGGGAATTCTCATGTCAGGGTTGGGTAGTGACACTCCTCATGAAGAAGGTGTGCCAGAAATTCCTTTGCATGTCCCGTTTTCTCCGCAACAAGCCACAGACGATGATCATGAGTGTGAACAAGATGGGAAAGATATGGAAGAGGACTTAGTGGAAGAGGATCAGGAGAACTACATGACCTTAGATGCACCAGTTTCACCTCAGGTGGACAAGAAACAGGTAAGTTTTAATGAGTTTATATAGCATGTTAATGGAAATGATGATTGAGCATGAAACCACAGTTATTCCCACTGTTATGTAAGTGAGGCCAGGGTGATGAAAGCAAGAAATATAAGTCGAGTCGTGCAGAGGCAGTGAAAATGCAATGTCTGAGGGGCATGTGTGAAAAAGAGTAATGTGATAATACAAGACAATTGAAGTGGAAAAAGATAGAATACCATGAGAAATTTAGGGATGTGGTGGGGACTGTGAAAGATAGAAGAGGAACAGGAGTAGAGGAAGTGCTAAATTGTACAAAGAGTGGAATGAGGAGGATAGGAGGGAACTGAAGGAGAGATTGCAAATGTTGGAATGAAGAGATGAAAACTGTTGGAAGAAAAGTGAACATATGAAAATTAGTTGCAGAGTAGAAGCAGGGCAGTGGGTGAGATGTAGGGATGACCCATCATCCAGGAAGAGCCAAGATAAGAGGGAGGGAGTGGGGTGAGTGAGATTGGAGTGTGTGGGGATGGAATGGGTGGGAGTGGATTTTATGCCTTTGATTTTTGGCTACCACCCTTGTAAGGGGGAAATGGCTGTTGGTATATATATGTAGAGAAGAAAGGCAAAACTCAAGGTGAGGGAGATAAAGAGGAGAGATTTTGTAAATTGGGGTAATTGATACAAAATATGAAGAAAAAAATGGAAGTGAGAAGATTGAACATGTAAATCGGGTAGAGAAGAGCTAAAGAATACATATGGACAGATGCTAATGGAAGTCATGATGGTAAGGGGAAGATGGGTGGACTATTTTATGAATTATTGAATGTGGAGGAGGTTGGGATAGATTTGATTGTGACAATGGGAGATGCCAGGAAAGTGACTTGTGATGGGAGAGGAGAATTATAGAGTTGTAGGAAAAGAGATACAAAAAAGCAATGAAAGCTGGCAAGGCACCTGGGTAAGATGGGTACAATGTGGAATGTCCTTATGAAAGGGGGAACAGACATAGTGGATTGGCTAATGAGATTGTGTACCCAAGAGGGAAATATGCTAGTGGACTGGAAGAATGAATGTATAGTTGCACTATGCAAAGAAAAATGGGAAAAATATGAATATTGCACTTTTAGAGGAACAGTATGTTAAGTGTAGTTAGTAAGGCATATGAGAGGGTGTTAATTGAAACCATTAGGAGGGGAATGAAGGGTGTAATTTGGGGAGAGAAGTGTAGGTTTAGGAAAGGAAGTGGGTGTATAGACTAAAGTTTTTTAGTAAGCCAAATATATAAGAAGTTTTTGGCAAAAGGTAAGGGTGCCTCTTGTTCTTTTATGGGTTTTGAGAACGTGTATTAAAGGGTTGACATAAAAGCACAATGGGATATGCTGTGGATGTATGGGATAGTGGCTAGTCTGTTGAGGGCATGACTTTGACTTGGCTATCCCTTATAAGGGGGGAAAAACCCTTAGTATAGATAGTAGGGCTAGTGTGAAGCTAGGGAATGGAGAGAGTGAATGGTTTGAGGTGAAGATGGGTCTGTGCCAGGGTTGTGTAATGTTACTGTGATTATTCAATGTGTATGTGGAAGGTTGATGTGTGAGTACTGGGTAGTGGTTTGGAGCTGGTAAGCGACACTGCACTTGTAGCTGAATCAGTGGAGAGACTGAAGCAGTTGATGGCAGGGTTAAGGAGGGTATGTGAGAGGAGAATGCTAAAAGTAAATGTTTGCAAAAGTAAAGTTATGAGATGTACAAGGGGAAGGAGTGGTAATGAATTGGTGGCAAGTTTAAAAGGAGAGAGGCTGGAAGAAGTGGAGAGGTTAAGTATTTAGGGCAATATGTAGCAGAGAATGAAGGAGTAGGGATGCATGTGTAAGAGTAAGTAAAGGAAGGAACTGCCTAGAGGGAATTAAATGTCATGAAGAATAAGTATATGGGAATGAATGAAAAGAGAATACTGTAGAAAGGGATGATTATGCCCATGACACTGTATAGAGTAGATGCTTAGAATTTATAGGGGACAGACAGAAAGAACATAAATGTGTTCAAGATAAGAGTTTCATAAGTATAGTAGGAGTTACAAGGATGAATAGAGTGAAATATGGAAGTGGGGTAGAGAATAAAGGTGGGAAAAAGATGGCAGAGAGGGTTGATAAATGAAATTGCTGGGATGATAGAGGTATGTGGAAGGATTGAGTGAAAAATACTGGCAAAAAATGTGGAAGGCAGAGGTGAATGGAGTAGGCTTAAGGGGAAGACAGGAGGAGTTTGATGGACAGTGTAAAATGGGCTTTGGATACAAGAGTAATATGTTTCAAGCAGGGAAGGGAAAGGGTAAGAGATAGGTATATGTGGAGATTGGTTGTAAATGGATAAGGAAATGATATAGACCAAAGGGATTTCTTCTTGTCTGCTCTGTACATTTTTTTGATTGGATGAGGTGAGTGGGGGTTGCCATGAAATGGGTCGTGGGGTTAAGCCAGCTTCAGCCATTGGGCCTTGCTGTGGAGGTGCTGTGTCTTGCTGTATTGCCTGTGACCTGAGCAGTGAGTAGGGGCATGGAACCCATCATCCACAAGTAGCTAAGATATAAAGGACAACAAATGAGTATTTGGATGTGTGAAGGATGGATATATGCTGTGACTTGGCCCCCCCCTATTGAGGGGGGAGAAGAACTTATGGTATACTCGTATTTATGTACATAACAATTTATATGAAAAGATGGGTGCAGATGAGGATGGCAGGAGTAGAAGAACAGGGTAGTCAGATGTGGTTTGGACAAGTTTGGAGAATGGATGAGAGTAGGTAGCCTTGAAGTTCATTGTTTTAATGCTGGATGATGACCTCGATGCCAATGTGGTTCTTGCTTGTCATAGAAAGAATTTCTCATGGCCATAGGAGTTTTGTGGTTGGTCTTGGAATGCAGCGTTTTGTGGTCTTGAGTGTGGTTTTGCATGGTGCAGGTGTTTGTTTATGTCTGAGTAAGATCCTGCTGGTGTTTTTCTTCTTCTTTTAGTGTGTGGTGTTTATTTTGTGCAATGTAGTGGATGAACAGGGTTGAGGTCTCTTGCATAGAACAATCTATTATTCCTATGAGCTGTTCTATGGGACTGATTTTAGTTTGTATGTAGATGTTCTGTTAGAAATAGTTTGAGTTTCTGTTATTGTTCTTAATAGTTTTTGTATAGTTTGTAGGATACCTTTTTTCTTGATTGTAGGGAACCATGCCAGGGAGGCTTAGTTGAATGCAATTTTTATAAGTTATTTGTAGACTGTGATAAGAAATTTTCATCAAAGTTTGTGCTTGCTACTGATCTTGGTATGTTTATTGTCTTGTTACTTTTGTTGTTAGGCCATTGATGTGAGGGCTAAAGGACTTGAGTATCAAAAATGAGGCCCAGGATAGGGCTCCTATCCAATGGAAGTAGTAGTTGGCCTGACAATTTCACTGTGTGTGTTTCTGCGTCTGTGGCTGTGTGTGTTGGTTTCCAAATAGATTCAATTCAATTCACTGTTGTCTGGTGTAAGCATTCTGTTTTGTTACAACAACTGGTATGTCCAAACAAGTTTGAATGATTTTTAAAAGCCATTCTGTAATAGTTGTACTGGGCTTTTATTAGATCATCTGCTTAAGTGAGCACTTTGGTGTTATGGTCTGTATTTGGTGTGGGGAGATCTTCTCAAGAGGTTGAATAGTACATGTATGAGTATTGATCTTTGGAGAACTCCACTGTACACTTTTGATCCCAGATGTATTGTTGTTTTGGAATACTCTTCACTCTCCTCAAGTGAGGAAGTTTGTTAGGTAATTCTTGTCATTGTTGTGGATGTCTGTCTAAGTGATCTTTTTTTGATGTGTCTGGGGATTTTGTTAAATGCTTTATGTACATCTATTGCGTCCGTAAAAAAAAATTCTCTGGTGGTGCTTTCTTGTTTAATCCTAATGCTTGTTGAGAAGACCAATCTTTTCATTAGCTTGGATATGATGGATAGTAGTGAAATCTGTCTACAGGATGCTAGGTTTTTTGAAGTTTGGTTTTATGATGTGGATTGTATGTCATACATCTTGGAATGTTTGAAGGTATCTCTTAAGGTCTATTTTGCTTTTGGACCAAGATGTTTTAGATGGATGTCTTGACAGGGCCTTCTGCATGAGTTCTTAAATTTCTTTTTTGTATTTTAGTGGGAACAACTCTGAGAAAAATCCCACTACCAAAACACTGGTGCAACATCATTAACAAGCATTTCGTCAAAAGAAATTTAAAACTCACAGTTCCAGAAAGAAGGAAGATAACCTAAAAGATCTGCAAGATAAAATTAGGCACAAATTCCCTACTTCTGTGAGAAAAAATAGTTAATACATTTATACAACTAAAAGACTTCTTCTCTTTACATGGGAAAGGTGGCTGAGGTAGAGCATACGTCCATCCCTACACCCATCTCCTACCTATCCAAAAACCCAGTTGTCCCTTTCACCTTATCTCCTTCATCCAGAAGGAGCCAAGATGGGATGGACAATGAGTGGATTTTTTGGATGGATGTGAGATGAGTGTAGGGTGGATGTATATTTTGATTCTGCCACCTCCTTTTCCACTCCCATTTCATCCCCACACACTCCACTCCAATTCACCACCCTTCCCTACCTCTTTTCTTGGCTCTTTCTGGATGACAGGTCATCCCTGCATCTTGCCCATTGTCCAGGGTCAAAAGCAATGCAGCAAGACACAGCACATCCATAGCAAGGCTGCTTCATTTAATTGGTGATATCCCCCTCTACATCCCCTCATGCAGAAAAACAGAAGGCAGGGAGAAATCCCTTCGGGCTGCATCAAAATATCATTCACATATAACCACTCCCTAACCCCTGCCCATCACCCACCCACTTCCTTCCATGCATCAGAGCATCATCCATACACAACCATTCTTCACTCATCCCTATCTTCTGTCTTCTCCCCTCTTTCAACAGACAACCCCCACTTTCTCAACGCCCCTTTTACCCCATCCATCCGTCCATCCATCTCATCCTTGGTCGCCCCCTCATGTTCACTCCATCCACCTCTGCCTTCCACACTTTTTTTTACTAATCTTTCTTCACTAATTCCGTGTGTCCAAACCATCCCAATACTCTTTCATCAACCCTATCTCCCAACTCCTTTTCCACCCCCACTCTCCTTCTCACTTCCTCACCTCCTCGTTTCTCACTCTAACCAGCCAAGTAACTCCTACCATACTTCTGGGGCATTTCATTTCAAACACATTTAAACTCTTCCTCTCTTCCTCTCTTGTGTTCCATGTTTCTGACCCATATAGTGCTGTCGGCACAATCATCCCTTCATACAATCTCCTCTTAGCATCCATTCCCAAATGTCTATTTCTCATTACACTAATCCCCCAAGGCATTTACTTGCATCTATCAATCTACATTCTACCTCCATCTCTACTCCCTTACCCACCACATGTGCCCCCAAGTATCTAAAACTATCCATTTCCTCCATCCTCTCTCCCTCAATACTCTTTTCCAATTTGCTGCCATCCTCTCCCCTTGTACATCTCATCACCTTACTTTAACCCACATTTATCTTCAACTTCCTCCTTTCACACACACCTTCCCAAACTGTCACTAAATTCCTTTATCCCTCCTCTGATCCTGCTACAAGCACAATGTTATCAGCAAGCAACAACTGGTTTAGCTCCCATTTGTCTTCATTTTCTTTAACCATCTCCAATCCCCAGCCCATTACCCTTGCATTTACCTCCTGCACCACCCCATCCATGTACACATTGAACAGCCATGGCAAAGTCCCACCTCTACCTCAAACCACTCTCTCCATTTCTAATTCAAACACCGACTACTACTCTTGACTGCTTTTAACAGCTTTCCTCCTATCCCATATATCTGCAAAACTGCCCATAGTGCCTTCCTGTCTACCCTGTCATAAACCTTTTCCAAATCTATAAAGGCCCAAAAAAATCCTTACCTTTTCCTAAAGCTTTCTCACATATTTGCCTACCACAAAAATCTGATCCACACAACCCCTACCTGTTCTGAATCCACACTGTTCCTCTCCTAATCCTCTCAATCAAAACCCTCCCATAAGCCTTCCCAACTACGCTTAACAAAACTGATTCCCCTGAAACTACTACACTCACACTTTTCCCTTTTTCCCTCATAAAGCAGAACTATATAGGCACTCCTCCAGTCCTCTGGCACACTATCCTCTTTAAGACAAACATTAAACAACCTCACCACCCAGTTTACTGTCATTGTACCTCCTATTTTTAGACACTCCACATGACACCCATCTAACTCAGGTGCCTTACCTGCTCTCGTTTTAACAACTGCTCTCACTTTATCTTTTCTTATTTTTCCCCCATTTTCCTCATTCATCACTGTCATTTTCCGAGTCTCCAATTGCAACTACCTTTCCCTCCCTATCCTCCTTCACATTTAGCAACACCTGAAAATACTCTGCCCATCTTCCTCTTACTGCTGTTTCTTCCATTATCATCTCTCTATCTGCACCTTTTACCTTTTCTTTTCAACTTGATTTGCCTCCCCTTCTTCTCTTAATTTCTTTCCAGAGCATCTTTTTAATACTTTCAAAATTTTCTGTCGTACTCTTCCCTATTTTACATCTGTTATCCTTTTTGCCTCCCTTATCTTATGTTTTACTTGTGTTTTTTTCTTTGTACCTCTCGTATGTTTTGTCCTATTTCGCAACCATTCTGTGAATGTTCATTTCTTCTCTCCTACAACCTCCTTTGCTTCATCATCCCACCACTCACTACCCATACTAATGTGTCCTCCCATCCTCCTTGTTCTATATACACCATCTTTGTACACCTTGTGACTCCCTCCTTGAACCATCCCCAATCCTCCTCCACTCCTAATTCTACTCTAACCTTCACTTCCTCCCACTCTTCCATCAACTTCTTCTTGTACTCCTTTTCCTTTTCATTCTCATTTAAGTAGTTTACTCTAAGCCCCTCACTACCTTTTGTCCTTTTTCCTCTTTCTCCATCTATCCTCTACTCTCAACTTACCATCCACCAAAAAATTATCTGATATTCCCCCACTCTCTCCCCTAAGAACATATACACCCAAAACTCTACTCTTCTCCTGGGTACCACTATATAGCCCATTAAAGCCCTATATACCACCTTTCCATGCACCACCCTCTCCCATGTGTACTTAGGCTTTTTATCCTAAACACTGTGTTAACTGTCATCAACTCTTGACACATCACCATCAACTCTGCACTATGATTTTTTTCTAGGCATTGTACACTTCCCAACCACCCCATCTATTGGTTCATCTACTGTAGCATTAAGATCTCCCAGCACCACTACATTGATATTTCTTCCTAAACTCTCTATGCACACACTTAAATCTATCCAAAAAGGCTCCCTTTCTTCTACACTCTCCTCACTACCACGCCCATATACACTTACAAAAACCCACATCTCGTTTCCCTGTTTCATCATCATTCTCATTAACATGAAAGAAACCTCCTTCCACTCTGCCACATGCTAACCAATCTTCTCACTCACTAATATACAAACATACTGCCTATCTCTTCCCTTGTACTTAAATCTGTACCACACCCATGCACATTAAAAGACCCAAACCTTGGGGTTCTATTTACTCTTATGCCTTTGCTATTTTTAGGAATATCCCCTTTGGGGCTACAGAAAGTAGGATATCTAGTCCTATGCCAATCTTGTTTTAGTCACCTTCTACAACTAAATGGCAAAAATGGAAATGTGTGTTCAGAGAAGTGGTACAGGACAGTATTAAAAGTTGGGGGACAGTTTAACATAGAGACAGTCACAATATAATAAAGTAGCATCATTCCTTTCTGAATAGAGATTTCCTGTAACACAGACAAAATTATGTGTGGCTCTAGTCTGTAGAGATGCTTCAAATAGACCCAAAGTATCAGCTGCATGCTACTGATCAAATTTTAACCTCACAGTAACATGCAGCCAATGATGGGTAAGGGAGGAAAATGCTTTTTGGTATATGTATTTACTACATCTTTATTATAAAATAGGAGCGGTATCTACGGTTGAATGGTGTCAGTCTTTTTGGTTATCTTCCTATTTTCTGATATTGGAGTTATGAAACTTGGAGAAATGTTTGTTAACGGTGTTGCACTATTGTTTTGGTGGTGGGATTTCCCCCTGGAGTTGTCCTCACTGTTTCATGGGTGGGGGTTGGGCTCATTTTTTTTATTTATTTATTTATTTATTTATTTATTTTTATTACTTTTTTTTTTCTTAATGGTTTGTTAATGTACTCCACATTTCTCTGTTGTTTGTTTTCCCAGCTTGTGGCTCATTCTGAGGAGAGACTGAAACAGTTCTTGACTGAATTTGGAAAGGTATGTGAGACAAGATAGTAACGAGTAAATGTGGGCCTAAGTGAATTGATGAGACGTACAAGAAATGATGATGGCAGATTGACTGGAACTTTGAAAAGTGAAATCCTGTAGGAAGTGGAGGGAGTTATAACTATTTGGATTTTGGTGTGGTGATGAACAGAGAAGTGGATATGGAGTTGAAAAACACAGTGGTGGCACATGATGCATTTGTCACTAGCACACTACTTGCCTTTACTACTTCATTTGAGTAGAAATTATCTTTTTCAGATTTTCAAATGTCAGGTTACTTTTGCATCATACAGTGAGAAGCTGAATGACGAATTAAGAGAAGTTAAAAACCTATACATATGTTACAGAAATCTAGAATATTGTAACATGAGTTGTTTCTACTCAAACGAAGTAGCAAAAGCAATTAGCATGCTAGCCTAGTGTGACGCCATTTTATAGGAAGCAAATAAGTGCTAAGTTGAATGAAATGTGTTACAAGAACCTAGGTAATAGTGCAAGCAGAGACATCAGAGGTCTTGCAGAGTTTGGTAAAAGACTTTCATACTATTTGGTGAAAGAAAAAACTGAAGTTGATTTATCAGGTTAATGTAATGGAAGTATGCAAGAGTGATGGGTACAAGGTAGTATACAATTGCCTAGGGTGAAAAAAAATAGATCATATAGGTTATAGATACCAGGGAACTGATCAATAGCAGGAAGAATGAAGGGGTGCTTTTGATAAGTTTTTGCCTCAAATTTTGATAACTGGAAATGTGCAGCCCCGCAGTAGCTGGCAACAGTCTTTGGGCCATTTCATAGAACTCTCAAAGGTGAAACTTTGGGGTGGTGTCTCTTTTGTACTAATGTGGGACTGTTTTGTCACCAGCTTCTTGTAGTAGTAGTAGGAGAAGAGCAGTCACCAGTTGTCAGCTCTCCTCGTGTGAGAAAATGGAGAAAATTTAGTCTAATCTCCTTCAGGGTGCAATTCCAGGTGGAGATATGGTTGGTAACAGATTTCGAAGATGGGTAGTAAGATGATACTCTGATGTCTTGTGCCGCAGAACCAACACGTGAAAATATCCATTGTAGGTCCCACATGATGAAGAGGACGATGTTCTTTTTCTATAATTGGTCACCTCATTTTATGGGTAGCTATAAGTTAAAGAAAAATATCAATCCTTCCTCTAGAGCTACAGCTAATAAGTTTTTATTCTTTCAGATTAAAAGAAAATCGGAAGTTTGTTCAGATAATAAAGGAGCTTGTCCAGTGAAGAAATCCTGTAAAGCCATGAAAGCAAGGTTAGTTTCTGTTATGGTCTTGGGACATGTTGGTATTATGTACAATGATTGATTTTGGTATATTTATTCTATGTTCATGAAAATTTTGACCATCTGCAGTAGTTTTTTTACATATGCATGTGTGTGTGTGTATGTATACAGTACAGCAGTGTAGATAAAGGAAAACAAGTAAGATGCCAACACAAAAGAACTTCAGGAACACCTGCCCATTTGCAATAGAAATGGTGGAACTGACTGGTGGTTAGTTACCAGCATGGATTGAACTATAGTCTTTAGAATAAATTTGTGCATTTCCCTTCCCCTCCCCCCTTTTTTTAACATACAGTTTAACTAACTGGATGCCAAAATGGTTGCTATGTCAGTGTATTCTTAAGTATAGGTTATTGAATACAAAGTTATTAAGGGTTCTCCACAATGGTGCTCACGAGGCCATTCATCACTGGTAATTTTATTCAGCTTGTAAAACAAAACTGAAATTGATACTGGGTAGTGGATCTAACCTCCCTTTTGATTGAGTTTATCCCATTTAAGAGGAATATCAACGAAACTTACCTCATTCTCCTCTAGTCATTTGGTTTTGGGGGCTAGATAAATCCATTAATTTGGTTAGGTGATCCTGTGCATAGGAAAATCTGTGTTAGATATGAAGAAAAAGACAAACCTATGGGTACTTTGTCAACATTTAACTTGTATGTGATGTTTTAAGGTTTTTTTATATTGTTTACAGGGAGAGCGTGAAGAGGAAAACAAATCAGTGTGCTCATCATCGTGGATCAGCTCCAGTGGGGTTGGACACGTGGTTGACTCAGTACGAGACATGGACTCCAGCACAAAAACTCCATGCTCTTGACTCGCTCATTGATATATGTGATCAGAGTCAGGTAAGAAAATATTTATGTTGGAAAATATGACTTATATAAATTGGTTTAGGTACAGAATATCTACAGGGTTTGAGATATGGTACATGATTGGCTGTGATGTGCTTATGAATTTGACATAGAATTTATTTATCATTTTAAGAAAATGCCAGTCCTTTCGTAAATGTGAGGAATACATATGGCATAAATTCACATGAATAATTTAATAAATTCACATTTTCATACAACATAGGAAGTATCACAGTTTGTGCAAGTATGCAAAGTAAATCCCACACACAATTTGCATAACTATGAAATGTGTACACATTAAATGGGGATTGGGTAAAACAAGTTCGTCTCAAGGAGACCAATAACAAAGGACTGGTGTACAAATATCATCCGTAAATGAAACAGATGAAGTGGTGGGAGGAATTACCAAGAACTTTATGGAATTTGTTGGTTTGCTAGTCATTTGAATTACAGGAACTAATATATTCTCCCAAATTTTATTTTACAGGTGCGGCATATACACCAGATTATCCTCCCACAGTTCCAAAGAGACTTTATATCCTTACTTCCCAAAGAATTGGCTCTTTACGTATTGAGCTTTCTACCACCGAAGGATCTATTACGGGCTGCTCAAACTTGCAAATACTGGAATATTTTGGCAGCAGATAATCTTTTATGGCGCGAAAAGTGTCGGGAAGCTGGCATCGATGACCACTTGATTGTCATGGACCGACGTAGAAAAAAGGGAACGTCTATAAGTCATATGTCACCATATAAGGTAGTGTGCCATGTATATTTCATAGTTGGGATGGTCTTTCATACATACATACATACATATACCAAGGCTTTTTCCCCCTTCCAAGGGAGGTAGCTAAAAAGGGAAAGGCATAAAAACACTCCCACCCATTTCATCCCTAAATACGCTCCACACCCCTCCCACCCTCCCTCTCATCTGAGCACCTCCTGGATGACGGGTCATCCCTGCACCCTGCCCACCGCCCTGGGTCAGAAGCAGTGTCGCAAGACACAGCACATCCACAGCAAGGCCGCTTCATTTAATCGGCGACCCCCCCTCTCCGTCCCCCCTTGCATATAAGGAGAGGACGGGGAGAAATCCCTTCGGGCTGCGTCAAAATTTACTCACACATACTACCCCACCCCCCACCCCCCCACCCATTCCTCCTCATGCAATCACAACATCATCCATATACAACCATTCTCCACTCACCTCTGTCTTCCGTCCTCTCCCTTCCTTCCTCAACAGACATTCCCCTCTTCCCCAAAGCCCCCTTCACCCCATCCATCCACCTCATCCTAGGACGTCCCCTCATGTTCACTCCCTCCACATCTGCCTTCCATACCTCTTTTACTAGTCTTTCTTCACTCATTCTTTCCATGTGTCCAAACCATCCTAATATTCTTTCATCAACCCTATCTCCCTATCTCCTATCTCCCAATGGTCTTTCAAAGTGATAATATTTCCAGAAACTACTAGTGTTTCAACTAGTTTATGCAATATATTTGTATATTTTTTATAACTTGTGAGGCAGACTTGGAATTTATGGGAGGCACAAAAGAGGAGCTTGATTGTGTTTTGAAATGAGTTGTTTGTGAAGTATGGTTGGGGTTACGAAGATAGAGCGAACACCAAGGAAGTGAGGCATATTTCAGTATGTATGGACATACATACTTTAACAATCCAAAGGGATTTCTCCCACATCTTCTCTATTTTCTGCATGTGGGGATGGAGAGGGGGGGGGGTTGCTGATTAAGTGAGGTGGCCCTGCTGTGGATGTACTTTGTCTTGTTGCATTGCTTCTGGCCTGGGAACTGGGCAGAGACGGGGATGACCCTTCATCCGCAAGGGAGTGAGATGAGAAGGAGACAAGGATGTTGGATGGGAGTGGAATGGGTGTGCCTTTGCCTCTGCTACTGCTCTGATAAAAGGGAAGAAGCCCTTGGTATATAGGTGGTGTACATGCCAAAATCCCATTCTTCAATATAAGGTTCAGGGGTGGCCGAGTCTAAACACACACCTGTTACATATGCATACCAAGGGCTTTTTCCCCTTTAAACATCCCTCCCATCTCAGGACCTTGAGGATGAAGCATAAACACAAGTTCCCACAATACTGCATGGTCCAAAGACAATTTAGGGCTTGAGAGTTCAACCAAGGTTACCCCCCCCCACCATATATATATACATATATATATATATATATATATATATATATATATATTTTTTTTTTTTTTTTTTTTTTTTTTTTTTTACTGGTGATAACACACACCCCCCCCTCCCCCTTCAAGCCTCATCCAATCAAAAATTTTGAAGAGCAGATGAGAACATTTCCTGGGCACATTTTTTCATCCATTCACAGTCTTCTGTTCATTCCAATCTTTTACTCTGCCTTGCCCCAGACATTCCTCTATTCCCCATCCATTCTGTTTTGCTCTGAAGTTTCTTCCATCTACATCTGTACTCCTCTTTCCTTGTTCATTTTTCTGTGTGCCCAAACTACCTTGACACACTTTAATGTACCCAGTTCTTCACCTCCTTTCCACATTTCTCACTCACTTCATTCTTGAAACAGTGCTGATGCTTAGATTCAGATAGAAATAATTGTATTGAATACCGGAATTTTGCAGCACTATCTGATTTTTACTAGAAGTGCTCCAGAGTAGGGTTGATGATGAGATAATTGTTTTCTAGTATGCTTATTAAAACTAGAAGAATATTTCATTTGTTAACCTTTTGCTTTCATTACAGGCTGCATATATGAGGCAACATCGAATTGAGATGAACTGGAGAATTGCTCCAAAAAGAGAACCGAGGGTCCTCAAAGGCCATGATGATCATGTCATCACGTGTCTCCAATTTTCTGGCAATATTATCGTATCTGGCTCTGACGACAACACACTCAAAGTTTGGAATGCCACCAATGGAAAGGTAAGTCACCGTTTTAGATGGGTTTTGAGCATGAAAAATGGTATTGGCCTAAATTTATTTATTAATCTAAATGGATGAGGTGAAAGGGGCATTCAGCAAGAGGGGAATGTCTGTTGAGCAGAAAAGGGAGAAGGCAAGAGATAGGGGTGATTAGAGAATGGCTGTGTATAGATAATACTGTGATGCAAAGAAGGGAGGGGGCAGGGGATGGTTATGTAAGAATATTTTGACAAAACCCAAAGGACTTTCTCCTTGTCTTCTCTTTTCCTGCATGAGGGGATGGAGACAAGGGGATAGGTCACTGATTAAGTGAAGTGGCCTTGCTGTGTATGTACTGTGTCTTGCTGCATTGCTTCTGACCCAGGGCAGTGGGTGGGATACAGGGATGACCTGTCATCCATGAGGAGCTAAAATGAGAGGGAAGAAAGGGTGGTGGATGGAAGTGGGTGCTTACCTTATGACTTGGCTACTTCCCTTGTAAAGGGGAAAAAAGCCTCTGGTATGTAGGTAGATGTATTTATTTGTTAATTCATTTCTAACAATTTCCCGGAAATAAATACATACATATACCACAGGCTTTTTTCTCCCTTGTAAGGGAGGTAGCCAAACTCAAAAGGCATAATTTGATGCCCACCCATTTCATCCCCACCCACTCCACTCCCATTCACCACCCATCCCTCCTTCCCTCCCTCTTATCTTGGCTCCTCCTGGATGACAGGTCATCCCTGCATCTCGCCTACTGCCCAGGGTCAGAAGCAATGCAGCAAGACACAGCTCATACACAACAAGGTCACTTCATTCAATCAGCAACCACCCTCTCCGTCCCCTCATGCAGAAAAAGAGAAGAGTGGGAGGAATCCCTTTGAGTTGTGTCAAAATAACCTTCCTGCCTTGCTACTCCCTAACCTCCCTCTCCTATGCATTACAGCATCATCCATACACAACCATTCTCCACTCACCCCTATCTTCTGCCTTCTCCCTTCCTTCCCCAACAGACACCCTCTTGCTTGAAGCCCCTTTCACCCCATCCATCCATGCATCCATCCATCCCATCCTCAGTTGCCCCCTCATGTTCACAACATCCACCTCTGCCTTCCACACTTCTTTTACTAAATATAATCAGGACCCCAGCATCGGCATCCTCATATACCCACTCAAATCTTAGGAAGCCAATGCTGGCACCCTCATATACTAAGGGTTAAGGGGGTAAAAAGCATTTGGTATCTAGATAGACTTAGCAAACACTACTGTTTGTCATAAACATAATCATTTATGTATGCTATCCTATAATTTCAGTGCATGAGAACGCTAACTGGCCATACAGGTGGTGTTTGGTCATCACAAATGTGCGGTAACTTAATAGTAAGCGGCAGCACAGACAGAATGTTGAGAGTTTGGAATGCAGAAACGGGCGAGTGCACCCACACTTTATACGGGCACACGTCAACTGTCAGATGTTTACATCTTCATGACAACAAGTAAGTATTTGAACCCATAAATAATATATTTTATAATACTTACTTAGTGTTGGGGATCTACTTAAAAACAACAAATCTTTAGTTGGGAGGGGAGAAGAATGTAGAGGCTAACCTCCAGGGGGCTACAGGTCTTTAGCAAAAGAACTGGGGCAATGGATTTCATGATTTTCTCAATTTAGAATAAAGAAAAAATCTGATAAAAGGTTTTCATGTTATATACTAAGTTATTTAAGGATTTGTGAATGTTACTGAATATGTTGATCTTGACTTCTTTGATCTTCAGAGTTGTAAGTGGCTCGCGAGATGCAACACTACGTGTTTGGGACGTCACCACAGGATCCTGTGAACATGTCCTGGTAGGGCATGTTGCAGCAGTGCGCTGTGTACAATACAATGGCCGCTTGGTGGTGTCGGGGGCCTACGACTATATGGTGAAAGTTTGGAATGCTGAGCGGGAGGAATGTCTACACACACTACAGGGTCATACAAATAGGGTCTACTCATTGCAGGTGAGGTTTTAATATAGTTGTCGTTTTTCTTGTTTATTTGAAAGTGATCAGTTAGACCATACTAATTTCCCATAGTTTATATTTGTCTCTCATGTTTCAATTTTCTTCTTCATCTCTTTCCTCCCTCTCTCTCTCTTTGACATATACTGATTACTGTGCTGGAGAACTGAAACTCCAAAATATATTTTTAGTGACATGTTGTATCCTAATATGCTCTACACCTTTGTGATGGGGAGACAAATGCGCTCACTGTGTTCCTATGCATTTTGTAGAATAAGACTGGATGAGGTGAAGTAAGGGGACCAAGGATCCTTCTCTCGGTATTTTTCTCCTGTGAAGAGTTGAAGCATTAAAGGGTCTGAGAGGAATAATTGGGTCATTGAATGAGTGAGAGGAGAGAAGGAAGTGGTTGTAGATGGATTAATGTTAGGAGATGTGTAAGCAGTGAGTGGAAGAAGGGTAAAATATTTCAAGAAGTTGTTGAATGTAGAGGAGGATAGGGAGGGTTTGACTGTCATTGGAAGATTTTGGGAGAATGTTTGTGATGGAAGAGAAGAATGAAAAGATGATAGCAAAAGAGATAGAAAATGCATTGAAAGAAATTAAAGATGATAAGGCATACAGGTTAGGTGGTGTTCATGGAGAGTATATGATAAAGAGAAAAAGAGTTATATTAGTTATATTAGAATAGCTTGTGAGATTGTTTAATGTGTGTAATAGAAGTGTATCAGTGGATTGGATGAGTGCATATATAGTGTAACTATAAAGGTAGAAGGGAATTAGCATGATTGATTGTAGTAACTTTAGAGGGATTTCTCCCCATCTTTTCTGCATGAGAGGACAGAGAGGGGGGATTGCTGATTTAATGATGTGGCCTTGCTGTGGATGTGCTGTATCTTGGAACACTGCTTCTGACCCAGGGCAGTGGACAAAATGCAGGGATGACCCGTCATCCAGGAGGTGCCAAGATAAGAGGGAGGGTGGAGGGGAGGGGAGTGTATTAGGAATGGAATGGGTAGGAATGGTTTTTATAACTTTGTTCTTTGGCTACCTTCCTTGTTAGGGGGAAAAAGCCTTTGGTATATGTACATATGTATTAATTGTGAGGGTTAAAAGGGTAACAGTGTTTAGGGGAGAGGAGAGTGGGTTCAAAGCTAGGAAGAGGGTGCATAAAGTAGTTATAGCAAGACAATTTCACAAAATACCTACCTTGGGTGGCCTGTGGGCCAGCCAGTGGATGGCTAGATTCTTCAGGCCTGTAGGAGATATCTGAAGTAACAGATTAATTGATGAAAGATTCAATGTATTAAATGAATTTAATGATTGATGATTCGATTTAATGTCATGAACCCCTCCTAACAGGAGGCTAGGATAGTGCCCCTTACAGAGGACTTTGTTGTCTGGAATTTAATGAACCCTACCCATCGTCCAGATCATTTGTGGCAGGGTTTCAATTGGTGTCTTCTCTACCTCCATCACAAGTAGCAACACTAATCCATTCAGCCAGCGACTATTTATATGTAATAAACAATTACATTTTGGCTACCGCCCTTGTAAGGGGGAAAAGCCTTGGTATATGTATGTACATTTAAATAAATTTAACACTTATTTTCCTTTTTCCAACTTTCCCAGTTTGATGGTGTACATGTAGTGAGTGGATCGCTAGATACCAGCATTCGTGTATGGGATGTCGAGACCGGTCAGTGCCGTCACACACTTATGGGTCATCAGAGCCTTACATCTGGTATGGAACTCAAAAATAACATTCTTGTATCGGGCAATGCAGACTCTACAGTCAAGGTCTGGGACATAATCACAGGCCAGTGTCTTCAGACCTTATCAGGTGAGTTAGAGTGAGATTCTTTAAAGTTTGTGGGAGGTCTGTTTATTAACATATGTAAGATTTTCTCTCCATCTGTCCAGGTTTGTGACAAATGGGTGTGGAAAGCAGAAGTGGATAGAGTGAACTTGAGAGGAAGAGAAAGAATTAACATAAGAATGAAGGAGACTGCAAGAGACCATAAAGCCTACACTAGGCAGTTCCTTGTCCATTATGACATGTCATCCCCATCCATAAAGTTATCTAGCCTTCTCTTTAAACAAACAATAGTTTCAGAGCTCACCACATGGTTACTAAATCTATTCTATTCATTAACCACTATTGGTAAACCAGTTCCTGCTGATTTCCTTCTTAAATCTGAATTTGTCCAATTTAAAAATATTACTCTGAGTCCTGCCCATTCCTCTATTAGATATAATCAGGATGCCAATGCAAGCATTGTTGTATACTTGCACCTCGTAACATCTATGTAGGCATCACTGTATTCTAGGGATTAATGCCTGGGGGGGGGGGGGATGAATGAAAAGTGATTCTACCCACAATGCTTATGTGGGACTTTGATTTTCAGGGAGGCAGAAATGGTGAGCTTGAATGTGTTTTTAATGAGGTGTTTAGGAAGTATGGTAGGGGTTACAAAGATGGACGGGGTGAAAAATGAAGAGGCGAGGCTGGGGGCAGTGATGAAAAGAGAGCTGGCAGAGGGTAGATCAAAGATTACTGGGATGTGGGTGAATAAAGACAAGCTTAAAAAAATGTGGAAGGCAAAGGTGGATGGAGTGCACTTGAGGGAAAGATTGAGAATGGAAAGGTTGGATAAAGTGAATGGGGCATTAGGTACATGGGGAATGTCTGTTGAGTAGGGAAGGGAGAGGACAAGAGGTAAGTGTGACTGAAGAGTATCTGTGAATGGATGAGAAATTAACCTCTTCACTCTGGGGCACATCGTACATCTGGCAGCATTAGCTGCCCGACGTGCGATGTTGCGTCATAATAATCGCATTATAAAAATAAAGTCAGTGCTCAATCGTTCGTTCTCTTTCACCTGTGTATTTTGATAACCATAGAAAATTGATGAAGCCAGTTTAGAGAGAATGGAAATTATGTAGGTACGACTACAATAAATATAATCAAGATGCCGACATCGGCATCATCGAGTACCCACTTGCTCCTCATGCCGCCTACATAGGCGTCACCATATGGAAGTGGTTAATGCTGCCTGAAGGGATTTATTTGTGTCAACTCTTTAAATTCTTGAGTAGATGAGGATGCCACGGAATGAAGCTGTGAGGGTAAACAGGTTTTCGCTGTTGTGCTGTGTTTTGCTGCATTGCTTTTGACTTCGTCCAAAAAGATACAAGAAACAACAATTGAGTGTTGGTTGGATGTGGGATGGTTGAGGTGTCCCTTGATTAGACCTTTGCCTTTATAAAGGGGAAAGAGACTTTCAGTATATGTATGTAATACATACATACATATACCAAAGGCTTTTTCCCCCTTACATGGGGGGTAGCCAAAAAGAAAAAGGCATAGAAATCACTCCCACCCACTTCACCTCCCGTACATTCCACTCCCCTCCACCCTCCTCCCTCCCTCCCATCTTGGCCTCTCCTGGATGACGGGTCATTCCTGCATCCTGTCCACTGCCATGGGTCAGAAGCAGTGTCGCAAGACACAGCACATCCACAGCAAGGCCGCTTCATAAATTCGGCAACCCCTCTCTCCGTCCCCTCATGCAGAAAAGGAGAAGACGGGGAGAAATACCTTCAGGCTGCATCAAATTTTTTCATACATACATCTTCACCCCCCATCCCCCACCCACTCCCCCTCATACATCACAGCCTCATCTATACACAACCCTTCTCCATTCACCCCTATCTTCTGTCCTCTCCCGTCCTTCCTCCACAGACATTCTTCTCTTTTGTAAAGCCCCTTTCACCCCATCCATCCATCTCATCCTAGGATGCCTCCTCATATTCACTCCTTCCACCTCCACCTTCCACACTTCTTTTACTAATCTTTCTTTACTCATTCTTTCCATGTGTCAAAACCATCCTAATACTCTTTCATCAACCCTATCTCCTAGCTCCCTTTCCACCCCTGTTCTCCTCCTCACCTCCTCATTTCTCACTCTATCTAGCCTAGTAACCCCTATCATACTTCTTAGACATTTCATCTCAAACACATTCAAACTCCTTCTCTCTTCCTCTCTCATGTTCCATGTTTCTGCCCCGTACATTGCTGTTGGTACAATCACTCCTTCATATAACCTCCTCTTAGAATCCATTCCCAAATGTCTATTTCTCATTACACTTTTTAATCCACCAAGGCATTTACTCGCTTCTCTCAATCTACATTCTACCTCCACCCCCACCCCTCCCTTTCCTGTCACATTCGCACCCAAGTATCTAAAACTATCCAATTCCTCCAGTTTCTCACCCTTAATGCTCACTTCCAGCCTACTGTCACTCTCTCCCCTTGTACATCTCATCACCTTACTTTTGCCCACATTTATCTTCAGCTTCCTTCTTTCACACACCTTCTCAAACTCTGTCACTAACTTCCTCAATCCCTCCTCTGATCCTGCTACAAGCTCAGTGTCATCAGCAAACAACAGCTGGCTCACCTCCCACTTTTCTCCATTTTCTTTAATCATCTCCAACCCCTGACCCACTACCCTTGCATTCACCTCTCGCACCACCCCATCCATGTAAAGATTGAACAGCCAGGGCAACATAACACATCCCTGATGAAGTCCCACCTTTATCTCAAACCATTCACTCTCTCCATTTCTAATCCTAACGCAAGCTCTACTACTCTCATAAAAACTCTTGACTGCTCATAACAGCTTTCCTCCTATCCCATATATCTGCAGTACCTCCCACAGTGCCTTCCTGTCTACCCTGTCGTAAGCCTTTTCCAGATCCATAAAAGCCAAAAAAACATCCTTACCTTTTCCTATAGCTTTTCCTGTAGCCCCAAAAGGGGATATTCCTAAAAAAAAATGTATGTAATAATAGATAAAATTATAATGAGACTTGTTTGCAACATCATCATTTTTCAATTGCTTTATACCAAATATGACATGGAAAGGGACTTTCAGTATATGTATGTAATAATAGATCAAATTATAACAAGACTTGTTAGCAGCATCACCATTTTGCAATTGCTTTTTACCGAATTTGGCACGGAGAGAAGGATATATCACATAGACAGTTATCATTATCACCACACTTTGACATTGGTATGTATCATGATTGTTTCAATTGGTCATTTTTCTCTTTTTCAGGGCCTAACAAGCATCGGTCAGCTGTCACTTGTCTTCAATTCAACAACAAATTTGTGGTTACTTCCTCAGACGATGGCACAGTGAAACTTTGGGATGTGCGAACTGGAGAATTCATTCGTAATCTTGTGGCCCTCGAATCTGGGGGTTCAGGTGGAGTGGTGTGGAGGATTCGTGCATCGGACACTAAACTCGTGTGTGCGGTAGGAAGTCGTAACGGAACCGAGGAAACCAAACTTCTTGTATTAGACTTTGATACTTATGAAAGTTCCAAATGATATCAGGGTAGGACTAAGCGGAAATGTAGAGTGTGACTTTATGAGTGTGAAGGTCCATCATGTTCTCAATAAAAGTTTTCTTACTGTAAATGTCGTGTTTTGTATAATGCAAGATCTTAAAGCTAGGAATTGTTTTCTTTTCATTTTCTCTACACAGTTGGTGCTAACACATGATATATGAAAATGGAAATCTACTCTTGTTTATGTAACACTTGGCTATGTCAACTTCAAGATGGCAATACTATCTGGTGAGCAATCCAAGCCACCATTACCAGCTATGGACCCTAACAAAGGGTGGAGCAGCAGTTGGTATTTAGGATTGCCGGGCATCTTTCCAACAGTAGTGACATAATACACTTGCCATTTGTTTTCCATGTAAAGACACAACATTGTTCAAAATAGTATTTTCAATTTTTCCCTCATTTTTTATCTCATTTTTTTATGTATAAGATTACTACTTTGATCCTTTTGTTAATTGTGGAGCTTGTATTTGTCCTGTGAACAACTTTGAATAGTGCAATCTTTGAAGGCCAGCATTTCCTGAATCAATGGTAGAGGGGCTAACAAATTATTTTCATGAATATATTTTCTACTTCCAAGAAATGGACGCCTTTGGTGTTGTTTGTAAAGGAAGTAGCGAATCATTGCTATTACAATATTTTCAAGCTGTCATCCTTCTCAACCTCCCATCACCAAGCTTTATAAACCATAATCTTTAATTACAAAGGATGTAAGGGAGAATTTCATTCAAAAGGGACTGAACATGATTTGAGGATTGAAGCAGTGGCAGCACAAAGTTTGAAAAAGCCCCAGACATTGCCTTATTTGTTGTACATTTTGTCAAGGAAATTCCTCCCAATGATGCTGTAGGAGGTGAAATGTGTGGAGAGTGCTTGGATGAATCTCTGGCATGGTGATTGTCCTTGACCTTGGCTGTTTTCAGAAACAAGGTTGTTATCTGTGATGCTTTTGTGACATTTTGTGCTTCAGATGGGGACATTTTGATAATCTAGTCTGAGCTGTTAGCTGATGGGGACAAGGGTCGGAGGTGATCAATGAAGAACCCAAATTGTACCTGAGGATGAATATTGTTTCTGTATTTGACTTCGCCTGAGGGATTGCCATGTAAAGCCATTTGTGAGTGTGATTTACAGCCGATGGGGGGGAAAGTCACGAGAGGTGTGACTGGAGATATACAAATGCTGTGCCAAGCTCAAGAAGAGTATTTTTATTTCCGAATCCCAGACTCGGTTCAGCCTGTGCCCGAATATATTTCAACATTTAAGAAAAGGTGTATGGGATAGCGGATTCATCGGGTTTTTAAAAGGGGGCAGTGATCAAAACCTGTAGTAGTTGTGGGGTGTATTGTAGGCCTTTTTAATCTACACTTTCCCTCCCAAAACTACTTCCAATTTGTTTTCATTTACAGCAGCACAAGAACTTTTAGTAGTGGGATTAAGAACAAAAAAAGTTCTGAATGCTGCTCAAATGTCCATCCAGCCTTTCAAGAGCTGTTAGTTCAGGCTCATCAAGAAGCTACATGTTAACTCACACCGAGAAAATCTTGTCAAGACTCTTCATTCTTGTTTCAGATATATATCTTATCCTATGACTGTCAAGTATATAAAACTTTTGTATTACATCTATTTTCAGATCACTTATTTTTCAAGAGACTCACAAATATCGACTTCTGTACAGTTTTGCCTCAACCTTGACATTGAAGGATATGTTTAGTTTGCTCAAATGGTGACATTTTTTATCATTCTTTAATTTCATTGATCTTGTGATTATTATCTTTCTTCATTTTTTCTCTATTTCTGTGTCCTTTATTTGTGAATGCATTCATGGAAATGTTTCGTTAAACATTTTGGTCCTAATTTGTTTGTTGTTTGTAATATGAAATGTAGTGCTGTCCACCTTAAGATATGAAGGTTAGGTTATGCTGTACAATATGATCATCAGTGTAATGCCTGCATTACTTGTAAAGCAGGCCTATGGTTGGCTACATTTAGCCAGGTGTAAAAGAAACGTGTTGCTGAAGTGGTCCCTGACGCTCCAACTTGAAAATTTGTCCCTTGAACCAAGCTTAGTTCCAGGTATTCTTGCACCACGGAGTGTAGGCTACCTCGGGTGGTCCAGAAGTACGAGTGGGTGCGTTGGTGGGTGTGGTCGTTATCGTGGTGGCAGTACATTATGTTCTCTTAAACATTTTAAATGTGGTGCCTGTTAGCAAGTTGGAGTTCCAGAGGACTTGTGAAGTGTGGATGTGTCATCTGTAATTACTCTTTGCCTCTGGTTAGAAAAAGTCGTTACATTTTAGCCAGTCTTTCTTCATAGGATTTCTCCTGTGTTGTTTAGCATCGAAAGTTGATGAATGAAGTGGTTTAGGTTGACGTTTTTCCCAGATGCATTTGGTAATTTTCAGATGTTCGAGTATGTGCGTGTTTGGTATATTGGGAGTGTGAGCTGTCATGCAATGCAGCTAATTAAATGAGGCTCTATAAAGACTGAGTAGAGAGTATGTTGTATGTCCAGTGTTTACATGTTGGGTGAAAGCCATAGCCACTGAGAAACAGGTTTCCAATGTAAATTGTGATTAATAAAACTTTTTTTAAAATAATTTGTTTTGTTTTTCTATTTTGGTAATGCCCTCTGGCACGTTCTTTGTAAATTACCAGCACATACCAAAAGGTCTGTTCCCTTTTAGGTAAGGAGTAACCAAGTCAAAATATACACCCATTCATTGTCTCTTCCATCTTAGCACCACTAGGATGAAAGGTCTCCTGCATCCCACAACATTCCCCAGATCAGTCATTGCAGTAAAACACTAGGAATAGATATCTAGTGGAAATCAAGAACTTGCTGTACAAGTCCTGTTCCTCACAACCCTTGTGATGCCCCAGTCCAAACCAAATGACATGCAACTGTATGAACCACGTATTGTGACTGACCACATGACAGAAAGGACACACTGTGACCTGAAAACACACCTGCCTGTGACAGCTTGACCCAACCTAACCCAATCCAGTGTAATTATCCCAAATTATGCACAGAGGCTGCTGCCCATGTGGTATATATATATATATATATATATCAGCTTTAGCCAAAGTGAGGCTCGTGGACATCAAGAGGGGCCTCCAAAAGGATACAATCATCACTTCCTGTGGTTATTGTGCTGTAGAGATGATCCAGACACAGATGCCTGAAGAAGGACTCTGCCCAACATAAAGCGGATGTTCTTTTTCAGAACCAAGTGGATCATGTTGTCTCCATCTACAAAGCCTCTGACTTGTGCTATCAGCAGCCAGAATGTTGCACATGTCTGTGCACTATTGGCTATAATGCAGGTTCCCACACAGACTGAAAGTACCTCATCATCTGCAGCATGGCGGTGATTCCCTCAGCATCGGTTGGTGTCATTTTCCAAGGGAAGGACAATGCATGAGTAAAATCAGTATAAAACCTCACCAAATAAGGGACGAACACACTAAACTTCTCCTTTTCGCCATAGCCCCCTCACACATTGATGACTATGAACTTGTCTCCCATTGCTGCTGCCCCACCACCAACCCATCTCTCCCAACAGCCACTGGAAGACATTAACAGCATACCTGAAGATGCCATCCATTCACCCAGGGTCGCCCGCAGGCGGACGCACCGGATGCACGTGCGTCCAGTTTGGACATTACAAGCATACAAGGTCCCCTATTCAAACATTTTTCCCTTCTAAAACCCTCAACTTTCAATGAAAAATGTAGATGGTTTGTGTCATTGTGTTTGAATTTATGTGGTTTAATATGAAATAAAAAAACACATTCCCACTGACAAATATAATGTAAATTTACGAAGTCATGCTGTGTTAAAAGTAAGCCAGAGTAGATTTTAGTGAAGAATTTAATGAATATCGGATACATAATACATAAAATAATAGAATATAATATTTGTACTATCCATATAATGTCTACATTCTATTGGCATTATTATTACAACTATATATGCATAATATTGTCATAAACAATTACTGTATGTAGTTGATGAATATATAAAATAAACTTTTATAACTCATTGAACCATTCATTGCATATTCAAGTCAGGACAATAGACTACTATACACCGGTGCTTATGTTTAATGAAAGATACACAATTACATTAGTTTTCCCCTCAATAAAAGGCTGCAATTCACTTCCAAAATTAATGGACCTAAGTATGTCAAAAAGGCAACCAAAAAGTGGCAAAAACACAAAACATTTCCGAACCCCTCAGGTGGATAAGTTTCGCTTGGTTGTCTCCCTATAGCCCTTTATACCTTGTGCGTCCACCACAAGAAAGTCTGTGGGCGCCACTGCATTCACCCACCTACCACTCGAAGCCAACTGAACCAGCAGGAGCATGGACATGACACGCTCCGACAGACGGCTCTTTCAAACGTTTCCTCGTCGATACCGGTGCTAGCAGTTCCATCTCTCCTGCGCCCGCAGCGCTACGCCGCGCCGGGACCCTAAGGACGGCATAAAGCTCACCGTAGCCACTTCAAGGTGAAAAAACCTACACCTCACCTTCGGGAGTCTCCGTCAGGACACCTCTCTTCGGTGTTGACTTTCCCATTCGTTGTAGGTTACTATCCAACATCGCTAACAACCGTCTGGTTTGCGCAACAGCACCCGCCTCGATGCTCCACCAAGCCGCATCACAGCCAACCACAGCCCCCGCCATCAACACTGGACATCCCTACGTCCACCGTTTACTGAGCCATCTGGGACAACCTTAACCTCTTCAATGCGAGTTTAATTCTCGCGCGCAGCATCGGATGCCTAATGTATGATGCATCACACTACTCGCTTTATAAAATATAAAGTCACTGCTATATTACTCGTTCTCTTTCACTGTAATAAACACAGAAAATATAAAACCAGTTGACAGAATCCAGGGGTCGCTCATCCACAACAACTCCAAAATAAATATCAAGATGCCAACGCCAGCATTCTCGTATCCCCCGCGCCTCGTGACGTCATCGTATCAAAGAGGTTAACATATCTCCTGCAGAGATGGCCCTCGGGTCAATGTTCCCGAAAACGGTCTACCTGATGCCACTAAACCGCATCACATTTAACCGCAGTCACCACCATCGATGCTAGACATCCCTACATCCACCACTCACTGAGCCATCTGGGACAATCTCAACATGTCTCTAGCGGAGATGGCTGGCCTCTCGCACAAAGAATGACCATCCAGTATATATATATATATATATATATATATATATATATATATATATATATATATATATATATATATATATACATATATATATATATATATATATATATATATATATATATATAATATAGGCTTAGGCCACATGTAAAATCAGTTCAGTTCTAATTCCGCCAAATAAAGGATGAGCATGCTAAACCTCTTTCCTGTTAGCCGTAGCCTCCCTGCTACACAACACTCAACAGCAACATTGAAGTGGCCAACATTCCATGACTATGGGAGTACAGAGAATTTGTAGAGAAAAAATCCAAATGAAAAAATATTAAAAGTGTACTGAACTAGGAAAATAAATGGTGTAAAGATCCCTACCCCAACTGCGCTACTGGTTTTTTTTTTTATGAAATCCAAACTTGGCTATGAGTAGGATGCTTTAGATGTGATGTAAGGTACTATCCACACCTATGCTACTTTTTCTAATGCCAGTGCTTTGGACATTCCAAGCAAAGATGTCACCATATAGCAGGTATGTGTGTCCACTGTTCTGCCCCAGCACATGTTCTCTGTGTCCAAGCCTAGCTAAATGCACAAACTGCTAACCAAACCAAGTTGTTCCTGTTGACATGCAAAAATACTGGGCAAGCTTGACCACAGAAAGTGGTCGAAATATAAGGATATATTTATTTCTAATCTTATTTTCCGATAGTGGAAGAAAAGTCTTGTACTGCTCTAAATGAGAAAAAAAAACTGATCTTCCATGAAAACTCAGAACATACCTGTTTTCATGAAACCTAAAAACAGAACAAGATCCATGATGGCCGAGCCTGGAAGCGCAGCAATCCACCACCCGAACACAAAGTCCATTGGAACTTGTGCTACTTCAGAACAAGAGGTCAAAGCTGACATACACACTATACCCCAGACTCGCGCAAATTTGCCCAGTCACTTAGATCCTTTAGTGCCCTCAGACCCAATTGGAACGAATAACTGGTCAAACATAAGCTGCAGAAGCCATTCCCCGCTACCAACCCTCCACTAAATCGCCTTCTATCAAAGGTGCGTAAAAAGGACATAACCCCTAACATTCCTACGTTCACCGCTCACTGAGCCAATTTCAACATGTCTCAAGTGGAGATGGCCCTGGCCAGCACCTCGCATGCAGGATGTCCTCCGAAATCAAAACAACTGAGGGGAGTATTGTACGAACCACGTGGTACGATTGACCACATGGCATCAGAAAGGATGCGCTGCGACCTGAGCACACGCCTGCCTGTGACAGCGTGACCCGACCTATCCCAATCTAATGTAATTATCCCTAATCACACACCACGGTTACTGCCCATGCGGTATATCAGCTTCGGCCCACATGTGAAATAATTTCAATTCTAACCTTACAAATAATAGGCGGGATCATAACCCTCTTTCCTTCTCACCGTAGCCCCCCCCCCTCCCCAACTACAGTACTCTGTGAATCCAAACATTAATGCACCAAGGTGTAACTGCCAAGGGCTTGTCCTAATTTGAGAATATCTAATTCTCCAACAATTCAAACCTAACTGAGCTTGCTTACATGAAACACAAAAAGTTAGCCATACACTTCCACTTATAATTTTCATCCTACCGTACTATTTTATGGACGACGTTTGGCAATTTTTCTGAGTTGTAAACATCGAATGATAATTATAATTAAGCATTTGTGTCAAAGTTGGGCAATATAATTTAGTCACCCCACTAACGTGCTTTGTTTTCATGATGATTGCACCACATTTATCAATTGTACTTTGTTTTCTTTTGTCTTATCCTCAGTGTTATACCGAGTGATAAAATAAATAGTACAGCTGACATCAATATGATTGTGATGTCACAATAATACTATCAGTCACCCAGATGGGGAATTTTGATAACCTGTTAATTTGTCTCTAGTTTGGGTGTAACACGGGTCATCCTTTCATGTTATCAAAATAACAATGAAGTTTGTGTTGGTGTATTTTTTCATTAAGGCATTAGAATATGCTAGCTCCGCCACGCCCACTATTGCTCATTAGTCGTAGTTTTATATATCTTTAATATTGATTATTACCAGTTCTTGATTTGGCATTATACTATACACTGAAAATGTGATTTATATGAGACTTTCCGTCATATAAATTCAGTTTAGATACTGCTGTATGCCTGGAGATCACTGACGGATATAATGAATCATATTCGTGTTGAAACACTAGTTGGTTCTTTAAATATTTAAATCACCCGGTTCATTAACCGACTCCTAGATGCCGCTAGGGTTGATCTTGTTTACAAACAAGGAAGACAGCTGACCGAAGTTTCATTAAAGACGTCTGCTTGATCTTTCACAAGTTTTTTTCATATTTTCATTTTGTCTTCTGTATGTGTGATATATAGATACGCGTGGAATATAGGTTAGTATAAATCAAATTGTCTTAGATATTTTCATTCGCCGCGTATAAGCCCACGAGTGAAGTAGCGGGATAGAAAGTAGATGAAGGTCTCGGTTGAACGACTGCAAAGGTTCGATGGTTACCAAGGATGCGAGACGCTACACTGTCTACGCAGCGGCATGACTCACTCACTCTAACCTCAGTAGTCAGGAATTCCTCAACGGTTTCTGTTTAATTCAAAAACTGAAAAACCATCGTTATTGTAGTTCATGAATGGGGTGAGTTAATGTAATTCAAGCTTGGGCGAGTCGAAACTTTATTCCAGATTTTGACTATCGAAGTTATTTTTGTTTAAAATGAGATTATACACGCTCAATTTATACATAAGTATTGCATGTCTTATGGAATTTGTACTATGAAAAAAATTAGAGTGAATATCAAGACAGTTAAATGTATTACATCTGTCATGCCAGGAGTGATAATTAAATTGTAAGAACATATATAGTAGCATCTTTTGACAAAATTAATATAGATTCAGGCACTTTATTAACAACCATACCCCAAATGAAGTGACACAAGACTATTGATTTAATGAAATTATATAATTACAGGAAGGACCTATATTGTGGTATGGATATACAATATTAAACTAAACCTTTATTGGGACTTTTAGAAAACTGGACTTGCTAATAATTTAGAAAGTGTATAGAGGAAAACTTCGTTTTTAAATCAGGAGCTAGTATAGAGATAGCATTGTCACTATCTTCATATCTTGTCTGATCTGGAATGGGAAACACTCAAAACAACAACCGCAAAGAACAGACTAGACATGTCTTCGAGAATCAGATGGACATATCTGCAGAAGAACATATAGAACAGAAAAAAAACAAGAAGTAGTAATAACATTCCAATGAATATCATTTATCTATAAGAACTCATTCTTTGCAAGACCTTAAATAGAATGGAATGAACTTGACAAAAGTGCAGTCAAATCACCGTCACTAGGCATATTAAGATGATTACAAATACATCACATCCAAGTCAACAGTTCAGGAAGTTCAGTAGAAGGTGCAAGAAAAATATGATACCATGAATGGAAACAATGTGATGCTTAACTTAGCCTACAGGTAATGAGGAAAAACCAGACAAATCAAGATTGTACACTAAAAGGAAGGAGAGAAAGAGGTGACAATCTTCAGAATTAGGAAAGATGTGGACAAGATTGACAAAGATGATAGGATGGAAAAATTTTGAAGGAGATAACAAGAAATTTTAGAAAAGAGTTTGAAAGATATTAAGAAATGTAGTTTTCTGCACATTTATATTAATTTGTGGAATAAAGAACAGTCCAGGTGGACAGCATATGTAAACTCAAAATAAAAATTTGATAGTTAAAGACAAAGAAGAAATCCCATGAATACAGTATGTTTCCTTTGTTTTACATATAGGCAAATGCAGTTATGTAAATACCATTTGAGGAATTATCAGATCTATCACCTTTTATTTTGTGAAATCACAGAAGGAATGCCAGAATGCAGTGAGGGAACTTTGTATAAATTCTGACTCAGTTTCTATCTATATACAAGGGCTTTTCCCCCCTTATAAGGGAGGTAGCCAAAGGCAAAAGGCAAATACCTACTCCCACCCATTTCACTCCTGTTCACTACCCTTTGCTCCTCATAGATAATGTATCATCCCTCTATCCTGCCCACTGCCCTGGAGATGTGACCCAACACATGTGCTCCTTTCCTGTATGCTACAATTAGATAAATACTACACCCTCCTACAGTCACTCTTTCCTGATGACAACACAAAATTTCCTCCCTGAGAGACCAATGAGTTGAACTAGAGGCCATAGCTGGTTTTTCAGGAGCATCGATTTTCCTGTGAGAGAAGACCAGAATAACAGGCTAATACAGTGCATACTTTACACAGAACAATGTCTTTATCAATCTATCTGTTGCCCCTGGTCTTTCATACAGAATATCTACAGCTTTCAGGCAACTGGCAGCAGCCTCCAGGTGGACCATATATTTTGTTGTTGTCAAGGGATTGCAAGTGTGGGGCATTGTAGTATGAGGTGTTCTGTGTCTTTATGTGCTGGTTACATCTGGGTGTCTTTGGAATGTCATATATCTAATGAACCTATTTTTCACATAAGGGGATGGAAAGGAGGGTCACCAATTAAATGAAGCAGCCTTGCTCTGGATGTACTGTGTCTTGCTGCATTGCTTCTGAGTTAGGGCAGTGGGCAGGAGACAAGGATGACCCTTCATCCATGAGGAGCTAAGATGAAAGGGAAACCAAAGATTAAGTTTTATAAATAATGGATGATATGATGTGGAAAAGGATAGTGGCATTGGTCATTGTTTATAGAACCTTTAAAGTCAAAAGTTATCACAGTACCAATTCATAAAGGAAGTTAAGAGAAACCATTGAACTACAGACTAGTATCCCTTACTAGGATGACAGCAGAATTATGAAAGTTGTAAAAGATAGGTTAAGCATCTTGAAGAGACAAACATTTGGTAGATAGTCAATTTGGTTTTAGATCTGGGATGACTTACAAATTAAATCTGCCAAGCATTTACTCAAGAGTGGTTGATGTGCTTTGAGAAAGTGTTAGCTGGGTTCTCTATATTTAGATCTAGAGGTGTTTGACAAGTTACCACAATTGACTTCAATAGAAATTGGAGCAAACTGGAGGACTTTGAGTGGATACAGGATTTCAGGGTTTCTTGAAAGACCAATACATGAGAACAGTAGTGATAGACTACATATTAGGATGGAAGGCTGTGATTAGCAAGAGACCCACAATGATCAGTTATCTGGTTGAGCAGTCCTGTCTCCCTGAAGAATGCCATGGCTGGAATAGGGTTTTCCCATAAATTGCTTGTATGAAGTGTAACATCCTGCACAGTTATATGTGATGCTCGGGCGCAGATACAAGGAGGGGGGGGCAGCCCCCCCCACGCCCCGAGTATGGTACGCTCATATCGAGTTTAATTCTCCTTGGATAAACACTTTTTAGTGTGAATTTATGATTCAAAGTATATTTGTGAATTATATATGATTTTACATACAATTACGATCAAAACAGACTTAGGTTTCTGGACCAATCTCCAGGCCAACAGCATTATTCTTGGGGTTAAAATATTGGCGTGTTTCAAGTTATTGTTGTTGTTGTTGTCGTTCCCTAGACTGTCTGTCCGAGCAGTCCCGTCTCCCCAAGGAAGGCCACAGCCGAAACTGGGTTTTCCCACAAATCCTTTATAGAGTGTATGTTGTGTTGTTTGCGTGCATGATTGTGTATAATGCAGTCTTCCATTATGTGTTGTATGGTATGGGGTGAAGTGTTACATCCTGGGCAGCTGTCCACAACACGGTCGTCCAGCCTCTTCTGGTAGCTTAGAAGTGCTGGGTGGTGACCGCATCGCAGTCTGGCCAAGTGGACTCTGTCCTTTCGTGGGAGAGAGGATTCAGAAGGGTGGATATCAGGGGGTCTGGCATGCAGCAGTGTGTTGTCTTTCAGTGTGTTAATGGAGCGGTGAGTGATATGATTATGAATATGTTTCCGGAGGCTGGTATTTGGTGGTTGTGGAGGAAGAGAAGAGAGTATCTGTGTGTAATAAAGGTCTTTGGGTGTAGTTTTAATGTTTCTTGGTGTGTGTGGGTGTTCTGCTATGTAGTGTAGCGGGTGTGATGTGTTTGTGGTGGCTGCAGCAAGTGTTTGTGTGCCTCTCATGTCGAGGTGGTCCTTGACTTTGAGGACTTTTGTTTCATGGTGTAAATGGTCTGTAGGTGATGTATTTGTGCAGCCTGTAATTGTTTTTAGGGCTTTGTTTTGTATGATTTGAAGGGTGTTGTGGTGTGTCTCACTGAGATTAGGAGCCCATGCAGGACTCGCATAATTCATCACTGAGCGTATGCATTGTTTGTATATTGTTATATTAGTTTCTTTGTTTTGTCCAAATGTTGTTCCAGTGATTGACTTAAGTGCGTTAAGTCTAGGTGTGCATTTGTTTTTTATGTTTGTGAGGTGTTGTTTGAAAGACATGGATGTATCGTATGTTACACCAAGAATTTTCGGTGTGTTTGTGTGTGGTATTAGAGTGTTGTTGATGTAGAGATGAGGTATGTATTTGTGTTCTTTTGTCCAGTTGGTGAGAAGTGTTGCTGTAGATTTGGTTGGAGCTATTTTGAGTCTGTTTGTGATGAACCATGTGTTGAGTGTGTCAAGGTAAGGCTGGATTATTTCTGCAGCTTTGTCTGTGTTACGATGTGTGCATGTGATTGTTATGTCATCTGCGTAGGAAGAGATTTGTATTTCTGAGGTGTCTGGCGTGGGTAAGTCATGCATGTATAGATTAAATAATGTGGGGGATAGAACTGAGCCCTGTGGTACTCCGTTCTTAATGTTTCTGATGTGCGATGATTGGCCATTATATGACACATGAGCATTCCTGCCTGCCAGATAATTGGCCAGCCATCTTTTGGTGTTATTGTGCATGTCTGTGTTATATATTTTATTTGTTAGGTTGTGGCGGGGGATAGCATCAAAAGCTTTACTAATGTCCAATGTTATAAGAAGTGTTCTGTGGTGGGGCCTATCTGAATTGATGCCATCTAAAATTCTTTGTGTGAGGTTTGTCAGAAGAGTGTTTGTGGAGTGTAGTGGCCTAAAACCGTGTTGCGAGTCAGCAAGGGGAATATATGGTGTGACAAGTTTAAGTATTAGGCGTTCAATGACTTTAGAGGGGGTGCAGAGAAGTGTGATTGGGCGGTGCGATGTTGGGATTGTTGGGTCTTTGTTCGGTTTTGGAATGGTGATTATTTTACCATGCTTCCAGATGTCGGGTATAGTGTTGTGTGAATAGCTGTAGTTTGCAATGTTTGTGAGTGCGTGTATACCTTGTGGTCCAATGTGTTTTAGGTGGATGTTGCTTATGTTATCAGGGCCACAGGCAGATGAGTGCTTGAGATTATGCATTATGAGTTTTGTCTGACTGTCTATGAAGGGTGTATAGTCTGAGTCTGTGGGGAAGTCTTTCTTACGTCGAATGGTGCGTCGGTCGTCAGGGTGAGATGTAAGATGGCTCGTCTGTGCAAAATGACGTATGAGTGCGTTTGCTTGTTGTCTGTTTGAGGGTAGATTATCTGTTGTTGTGATTATTGCTGCGTGAGAGCGTGTAGTGTTAGTGTTGGATAGTGTGATGCTGTTGAGTGTTTTGTACAATTTGCTGGTGTTTGTTTTGTGATCAAGTGTATTGATAAAGTTTAGCCAATTTTGTGTTTTTTGTTCATGTATTTTATTGGCAATCACAGTGTTTAGTGTTTGTATTTGGTCTGCTATGTTTTGAGGGATAGGTGTGGGGGTATCGTGTTTAAGTGTGTCACGTTGTCTGATGAGGCCTTGTTGTGTTGTAATATGTTGATGTTGTGTGTTTTGTATGTGTTGTATGTTGCCGTTTGGGGTTGAGGTTGGGGTGGTAGTGGGGAAGGTGTAGGATCTGGGTCAGAGGGGGGGAAAGGAGAGATCGGGGACAAAGGAAAGGGAGTACTAATCGGGGGTAAGGGCAAAGGGAAATTGGGAGTGGGTAAGGGTGTTGGCTGTGGTTGGGGAGGTGGGATTGGGGTTACTGGAGGGCAGGTAGAACATGTCCAAGTGTTTGTGTATTGGTTTGTGTCAGCAAGTGTTGTACAAGTGAGGTGGGCCCAGTTTTTGCACATATTGCACTGAACTGAGCCCTTTGTCTGTCTGCTCGAAGTAATGGGTTTAGAGCATGTTGGGCATGTGTATTTTGTGGTGGGCCCAGGATTGCTCTCTACATCTCCGGCTAAAAGTAGAAGAAGAGGGGTGATCGCCGGAAAATGACCCCTCAGTGCAGAAAAAACGTAACATTGTGTGTTGGAAAAAAAGGATTGTGGTACTCCCCCAGGTAGGCGTAGCTCCTCCTTGGGGATCGGTGCCATCTGCGTAGAGCTGATGGCCAGGGGTGGTTGCTGCTGATTGGCCCCCAACTCTTGGGGTTGGGGGGTGGTCCCACGGCGTAGACGTTGCAGCTCCAGGACCCGTGTTTCAAGTATCGGTTATTGCTTATCAGTTTGGGCCCCCCTCCCCCCCCCCAAATAACATTCTTGGATCCATGCCTGGTGATGCTGTCATCCAGCCTCTTCTTGTAACTTAGAAGGGCTGGATGATGGCCGGATTGCAGTCTGGCCAGGTGGACTCTGAGCTTTTGTGCCCACAAAAATTATTAGAAATTAGTAAAACCTCAAAATGACCATCAGTGAACTACGCAATGGAAGATAAATCATTTACAAAGGCAAAAGAAGAAGTGGATCTGGGAGTGTTAGTCATTGATAACTAGTCATCACTACATGGCCTGATAGTGCGGTGGTACCAGTCATGACTGCTAGCCCCAGCAGTTGGAGTTCGATTCCTGCCCAGGGCTGCAATAATTTCAGCATCACTGCACTGTGAACCACCACTCCAGCTCTCATTGGCAAGAGGTTAGGTATATGTGTGTTTGTGTGAGGTCAAAGCATTACCCACAGATTGGGGCATACATGAGCCCTGAGGTCTTGTGCAGGAGGGTAATAGTTGTCAACCTCGAGTCCAACAACATGTGATCCAAAGTCCATGGGAAATCAACTAATAAACAGCAAATCGTGAGTGAAATAAACAGACTTGATCAACATAAGTGTGTCTTATGTGTCTTTCCACTATATGAACAAGATGGTGAGAGAAAAAAAAACAAAGAATGCCTGATATGCCTTAAATTAGAATGTGCAATGATGATACAGTCCCTGCATAGTGAAAGATATAAACATCAAGAGGATCTAGAGAGCAGTGACCATATTAAATCCTATCCTTGCAGACAAAAGGTACAGAAAGATTAAAAACACTGGTCTTGCTATAATCCAAAAGAGGAAAAAAAGATGATAGTACTGTTTAGATAATTAATCTGCAAACTGCAACATACATCATATGATGAACAGCATATAACTGCATACATCATATGATGTGAAGGCTATATTTCACTCCCATGTCTTAAAATAAAGTTTTGCATCACAGGGTAAATGAGTCCATACACTAGACCCACCCACCCACACATCCCTTAATTCTCCTCAGACATCATGGATCGGGGCAGGTCAGTCATTTCCGTGCCACCCACAACTCTACTTCTTGTGGTGTAAGATGTAAGATAACTTACACAAAAACCATTCCCATGTAAAGGAAAGAAACAGTGGACAATTTAAACAGCAGAGGTGAAGAACAAAGTGTGAAAAGGTATACAAAAGAACTTAATAGAAAAGATCCCTGTAGCTCACCCATGCATGACCAACACTCACCGCCCACTACCTCCAAGTGACAAAATGCTTAACTTTGCTCTACCATTATGCCAGAACTAGGCAAATAATTAAATAACATTTAGTTTTCCTGTACTTTTCCATATAAACTTTCATTTTCTAATTATATTTATTTATTTATTATATTTATTTTATTTATTTAGTTTTATTTTATTTTATTTATTTATTTATTTTTTTTATTTTTTTTTTTTCTACCAACAAAACCCTATTGCACTGTTATCAGGTTAAATAGATAAAACTGACAGAGAGGATCTCTTGGTATGTGATGGGAGAATATCTTGTGGTTATGGGAGCAGATTGAAAAGGAATACATGTCTAAAGGATGTAAAAATATAATTTTCCTTATTGATGTATCAACACCTCAAATACATTAGAAGATAATATAGCCCCAGTTGAATCTATAAATGAATTCATAACAAAGTATGATTATTTGGAGAAAGGGACATGACCCCACAAGTGTACCTCCTTTCATGTACTTTTCTATCTATCTATATACCAAGGGCTTTTCCCCCTTATAAGGGAGGTAGCCAAATCAAAGGCATACACCCATTTCCACCCATTCCACTTCCATCCACCACCCTTTCCTCCCTCTCATCTTGGCTCCTCATGGATGAAGGATTATTTGTCTACTGCCCATTGCCTGGGCCAGAAGCAATGCAGCAAGACACACCACATATACAGCAAGGCCATTTCATTCAATCAGTGACCCCCACCCCCCTCCATCCCCTCATGTGGAAAATAGAGAAAACAGGGAGAAACCTATGGGCTGTGTCAAAATATCATCTGCACATAACCACTCCCAATACCCCCTCATCCCCTGTCCTTCAATGTCTGCCTTGTACTTATACAGTATTATGATTAGGTGAATACAATTAGTCAAATACTGTATTACACATACAACACATCAATGTTTCCTTCCAGAGATGTTTGTTCATAGCTACTGTGGGCTGCAATACTATTACTAGCACTGTTACTACTATTATTGATACTATCATTACTTTTAAAACAATTAGTGTTATTACTGCTGCTACTAAACCAGATCATATCTTTAAAAATACTTTCAGACAGCAAGAATGGGTTCCTTACAAAAAGAACAGGACAGATTGGTCAACAGATTTTCATCTGGCAGCAAAGAGTGGTTGTGTAAAGATTCTCATGAAGCCGTTGACATGAAGAATGAAGTTGAAATGGACCAGTACATTACCTTGGATGAGCTGCCATCAGAGGTAATGACTGCATTTCATGCTCAATAATCATGTGTGTATAGTTGACGTGTTGACTATGGCAGGATGACATGTTTTACTAAATTCCAGATATTGTTGCACGTTTTCTCATTCCTCTCTGCAAGGGAGGTTAGTGAGACAGTTTCCTGTGTTTGCCGAAGATTCCACGAACTGCTACAAGATCCAACCACATGGAGATTGCGAGTGGAATCCTCTGTGAAAGGACACTATCTTCGACTGGATTGTAAGTTGGTCTTAGTCTGTGGTCCAGCAGTATATTCTCCTTTTCATTTTCATTTCTGTTAGTGGGTAGAGGTTCTTTTAATTTGAATGATATTGTATGCCCAACGTAGAGCATACAATTTAATTAAAATTAAAATAAAAATGCAGCCAAAAGGGATTTCTTCCCATTTTCTCTGGTTTCTGCATATGGGGAATGGAGAAAGTGGGTCTCTGATTAAGTGAAGTGGCCTTGCTGTGGATGTGCTGTCTCTTGCTGCATTGCTTCTGATCCAGGCAATGGGCAGGAGACAGGGATGACCCTTCATCCATGAGGAGCTAAGATGAGGGGGAAACAAGGTTGGTAGGTGGGAATGGGTGTGTGTCTTTGACTTGGCTATCTCCCTTAAATGAGGGAAGAAGCTCTTGGTACAGTGAGACCTCTCATTAATGGATGTTAATTAGCTGTGTTTTCGGTGTTTTTGGTGCTGTTGTTTAGTGCATGCAATTACTATGACGACCAAAAAAAACACTCCAAATCAACGGATTATTCACATCAACGGACACCGTTACCCCCTTTTAGTCCGTTAATGAGAGGTAATACTGTATATAGATAGATAGAAAATTGTATTGCATTAGACAACAAAATCTAGTACAGTAAGTCCTCGTTATACGGTACATATGCGTTCCAGAAAACCTTACTGTTGGACGAGTGTGTTGTGATGTCACGTGACCTTGAAAAACAACTGCGCGGCGAGAAATCGGAGTGATAGTGTAACCATCAGTGAGTAAACAACACTGGTAGCAGAGCATAGTTCGGCAAATTGGCGTCATTTAAGCCATGTCTGTGTCAACTAAGTGGCCTCCCAAACTATCAAATGAGGAAGCATATGAAGTATAGAGGAAGGATATTGAAATATGGTGCAAATTAATGTCAATCAATAAGAACAAACAAGCACTGGTGATTTATTTGTCCCTGGATGGCCGGGCGAGGGTGGCGACATCGGAGCTGGAATCTGCTGATTTGGAGAAGGATGATGGAGTGAAGACCTTGTTAAATAAATTAGACAATCTGTTTCTGGTTGACAAAGGTAGGAGGCAGTTTAATGTGTTCCAAACACTATATAATGTTCAGAGGGCTGATGGTCTTGGAATTAAGAAATTTATATCTGACTTCAAACACAAATATTACAATTTCACCAAGCAAGATATGTCATTGCCTGATTCTGTGAAGGCTTTTATGTTATTGTCTTCATGTAAGTTAAGTGAAAAGGAACAACAGTTTGTAATGTCAGCAATGACAGATGTCGCTTATGAGACCGTGACTAGTGCCCTCAATTGTATATTTACTGGAGGTTTGAAAATCATGGAAATTATGACTGATAACAAGTGTGATTTGGAGGTAGCTTTAGCTTGGGCAGTTTCTGCACGTAACACCCTTACAAATTATTTGGGTTTTTCACCAAATCAATTGATTTTCAGGAATAATCCAAGTTTGCCTAACATCTATGCAAACCGACCCCCAGCGTTGGAACCAGTGCACTCATCTGATATTGTGAGAGACAATTTGAATGCACTGCATGCGGCTAGACATGAATTCATTAAAGCAGAGTCGAGTGAACGCTTGACAAGGGCTATGCGACACAATGTAAGAGCAAATGATAAAGAGGATCTACAGAATGGGGCTGAGGTTTATTACAAGAGAAATGACAACAATGAGTGGTGTGGCCCGGGCATAATCATTGGAAGAGACGGCAAACAATTCCTGGTTAGGCATGGGGGTACTTATGTTAGAGTACATCAATGCCGTTTAACATCTGCACCAGAGCGTGAAAGCAGAGAGGACAACCAAGATATGGTATCAAGGTCATCAAAAGGTGATAATGACAGGACATTGCCCAATGGGTATACTTTTGAAGGGAAATCTGAGAACGAGGATGACAACCAAGTAGCAGATGCATTGGAGGAATCTACTGGTGCAGGGGCGCAACAATGAGCCCCAAAGGCAGTAGCTGCTAAGGAGGAAAGTGAACAGAGAGAGAATAACACAAAGAGAAATCCGCTTATTGCTGGTATTCGAATTCAAGGTACAAGGAGTGGCACTGGTGAGGTAATTTCTGGTCGTGTTGTGAATAGAGCAGGCAAAGCTACTGGCAAATATCGTAATTGCTACAATTTTAGATGGGATTCAGATGGTGACATTACCTGGGCAGACTTGGAAAAGGATTTCACTGATTGGAAGGTGGTTGATGAGGATACTGAGTTGTTAATAATATTTACATCAGAGGAGGTGTCACAGCCCAAGGAAGAAGAAATGAAGAGCTGGAGGGATAATAATGTTTATGAGGAGGTTGAAGATATGGGGCAGAAGGCGATGTCTGTACAGCGGGTAGTAACAGAGAAGATTAAGGAGGGTCGGACCAAGGTCAAAGCTCAATTAGTAGCAAGGGGGTTTGAAGAAGAAATGGATGGTTGTCAAAAGGATTCACCCACTTGTTCTAAAGAAGCTGTACGTTTGGCTTTAGCTGTAGCTGCTACTAATAGGTGGACATGTCATTCTTTGGATATCAAGGTGGCTTACCTTCAGGGGAGTCCAATTGAGAGGGATATATATTTGCGTATTTGCGCCCACCTCCTGAATTTTACTACGGAAGTCTGTGGAAGTGGAATAAGACTGTTTATGGACTGGTAGATGCAGCAAGACAGTGGTATATATGTCAGGAAGGAGTTACTTGATCTAGGAGCTGTAGTCTCATCTCTGGATCCGGCACTGTTCTCGTATAAATGGAAAGGGTGTCTTGAAGGAATAATTTGTGTGTATGTGGATGATCTTTTTTGGGCAGGTACCAGCTGCTTTGAAGAGCATGTGATGGCCAAACTTCATCAAATTTTCCTCATTGGCATTTCTAAATCCAAAGCATTCAAATACGTAGGATTGAATATCATTTCATGTAATGATGGGAGTATAACATTGGATCAGAACCAGTACACAGCAACATTAACACCCATTCATATTAGTAGGCAAAGAGTCACAATCAAGTCGAGCGAGTTGTCAGAAGGTGAAAGATCAGAGTATTGTGCCTTATTAGGACAGCTCAACTGGATAGCAACACACACCCGCCCAGACATTGCTTTTGAGGTATGCGAATTGAGTGGAGTCTGTAACAAGGCCACTGTGGGGAATTTATTGCATCTGAATAAGGTGGTCAGTAGAGTGAAGGAAGGCATGAAACTCCATATACCGAAAATGGAAAGGCTTGAGAGTTGCTTTTTGGAGTGCTTTTTAGATGCTTCATTTGCCAACTTGTTGGGTGGTGGTTCTCAAGGAGGTTTTGTAGTGTTCCTATGTAATGACAGTGGGAGTTGCTGTCCTGTGTATTGGCAGTCGAGGAAGATCAGACGGGTTGTGAAATCCACACTTTCTGCGGAAACCATGGCATTGCTAGACTGTGCAGAGACTAGTCTATCTAGCTAGGATTCTAGATGAAATTTCATGTTGTGGCCATTTGAAGGTGATGTGCCATGTGGATAATAAGAGTTTGGTGGAAGCCCTCCAATCTTATAAAGGAGTGGAAGATAAGAGATTGTGCATAGATGTAGCAGTATTGCGCGATATGCTGGAACGAAAAGAAGTGGAGGAAGTAAACTGGGTGGAGACGGCGGCTCAGCTGGCTGACTGTCTAACGAAGAAAGGTGCATCGACTGAACGGCTGCGGAATGCCGTCGGTCTGTACTAAAACGATGCACGGTGCAAGAGACGGTGGAGCAGAGTGGTGGAGACTGGAGAAAACTCAAAAAGACGGACGAGTGCATTGTGACGTCACGTGACCATGAAAAACAACTGTGTGGCGAGAAATCGGAGTGTTAGTGTAACCACCAGTGAGTAAACAACACTTACCACAAATTGAAATTACCGTATACCAAACCCATTATAACATGTAATAATAGGATATGGCAGACATACTTTCTCCCTGCTCTTTCCTCTACAAAATACGAGCGGATACCATATCTGTGAATTTTTCTTACCATAAATAGAATTGAGGGTAGTAATTACCAAATACTGTAACTTTGAATTTTTCTTACCATAAATAGAATCGAGGGTAGTAATTATCAAATACTGTAACTGTGAATTTACCGGATAAAGAATTACCATATAAGGAGGACTCACTGTACCAAGTTTGACTTTTTGATATAAGAGGTCAGTTGAGCTAGTTTTTAATCCTTTAGCAAGCATAACTTTAAGTTGATTAAACAGAATAAAACCTTTAAATCACCCAAATGGGCTCTGTGATCTGAAAAGGGTTAATGTATTCTGTTGTATTTCTGTGAGTACATATATTTGATTCATTTATAAGATTCAGAGTTGAATTAATATCATATTATAATGGTTGTATATTTGTATTCAATTGAATTGCCAGTGGGGGACGAAGAAGAGTTTCCGTGGCGTTACGCATGTAGTGCTGTAGAGACTGAACACCAGCGATGGACCAGCTGCCAGGCATCCATGCAAGAAGTGTTTAATTACCGTCACTATAGTGTTATGGACACTTGTTGTCTTATGAAGGTATTTATATATATATATATATTTTTTAATAGCTACTGGTATTATGTCATATATCCAGTTGATATTATGGTGTACGTCAAGGTGATTCACCATATCAATGAAAGAGTGCTTTAGATCCTGAATGGAGTTAGAAATAAATTAACTTTATTTTAAATCACAGCTAAGATAAAAGGGAAACAAATGGTGATGGATAGGAGTTGGATAGGTGGGGGTGCATGCATTCTTTAGCTGGCTACCTCCATTGTAAAGGGGAAGATGCCTCTTGGTACATAAATAGATAGATGTTAAGGGTTAGACTATACTGTAAAGCTTATCTTGATAAACAGAAGGTAAGACTGGTATTGGGCAAGATTGATAGTAGGCTGGGTCTTGCAATTAACATTATAATTGAGAATACATCTATGGATACAGTGTTTTTGTGTGATTGGAGATTAATTTTTACTGTAGGAAGAATGTTGATAATTTTTAACTTCTACTATCCCTCCTTCCTACAACCCTTCATAAATTCTACCATGAACATTTCTATATTTCATGTCTTTGATGCAATGTTATCTCCAAAACAAAATAAAATAATATTCGCATTTCTTTGATGAGATGTAGATGAAATAATTGTGACAGTTTTGATGCTGCACACAGTGAATATTTTCCTGAAATGTCAACTTCATTTCAGAATGGACTACTTGCTGTTGGGAGTAGAGACTACAGAATAATGCTCTGGGATGTGAACCGTCTTAAAGAAAATAGGAATCCTTCAAAGAAGCTTTTGCCTGACTTCACCTTGAATGAATATGAGGGCTGGGTAAGAGACTAACGCTTTTGTTATGGTGACTTCAGAATTTGGGCAAACACTATTTTGTTTATATAGGCTATGTACAAAAAACTTGAGGATGAGATGGATGGATAGGGTGAAAAGGGATTTAAGCAAGAGGGGAATGTCTGTTGAACAAAGAAGGGAGAATGCAGGGGATAGAGGAGAGTGAAGAATGGCTGTATATCGATGCTACTTTGATGCAGTATGAGAGGAAGGGGAGGAGGAGGGCGGGGATAGTGGTTGTGTGTGAGTGTTATGTTGGTGCAGCCTGAAAGGATTTCTCCCTATCTTTTCTATTTTCTGCACAAGGGGACAGAGAGGGAAGGCCACTGATTATGTGAGACGGCCTTGGTGTGGATGTACTGTGTCTTGCTGCATTACTTCTGACCTGGGCAATGGGCAGGAGACAGGGATGTCCCCTCATCCACAATGAGCTAAGATGAAAGGGAAACATGGGTGGTGGAATGGGTGTGAGTGGGCACGTGCCTTTGACTTGGCTACCTTCCATATAAGGATAATTACAAACATATAGCTTATACCTGAACTTCATATTTAGCCATTAAAGTACAAGTCAAATTCTCACGTGCAGCATCGGCTGCAATATTTACAATGCATTACGCTACTCGCATTATGAAATATAAAATCACTGATGTATTACTTTTTCTCTTTTACTCTGAGTAATAATAAACACAGAAAATGTGATCAAACCAGTTCACAAAATCTGGGGATAACTCATGTACAACTACAAAGGAAATATATAATCAAGATGCTGACGCCAGCATCCTCATGCACCTACTCGTGCCTCATGACGGCTACATAGGTGTCATTGTACTGAAGAGGTCAATCTGTTGTATACCCAAAAGCTATATACATTCATATATATATTCATATATATATACCAAAGGCTTTTTCCCCCGTACAAGGGAGGTAGCCAAAAAAAGAAAGGCATAAAAACCACCCCAACCCATTCCATCTCCAACATACTCCACTCCCCTCTATCCTCTTCCTCAATCTTATCTTGGCACCTCCTGGATGACGGGTTATCCCTGTATCTTGCCCACTGCCCTGGGTAAGAAGCAGTGTTGCAAGACACAGCACATCCACAGCAAGGCCACTTCATTAAATCGGTGACCCACCCTCTCCATCCCCTCATGCAGAAAAGGAGAAGATAGGGATAAATCCCTTTGGGCTGCATCAATTTATTTCTCACACATACTTCCTCAACCGCCATCCCCCACCCACTCCCCCTCATGCATCACAGCATCATCCATACACAACCATTCTCCATTCACCCCAATCTTCTGTCCTCTCCCATCCTTCCTCAACAGACATTCCCCTCTTTCCCAATGCCCCTTTTACCCCATCCATCCATCTCATCCTAGATTGTCTCCTCATGTTCACTCCTTCCACACTACTTTTACCAGTCTTTCTTCACTCATTCTTTCCATGTGTCCAAACCATCTCAATACTCTTTCATCAACCCTATCTCCCAACTCCCTTTCCTCCCCTGTTCTCCTCCTCACCTCCTCATTTCTCACTCTATCCGGCTTAGTAACCCCTATCATACTTCTCAGGCACCTCATCTCACATTCAAACTCCTCTCTTATGTTCCATGTTTCTGCCCCATAGTGCTGTCAGCACAATCACTCCTTCATACAATCTCCTCTTAGTATCCATTCCCAAATGTCTATTTCTCATTACACTTTTTAATCCCCCAAGGCATTTATTCGCTTCACTCAATCTACATTCTACCTCTACCTCCACTCCTCTTTTTCCCACCACATTTGCACCCAAGTATCTAAAACTATCCACTTCCTCCAGTCTCTCTCCCTTAATACTCACTTCCAGTCTGCTACCATTTTCTCTCCTTGTACATCTCATCATCTTATTTTACCTACATTTATCTTCAACTTCCTTCTTTCGCACACCTTCCCAAACTCTGTCACTAACTTTCTCAATCCCTCCTCTTATCCTGCAACAAGTGCAGTGTCATCAGTAAACAACAACTGGCTTATCTCCCACTTTTCTTCATTTTCTTTAACCATCTCCAATCCCTGACCCACTACCCTTGCATTTACCTCTTGCACCACCCCATCTATGTACAAATTGAACAGCCAGGGGACATAACACATCCCTGACAAAGTCCCACCTTTACCTCAAATCACTCACTCTCTCCAATCCTAACACAAGCTCAACTGCTCTTACCAGCTTTCCTCCTATCCCATATATCTGCAACACCTCCCACAGTGCCTTCCTGTCTACCCTGTCATAAGCCTTTTCCAAATCCATAAAAGCCCAAAATACATCCTTACCTTTTCCTATAGCTTTCTTACATATCTGTCTTACCACAAAAATCTGATCTGCACAACCCCTACCTGTCCTAAACCCACACTATTCCTCACCAATTACTCCCTCTGTTCCTCTCCTAATCCTCAATCAAGACCCTCCCATAAGCCTTTCCAACTACACTTAACAAGCTGATCCCTCTGAAACTACTACACTCACACTTGTCCCCCTTTCCCTTGTAAAGTGGAACTATATAGGCACTCTTCCAGTCCTCTGGCACTCTATCCTCTCTGAAACAAACATTAAATAACTTCACCAGCCAGTCTACCATCACTGTACCTCCTTTTTTTAGGCATTCTGTATGACACCTATCCAACCCAATATGGTCATTTTCTTACCACTTCCCACTGCAACTACCTTTCCCTCCCTACCCTCCTTCACATTTAGCAACTCCCTAAAATGTTCTACCCATCTTCCTCTTACTGCCTCCTCTTCCATTATCATCTCTCTATCTGCACCTTTTACCTTTTCTTCTCTACTTGATTCACCTCCTTTTCCTCGCTTAATTTCTTTCCAAAACATTTTTCATTACTTTCAAAATTTTCTGTCATACTCTTACCCCATTTCACATATGCTCTCTTTTTTGCCTCCTTTATCTTATGATTTACTTCTCTTCTCTTTTCTTTGTACCTCTCATATGATTCCCTCATCCAATTTTGTAACCAATCTGTGAAAGCTTGCTTCTTTTCTACACCCTTCTTTACTTCCTCATCCCACCACTCACTTCTTTTCCCTCCCGTCCTCCTTGTTCCACATACCATCTATGCATACCTTATGACTCCCTTCTTGAACCATCCCCATTCCTCCTCCACTCCTAGTTCTACTCTATCCTTCACTTCCTCCCTCTCCTCTCTCAGCTTCTTCTCATTTTCTTTCTCATGTAAGCAGTTCACTCTAAGCACCTCCCTACCTTTTGTCCTTTTCCTCTTTCTCCATCTATCCTTCACTCTCAACTTACCTTCAACTCAAAAGCTAACTGGAAGATATCATTGAGAATAGAAAGTTATGAAGATGTATATATAACTGTAATTTTGAAAGCTTATTGACTGAGTGGTTTAGAGCGTCTCTACTTGTGGCAGAGGTCTTGGTGATGGCAGTTCTAACTCTGCCAACAGCAAGTTGAACCAAGGGCATGGTTAATTATATTCCATGCTACAAAATCCTCTGTAAGTGGCACCATCCTAGCCTCCTGATAGAAGGAGTTTGTGACATTGAACTGAACCATCATAGTTGTAATTTTAGTTAAGTCATAAAATTACTTATAAAAGATAATGTGGTTTACAGTTAAGATAAACTCAAAATTCACCAATATCCTGACTAGTACAGTGGTAGCACGCTGGCCTCGTATTCACAAGGTAAGCAGGTTGAGCCCTGCCCAGGCCAGTGAGCTTAAGTTGTTTACTGGGGAGGTTACTGCCGTGGCTGGGCACAATGGTGCGGGCTTGAGGCTTGCCTCAGCTGATGTTCTGAGGAGAGTCTTTGAGAAGACTGGTAGCAGAACTGAAACCCTGCAACTTTAACTTTTAACTTTAATAATAATTCTGATGCAGGTTTGGACATTAGACTGTCACGAAGACCTTTTGGTGTCTGGTGGTTGGGATTCTCGTATCGTGTTATGGGATGTCAACAGACTGGAAGCAGTGGTAGCAAAGAACAAGTAAGGCAGTGTGTGTTAGAAATGGAGTTGCAAAGTTATTTGTCATTCTTCGCCCCCAAAAATTGTATCCCTACTGTTTAATTACTTTTGTTTCCTTTTATGCAGGCACAGAGTTGCAATACTTTGTTCCACACTTCAGCAAAACCTCCTTGCAGTGGGAGCATATGATAGCAAGGTGCTCATGTATGACCCAAGGCAAGGATTGAAAGCAGTAAGAATATTATTATATTTTGTGTAAAATGTGGCTCAAGTTGATTTTATACTGAAAAAGTATATCACCAGTGTTAGGTATGGAGGTGTTGTGTCGTGCATTGCATCTGTATGAAAGTGGCAGTTGCCGACAAGTCTATAAAAATAAACAACATGTGAGGACGGAGCCTTTATTAGTACGACGTTTCGCTTGTTAAGCTTTTTCAAGTACATAGTTGTAATACACATGCCTATCCCCCCAGTTCTTCTTATTTAATCTCAGTCATATGTATTATGACTATGTACTTGAAAACACTGTAACAAGCAAAACATTGTACTAATAAAGACTTTGTCCTCACATGGAGTTTATTTTGATAGCATTGCATCTAACCCAGGCAGAGGATAGTGTGGGCCTTCATCCAGAGGGAGCTAAGATACAAGGGACAATAAGTGGGTGTGGGATGGGTGAAGGGCAGATACATGCATTGGCTGACCACCCCCTTAGAAAGAAAAAAATACCTTTTGGCATAATTTTATTGATATTGATTTATTTTTTATTTTTTTTTATTTTATTTTAACTCTTACACAGATAAGCTTTTATACACCAAATAAGAAGGCAGTGTTGTCTATTGCATCTGATGATAAGTACATCATCAGTGGTGGCGAGGATGGGCAATCATCTGTGTGGTGTAAAAGAACTAAAAGGCCCTTGAAGACATTTAGAGTAAGTTGCTATTTAAAACCCAAGTATTACTGCCTCATGAAGCTTACTGAAGTGTGCATAAAACTGCTTAATATCTGCAATCATTGTATGGTGTGTATGATAATTTTGTGATGAAACATTTGACATGTCTTTTGTTAGGTTGCTCATCTCTTTTGGAACCAGCGATGAGTACCTGCCTCTGGTGGTTTTGTGAAATAGACATTGAAGAACATAATCTCATTCTCACTCACCTTCAAACCCTGTCAACACTCACCTTAATTTGAAGGTGCAGTCCTGAGAGGTTGGCACTTGGTCTCTGGACCAGGCCCTAGATCTCTCGCTCTCTGTCAACTTTAACTGTTGCTCCTCCACACTTTCATACAATAGGAGCTAACAACTGGATGCTGCCCTTCTCATACTATGGTCTCTTCACTCTAAGGAGTCTGTGCAGGGTGTGGCATACATTGTGATTTACTAATAGCCATTCTGCCAAATCAACCAAAAATATGCCTCTCTCTCTTTATTTCCCATCCATGTGTTATGTGGGATGGTTTGGACACATGGAAAGAATGAGTGAAGAAGGATTATTTAAAAAGGTATGGAAGGAGTGAACATAAATGGGGTGACCAAGGATGGATGGGGGTAAAAGGGGCATTGGGAAAGAGGGAAATGTCTGTTGAGGAAGGATGGGAAAGGACAGAAGATAGGGGTGAATGGAGAATGGTTGTGTATAGATGATGCTGTGATACATGAGGGGGAGTGGGTGGGGGATGAAGGAGTATGTGTTAAAGATAAATTGACAGATCCCAAAGGGATTTCTCCCCCATCTTCTCCATTTCTGCATGAGGGGATGGAGAGGAGGGTTGCCGATTTAATGAAGCAGCCTTGCTGTGGATGTGCTGTGGTTTGCGACACTGCTTCTGACCCAGGGCAGTGGACAAGATGCAGGGATGACCCATCATCCAGGAGGAGCCAAGATAAGAGGGAGGGAGGAGGGTGTATGGGAGTGGAGTATGTGGGGATGGAATGAGTGGGAATGAAATTTATGCCTTTGTTTTTTGGTTACCTCCCTTGTAAGGGGGAAAAAGCCTTTGGTATATGTATGTGTGTATATGTGTTATTTGATTTTTTTTCTCTACATAGTAAAGGGAGCTGTATAGTATGATGAGTATCACTTTTTAGAATTATAATGATTTGAATAAATTATGTGGTACATTGTAGCACTTTTTCCCCATGTTGCCATGCCAAAGTGTCACAGGAGAGATAGGTATGATGGGGTAGGTAATTGTTTTTATCCTAAAAAATTATACTCATATACTATACAGCTTCTTTTGCTATATACAAAATTAAGAAAAAAATAGATAATAGATAAAATAGAACATAGATGGGAAATAAGAGAGGTGTGTACCAAAGTGGATTTGGCATGCCATTTGCCACACCTTGAACAGACTCCTTGGAGCACTCACACTATATTTATTTACATAGAAACAAGTCCACACTAATAAAACACAAACAGTGTCTAGTGTTTCTTTCCAGAAATCTATAGGAGAGTCCAAGAACCATTGCTAACTACTGTTGCTCTGCAGCTTTCCAGTCAGTGAAACTTGATGTAACAATTAGTACAATTATTTTAATTTGTCTTTGTTGTCCACAGGTGAGCAGTGATGCATACGTTTCCTCAATATGGATGGGGTCACGGGAAGTTATCTTAGGAGACAGTAAAGGAATAGTTCATGTGATGGACCCAAATCATCCTGAGTTCGCAATTGTTAAGGTGCAGTTATTCTTTGCGTTTACTGTTGAGTTCTTTTCATTATATATGTATTCACCTTGGTCTTTGGATCACGTGTTGGACTCGTGATCGACAGCTATTTCCCTCCCGGAAGAGAGCTCAGAGCTCGTATGATCGATCTATGGGTAATCCTATGACCTTACACACACACACACACCCAACTCCCCGCCCATGAGAGTCGGAGTAACGACCCGAAGCACAGCAGTACCGAAATAATTTCGGTCCTGGGCAGGATTCAAACCAGGTACTGCTGTACCTCCGTACTGGCAGTCCAGTACTCTATCAACTGCGCCACTGAGTACGTGGATGCTTGCTGGCCAAGTGGAGAAGAGTGTCTTAACTTATGGTGGAGGTCAAGGGGATGGCGGTTTGAACTCTGCCACCGGTGAGTTGGACCAAGGGCATGGTTCATTATATTCCACACTACATAGTCTTCTCTAATGGACGTTGTTCTAGCTTCCTAATAGGGAGAGTTTGTGACTTTAAATCAAATCAATTAATGATGATTATATTACTAATTGGGTTTTTTATTTCATATTTATTGTGTATAGTGTAAGCTTGATGGATAATTGTGAAAAAGAATATAAAGATGTTTAGGAAGGAATTGAAAAAAAGTAAGGAGTGGGAAAAACAAGCAGCAAGAAGGTAAAGACTGTTGATGGATGGTTGATAGTGGAAGTGAGGGGGAAGGAAGAACCTAAAAGTGTTTTGAGATGAAGTATTGGAAAAGTATGGTAGGCAGAGAATATTTATTACCTACTTGTGGGCCCTAGGCCAAACTCATGAATGGATCCCTAAATTTATAAAAATATGGCATGTCTCAGTGTTCAGTATACATATACAAGTTGAACCAAGGGCATGGTTAATTAAATTCCACGCTACAAAGCCCTCTGTGAGGGGTACTGTCCTAGCCTTCCAATACGGGGGAGTGTGTGATTTTAAACCACATCATTATATATATATATATATATATATATATATATATATCAGATGAGAGGAAGGGTGGGAGGGGTGTGGAGTGTATTTAGGGATGAAATGGGTGGGAGTGTTTTTATGTGGTATATGTATGTATATATATATATATATATTTAAAAGCTCCACCACAAGGAATCGAGGCAAAGGTTCGAGTCCTTGGAGTGTAGCTTATTTCCATTTGTCACAATGACACACACACATGAGTAGTGATCAAAGAAAGACGTCCCAAAAATACGCTCCAAACCTCTATTTAGTGAGTTGCCGACAAACGATTTTGGAACCAACCATCCGCCACCTGGTTGTTTACAGAAAATGGGAAGGGAGTATTGTAGTTAATGTGACCGACAATGTAGTCTTTGTATCTTCGTTCAATTATTCTTTTGCATGATCAGTGACAACAGTGGATGAAATAAACGAAAGATTTAGAGAAAAGAAAACTGCAAAGAGATGTCTTGACGTAAGTACAATTGAGTCCCCACTTGTTGTAATTAAAAAAAAAAAAGTGTCTGAATGAGACCCCATAGACATACCAAAGGTTTGATAGAAATGCCTTCTTGAAGTTCAATAGAAACAATAGCAATATGTATAGAGGGATTGACACGGATAGAGAACCCAGGTTTAAAAATATATTAAGAAATAGAGAAATAAATGATTTGTTAGATGAAATAATTGAACTGAAAAATGAATGCAAAAGAAGTAGCTGTATTAAGAAAGGCCAATGAAGAAAATAACAGGGAAATAGATGAGATGAAAATGGAACTGAATAGGATAAAGGGAGAAAATATAAGATTGAAAAATGAAGATGTGACTAGGAATGAGGCATTAAAGAAAGAGATGAAGGATCAAATACAGGCAGTGACTGAGAAAGTAGAAGAAAAGATTAAAGAAAATGATTTCCAAGAAATAAAAAACTGTGGAAGGTGGAACAGGAAAGTAAAAAATTATCTCTTAAGGAAAAAGTGGAACAACAAGTTAACCCCTTCCATACGGTGACGCCTACGCAGGCGTCATGAGGAGCAAGTGGGTACGGGAGGCTGCCATATCAGCGTCTTGATTATATTTATTGTAGTTGTACCTGCATACCCCCATTCTCTGTAAACTGGCTTCATCATATTTTCTATGGTTATCAAAATTCACGGGTGAAAGAGAACAAGCATTACAGGGGTTACTTTATTTTTTATAATGCGAGTATTATGACGCAACATCACACGTCTGGCAGCTAATGCTGCCCGCGAGATTTTGGCCCGGCGTGAAGAGGTTAAGGACAATGCGAAGGAAATGGTAATCCAAATGATTAACCACTTCACTACAGGGCACATCGCACGTCTGGCAGCATTAGCTGCCCAACGTGCGATGTTGCGTCATTATAATTGCATTATCAAAAATAAAGTCAGTGCTCAATCATTCATTCTCTTTCACCCGTGTATGTTGATAGCCATAGAAAACTGATGAAGCCAGTTTAGAGAGAATGAAAATTACGTAGGTACGACTACAATAAATATAATCAAGATGGCGACGTCGGCAACATCGAGTACCCACTTGCTCCTTATGCCGCCTACATAGGCGTCACCTTATGGAAGTGGTTAAAGAGAAAGGAAATTTGGTTAGGGATACAGTGGGCAAAAAAAAGATGCATTGTAATCTACAGTATTAACCACTTCGGTACGGGACTTAAATCTCGCGGGCAGCAGCCAATGCCAGCCGTATGACGTGTCGTAATAATACTCGCATCATAAAATATAGTCACCGCTTATATCGATCGTTCTCTCTTTCACCCGCGAATTTTGAAAACCACAGAGAATGGGATTCAGGGCGCATTTGGGAGAATGTAAAAACACAGGGGCGACTACAATAAATATAATCAAGACGCCGATATGGCAGCGTCGCGAATCCACTTGCTCCTCATGACGCCTACGTGTGCGGCACCGTATGGAAGGGGTTAAAGAAAAGCATGATGTTCCTAGGTATCAGAGAGAAGAGGAAAAAGAGATCGCTAAAGAAAATCTGAAAGAGATTCAAGAGGAGGATCAAACTTTGGATAAAGAAATTGAGGAAACATATAGAATAGGTAGATTAGATATGGTTTAACATCACAAACTCCCCCCTATCGGAAGGCTAGGATGGTGCCCCTCACAGAGGCCTTTGTAGTGTGGAATTTAATGAACTATGCCCTTGGTTCAACTTCAACGGTGGCAGGATTCGAACCGCCATCCAATAGGTAGATACTCAAAAGAAAAACAATATAGGCCACTAAAAGTAAAACTTGGGTCACAAATGATAGCAGAGGAAGTACTATCCAGAACAGCAAAACTAGCAAACAGTGAAAATCATAAAAATATATGGATGAAAAAAGAAATGAGTGATGAAGAAAAAGAAAAGGAGCTTAGAAATGAAACAAATGAAAAAAAAAGAGAAAAGAACTGAGACTGTTTTTTTGTTTTGTTTTGTTTTTTGGACCAGAGGCTGAGAAAATGGTATATCAGGAAAAAGGAAACAAAGCAGACAGAAAAAGATGAGAAAGAAAAAAATTAAAATTAGCCTATACCAACATAGATGGAATGATCTCAGGACTGAATGAACTAAATGATTACCTGGCATCAGAAAAACTGGACATAATGGGAATAGTAGAAACTAAACTAAAAGGTAATCTACCACCAAACACTGTAGGATAAGGTATATACAACTGCTGGATGAAGAATAGAAAGGAAAAAACAAGGAGAGGGAGTACTAGATATGAACTAACTGATATACTGAAAGAGGAAATACAGTAATTATGGGTGATTTTAACTCAAAAGAAATATGTTGGGAAGAAATGACAGTAAAGGGTGGAGAGGACATATGGGGCAGCATGCTACTCGATATTATGATCATTGCATACACAATGACTCAGTGGATAAAGGAAAATACCAGATACAGAAACAATGAGGAAACTTCGAGACTGAAATTGTAGACAGAATAGATTACAAAACACCTATAGGAAAGAGTGACCATGTACTAATAGAATTCAAACTAAAAGAGCAAATAGACCTAAGAAGAAATGAGAAACATGGAATAGGAAGACTAATGTACAACAAAACGAATTTTGAGAAACTCGAAAAATTTGTAATGCAAATTTGGAAAAATTCCTAAATGAAGGAACAAGGATGGAAGAGAAATGAAATATACTTAAAGAAATCTATAATGAGGGTGTGATCAAATATGTACCACAACAAAAGCAAGAAAGAACATGCATAAAGAACTGGTACAACAAGAAATGTAGTGAAGCTAAGGATAAGAGACAAAGCCTGGAAAAAATGGGGGGGGGGGAAACGAGGAAATGGCAAACATATATCAAACTAAGAAAAGATTAGGTAAAAATACGCAGAGAAGAAAAGAGAAATTATGAAAAGGAAATTATAGAAAAATGCAAGAAACAGCCTAAACTATTTTACAGATATGTGAATGGTAAACTAAAAAACAGGAAATGGAAAAGCTGCACCAAGGAAGTCATGAATATGCAGCAGAACAAGAAATGGCAGAAGTTATGAGTACATACATACATACATATACCAAGGCTTTTGCCTCCTTACAAGGGAGGTAGCCAAAAAGGAAAAGGCATAAAATCATTCCCACCCATTCCATCCCTGAATACACAACACACCCCTCCATCAGGATAGAAAAATAATATTAGAAATTAATATAATTTGCTCTAGCCTTTACTCCGACTTCTGTTATTTTAAAAGCATCAGCATTGGCATCAGCAAAATATTGCCGATGCCGAATCCCATTCTAAACAAAAACATGCCGATTCACATAAAAAGTGCCAATTCTTGCTGATGCCAATTAGTTGGCACACCCCTAATTATTATTATATACATTTTTTCTTTCTTTTCTCTTACAGTCCGATAATGTTGGCCATACAGACAAAGTAACAAAGGTGATTGGTGGTTATGGCAGTCTCTTGACAGCCTCACGTGATGGCAGCATTAAAGTGCATAGCCCAAGTTGGCCAGCCAAGACTTGGGCGACTCTGTCAGATGAAACAAAACCACAGTGTGTAGGGGTAAGTTCAAGAATGTGGATTGTATGTAATGATTTAACTAGCATTCCTTTTGTGTATAATTGTTATGCGTAATAGAACCAATGATGGACACTTGACAAAGAGATTCTATGGGACAGACTTCAAAGAGGATCATCTTTCCAACACCTATCTCCCCAAAAAATAAGAATAAATAATAAATAAATAAAATCGAATAAATAAATTGAATCTGTGATCGGGCCTATTCTGTGTTGGTGCTGTTTTAATGCTCGATGGTGTCCTGAGTGCACGTGTACTAGTGTGGCTCTCATCAGGCATGGGAGAGGTTCTTCTTTGGGGCCTAGGGTTTGTTTAGTGATTTGATTGCTAGTGTGTTTTTGTGTGGATGTTTTCGTTTGGTATTGGAGACAGGTTGTTATAAATGAGTAGTAGCTGCATTAGTTTTTTGTTTCATTATGTCGGTGGTGCTTGTGAGATAAAGTGTGATGGGTGTGTGTGGTGTTTAGGGCTCATGGCATAGAATTGTGTTCCTGTCGTCTTCATGGAGTGTCCTATGAGGAGGATTTTGGTTTCTCTTTGTAGGTGTCCAGTAGGGGCAAGATTGATGTATCCTGTTATTACTCTCAGTGCTCCATTCTGTAAAGTTTGTAAATTATTTGTGTTTATCTTGTTGACTGTTGAGAACCATGCTGTGGAAACATAGTTGAAGGTGGTTCATATTGTTGTGGATCAGGAACTGATTTACCTAGTTGTATTATACGGGAAGAGAGCTATGCTCGTGGTGACTCGTCTTTGTATCTCTCAGCATCAAGTTTTTTCTTAAAATCTTGAATAGTGTTTGCATACACTGTTTCGTTGTCTAATTTGTTCCAAGTATCTATCACTCTGTGTGGGAAGATGTACCTTTTCAAATCTCTTCTGTAACTATCCTTTTTTAGTTTCTTTTCGTGTCCTCTTGTTTTACCATTGTCACATATTAACAAGTCATTCTTATCTAAGACTTCCATTCCTTTCATTATTCTATAGATAGTCAGCAAGTCTCCTCTTTCCCTTCTTTGTTCCAAAGTTGGTAATTTAGTTTGGACAGTCTTTGCTCATATGTCAGTTCGGAAAGAGTTGGTGTGTGATTGTAGTGAGAGAGGCTGGAGGGTTATATCAGAGCATTATTATTAAAGTAATGACATTTATATGTGAATGGGGAGAAGGGAAAACTTAATAGATGTTTGGGAAACTAAGGAAAAAAGACGTGGTATGGAAATATGAAAGATAGATGAGGAAGAAATGGTTTTGCTAATTGGATATATACTTTGACTTTGACACCACATAAAAGGTATTTGCTGTCTATGTATATTAATTTGGCCATCCACCACTTATAAGAGGGGAGAAGGCCTCTTGATATGTATGTATGAATATAGATAGTTTTATATACTGTATTTTGTCACTAAATTAGAGGGAGGAAAGAGTGGTGGATGGAAGTGGATACATCCCTTCTGACTTGACTGCTCCCCTTATAAGGGGAGAAAAGCCTTTGGTATATAGATTTTGTCACTTTTGACTCTGGAAAAAATTATCATCTTTAGCCTAAGAAAATTATTAGTTATGCTACTAGCATTTAATAATGTGTATTTTTGCTTTTTGCCAGACTGCTTATCGCCAAGGAGTATTGGCATGCACGTACCACACAAACTTCCTTAAGGTTTGGGCTCCGTCTGAGGTGACAGTGTAAGATATGGGAATATCAAAGGTTATTCAAGAATTGAGACAGTGAAAAGCATGGTTGAAAAGTGTGCACACGCCATCCAATACTGTCTAATGGTCATATAGAACTCCTACTGAGAAGGATTTAAAACTGGATTTAGAAACCTCCATAAGTCTTGTTTGTGGTGATATGGTATATTGATTTGAGTACTAAGTTGTGTTCATTATAGTAGTAATGAGACTTGAGAAAGATTACCATTACTGAGGAAGAGTATTGTATTAGTAAAGAAGGAGAGGAAGAAAATCTCTTGCTAGTAGGATACAGAGATGTGAGAAGTTTTGAAATTAGTAAAGTTGGATCAGGAGAATGTAGTTTGGTCAGATGGGAAAGAGAATAAAGGCAATAGGGAAATTCATGAGTAATTGATTAAAAGAGATAGGAGAAAGAACAAGAATGAATAGTAAAATGAAGATAAATAAGTGAAATGTGGTAGTTCTACTCATAGAGTATCAAAGCTTTGGACAGAAAGACAGTGAAGACTGAAGATGTAGATGTGTTAGAAATGAAATATTTGTTTACATTGTTAAATATCAGAGGGAATAATCATGTAGAGAGTGTGAAGTTAGAGGATGCAGTCATGGTGTGAGAAGGAAAGCATTATTGAAATTATTTTGCCTTGTAGAGAGGTTGATCAAATACTGAAGATGTGAAATGGTATTAACAGTAGAAATGATCTTTAGAAGACCCTGCAGGAAGATCAAGTACATGTTGGCTAGATGTATTCATAGACCAAGGAGAGCAGTGCATGTTGTTGAAGATTAGAAGTGATATTGGATTGAATTGAAAGAAATGAGTGTATTAGCTATAAGATCTTGGAGAATGCTATGGTGTAATCTAGGCACAAGAAGAACTTCATCTAGTGAAAGAAAATAGGGTGGAAAGCTTTAAGTTTTTACTTTTGAATGTAACATGTGCAATGGTATTATTGAAGCTTTATAATGGATACTGGGTATTTAACCTTTTTGCGTCAAGTCCTGACCCAATGCAGCAAATATCAGAAGTGATAAAGGATGGCTTAAAGCATACTTAGGATAAATTTCATACCAGTGTTGAAAAAAAAAATCTTTAAGATTTATAATTTTGTCAAGTCAGGATTGTCTTGAAAGGTTTATATGTGCTATGATTTTAATACCAAATTAGTGTTAAGTTCTGGTCACATGTAGATTTAATCTTTTGCAGCATAATTTGAATTTAATCTAAATCATGTTTTATCATTATTATTTTGGCTTACTGCTACTTTAATGGTAATTTTTATTGTGACTTTAATTATCATTTATCATAATTTATTGTAATCATGGTTTATATTTATTTTATCATTATTTGTATTATGGAATTATTATCACCGTTGTGTTGCTGATGAGGTTCCTCAAATGCATTGTTCCATCTGGCTTACAGATTTTCTAGACTGTCAAAACAAGGTTTGAAATTTATGGTAGTAGAAATATGAATTTAAGAATTACATATCTAAGCCAGGATCCACAAAGCAAATTTCCCCAGCAAATATTTCATTTTTTTTTTTTTTATATGTGTTCTTTGATACAGTCCACATTTTGGAATCTCATCAATACATTACTTCCATTTATCAAAGGCCCTCTTCCCCATATAAGGGGGTGGCTAAGTCAATCTTATCATTTACCAGCAATGCCACTCCTTTCCATTGTCCACTTGCCACTTCTCCTACCCTACCCACCATGTTCCCAAACACCAACTTACTTTTCCCTTTCAGTTTCATTTCACTTAACTCAAACACATCCATCTTTCTTCCCACAAATATAGTACTAATATCCTACCTATTGCTCTCACCCATACCTCATCTAGACACAACCAATGATCCAATTACTAAGATTTGAGTCAGAATCCTCCAGCCAGGCTCGTATGCCTTGACTTTTTGTAGAAAAAAAAATACAAGGTGTGGGATTCATAGTCTCTATACTTTATCCTATATAGTTACCTATGGCATAAATAGGAACACAGTGGCAGCATTCTGCATCCACCACCTTTATTTGGGAAAGAAAATTAATGTAATTAATTTCTTTCCTCCAACTAGTAAACTTACATGCATGTTCATTACTCTGTGATATCAATCAGTTTATCAGTGTGGATAGATATCATGACATTGCATAGCTACAGTATGATATAATGATACATATCTAAACACAATGTAATATGAAAAAAATAATGGAATTAAAGAAAGAAAAACAATGTTACCACTAGCTGATTACGAAAGAGAATTCCATAGAAAATTTTCAGTAATACGGTATATGGAAATACGGTACGAATTTGTGTGATGTAATTATCCAAGATCTAAAAGTTGTACAATTCTTGGCTTGATACTGACATCAATGATGCTCAGCTAAGAAACTCTAACTGCCATCATGATTTGTAGCAGTCTTTTAACACAAGATTTTTAATTAATGGACAGTTACAAAGGTGGAATTTGCTTTGTGGATATTGGTTCTAATGATGCTTTAATTTTATATTTCAAACCTTTCCATTATTTTCTTATGGGTATGTAGACATGATACTTAAAGATGTGTTCACAAAATGATCAAGAAATTATAATTCGATCAATCCAACATATGATCGTGAAATAGAAGTAATATATCTAATTGACTGACTTGGTGCTTAGCTTACTTTATTTTTCAATTTATATGCCATTTCCTGCAGAGCAAGGAATGGGAAGGATGAATCTTCACTCCCTTTCATTCCCTCATGCTTACCACGTGAAAATTGCATGATTTTTCACTCCCAATACTATTATCAGTTTATTCCCAGTGTATCTCTTTCGTGGAGCAGGTTATCAGTTTTGTCTACACATTCTTTCCCAATTCTCACCTCTCGTCAATGCACATTTTCACTTGTTTGATATCCTGACCATATGCTTGTTGGGCACATTTTCATAGGTCTACCCCTTGCTCTCGTTCTTGGCACCACTGATTCATAACGTCTTTGAAAACATTTAATTCTTGTACATTATCATAACATAACCAGACCACTCCAGGTTGGCCTGCTCTACTCCTCCTAATTCCATCTGCACCACAATTCATTCGTAAACATTTATCAGTCTTTATTTCGGCATATTTCATAACTCCATAAGTAGCCTTCAAGTACCTCAATTTTGCAGCTTTCACAAAACCTATCTCTCCCGCACTCATTACCCATACATAACAACGGGCACAATTATTGTTTTCTGCATTCCCTTCATTGCATCTATTAACAGCCTTTTATTTCTTTATATCAATGGTTCATAACTTTTTTTGGCAGTGACCCAAAATCCTGTCCAAATCGATCATGGCAATCTATATCCTCTTAAACATTTAGTTTCGTTTAAATTTTAAAATAATTGTACTCAATTAAATCATCTCTGACATTGTGCTTAGATGTTAATGATTTAGATATTCGAATACAGTATTATTATTCATGATAATATTTTCATAAGGAATATTGGGAAAATAATAAGTCCACAAATCCTTAAGGACCTATTCAAATGGCCCGGCGACCCAACTTTGGGTCATGACCTAGGTGTTATGAACCACTGCTTCATACTATTCTCAGGGTTCCCTTTAGTTTCTTTCTCACCCTAGGGCCAGTCTCTTCCTCCAGACTTATATTTTCATTGATACCAATGCAGGCATGTGAGTGGGGTCTGACAAAAATAGTAATAATAGAAAATAAAAGAGGAGAGTTGTGAGGGAGTGAAGCGAATGAGCGAGAGGTGGGCTTTTGCATTTTTTAGCTTTAGGTAGTACAGTATAGTGCATACTGCATTGAATAGCAATCCAGAATGGCACAAAATTGTTACAAGTAACAGTTATGAGCCTGTACATGTTATTGTTTTTTTTCACAGCTTGGTAAAGAAAAAAATAAATAATGCCAAACCATGAGAAAAAGTGTTAAATAAATGGAAGTTCATGAAAATGTGGAAATTTCAAGTGCCAGATTGATTATGGATATCTACTAGTGGTGGTACTGGAAGAACGATATCAGAATCATCTTCATCTCCCAGCTACCCATCTTCAAAACTTAACAGCAAGGACCCAAGTACCATTGGGCTCATGAATTTCCATTCAATGATTATCATAATTATTCCACCCTCCACCCCATTCCATTCAGTCACATGGTCTTCCATACTCCGTAACTCTTCCTATCAACCCTTTTGACTTCTCCAATTTCATAAAACACAGGTATAATCACAATCACTTTCTTTTCTTGCAAGTTTTCTCACTGAGCTTATATGATTATCTAATATTCATATCCCATTCTTTGACAAAAAATACTATTCCTCAACTTTCCTTTCATCATCCACTGTAACACAATAATGCCATACACTGTATGTAGGGTGCTGGACAGGTTATTAATATAGTTCTTGCACTTGAGTTTGCCATTTTTCCCCATATATATTGCCACAATGCATGCTATCTTTCAGTAACTGGGTAATTTCCTCTCGTAACGTATATTACATATCCTTCATAAATACTTCCTAATTATTGCCTTATCTCCCTCTTTTTATAATCATTGAATTCACTTCATCCACTTCCTCCACTCCAGATTTCAAGTGCCACTACATCTCCACTTCTTTTACATTAATTTGAAAAAGAAAAACTGCATCTCGTTCTACCATTGTATAGCATCAACATTTGAATTTCCAAGTGTTTACCAAATTTTTGAGTCCTCATTCCTATCCACTTAACACTGACTTTCACTATTAGTAATCTTTTACTCATCACAAATCTTACTTCTCATCTGCTATGGATTTCTTCATCCACCTGCTTCCAGAAAACTTCTTTATATTTATTTTGATATATAATTCAGATGCACTTTGATGTTTTCTAGTTATGAGAAAAATTATTGTTGCTAATTTATGTTTTATTCTGTTGCATTTTATTTATTAAGGAATGCAATTCCTGTCTTATTGTTTTGAGGTTCTGTATTTGTCCTTTTTTATGAAAACTGTTTACCTACTTGCCGGCGTCAAGGACGCACTATAATTTTAAGATGCAAAATATCGAAGAAAAGAAATAAACATAAAAAGAAGATCTCACCACTTTTCCCTATATTACCAAGATTTTTTAAGCGTCGTGTACACGGCGCTGCTTTTATTCGCTCTGGACAAGCGTCTTAATTCGCAGCGTCTGTTTAACGCTGCGATAAAGTTGTATATGATCAACTTTACTGCGCGCGTCTTTGTTTCAATAGGTAGCTTCTTTATTCGCTACTGAAACGCTCGATAAAGTTGAACACTAACTTTATCGCAGCGTAAAACAGACGCTATGAATTAATTATTTTAGTCGCTAGCGAATTAAGCGTCGTTTGTACGCAGCTGCTTCCATTCGCTTTGGACTTAATTCGCTAGAGATTAGAATAATGAATTTCCACTGTTTGACGCTGCCATAAGGTTAAACATGTTCAACTTTATCGCTCGCGTCCAGCGTCTAAAGCTGCGACGAGTCAACCGGTCTTTAGATGTTTTTCCAAAGTGAAAAAGCAAGTGTAAACGACGCTTTATTGCATGCAAATAATTGCGGCTACAGATCGAATTGTTCTAAGGATTTCATGTCAATGTAGGCATATACTGTATTCTTTATCCGAGAAAAAATATTTATATATGAAAAATATATAAATCGAGCCAAGTACGGAAAATCAACTTTAATCATGAAATGCTGTGTTCAGAATGGTCTAAAGTTGCCTCATCCACTCATATACATACATATATATATATATATATATATATATATATATATATATATATATATATACATACACACACACACACCTACATGTTTTGAATATTTAGACCGTACCACTTTATTCGTCTGAATGTGACGACTCGATATGTCAGTGGCCTCCAATGCATTGTTTACTTAAATTCCTGTATGTATTTACCGTAACCATACCATCTTTTTGGTAATCTAATTGGCATTTGATAGTTTCGCAGTATTGGTAACGTTATTTATAATTGACCCTAAAAATTTGTTTGCCTCAAAAGTGCTAAATTATGAAAATAATAGTAATTATAAAAATGCCCTAAACAATAAGGCAAAATATAATAAAACTTTATCAATTTACATAAGATTTAGCACAAAACAAATTGGTTCATTGCATATTCACACGTGTTTTAATTCAAGATGAAATGAACATGCATGGCTATGTATACGAATCTTATGAAATTACCCTGTAAATATTTTAATTTTCATTGTTTATAATATATATATATATATATATGCCATTTCATATTGTTCTCATACTATTAGGATCGCTCAAATGAGAGTGGAGACATATAACATCGCATGACATATATTGGCTAACGCACTGTCGAAACAGGTGTGTGTGTATATATATATATATATATATATATATATATATATATATATATTCCATACGTCTACATATTTATTCTTATTATAGTTTCATTAAAATACAAAATATATTTTACAATCGGATCATACGCAAGAGTTAATCTTCTTGCATAGAACATAAAAATGATTGAGACTGCAAGAGATCATAAAGTCTACACTAGTCAGTTCCATGTCCCATATCACCTGTCGTCCCTATCCATAAAATTATAAAACTTTCTATTAAAACAACAAAAAGTTACAACGCTCATTACATGGCTAAGTATATTTTATTCAGTAACGACTGTTGCCAAACTAGATCTTGCCTATTTACTTTTTTTTTGTATAAACTACAAAAATATAGAAGTGTGTATGGATATATATATATAATCATCCTTGACGCCGGCAAAAGTAGCAATTTGAACGTAGTAAAAAATGTGTCAAAAAAGGGCACATACCTAAGCAATTTCTTTGACAACATGGATATGCTCCATGAGAAGTACTGCAGAGTTGAGGGATTACTACACTGGCTAGTTTTGCTCCTACATCATACCTCCAACCTCCATTTGAATAACTAGGATGTGAATTCGCTTACAGAAATCTAGAATTTTATAAGAGCGTTTCAACAGTATGTCTAAAATTCGAATCTGTTTATAATTTGTTAATCTATCATTCAGGTTCACAACATATGACGCAAAGGTGATTTGATATTTGGAGACTTGGAAAAATATATATATTTTTTCAACTGAAGTTATTTTCACTCGAACTCTCAACAGTTGGCGGTGAAGACGGTGGAAGCCCAGTGTGATAACCCCTCTAGTCTGTTATTGAAAACGTTATTTTTTGGCTTAGTATGACGACTTTCTGTTAGTCCATTAGAATATGATAGTTTTTTCATCGAGGTTTTTTTTTATATGTTTCGTACATGGTAACGATCAACATAAATATTGCATTCGTATCTTGACTAAAATTGTTTAATGCATGAACCATATAAGTGTGAAATCAATCAAGAAATGGAAATATTAAATGACGACATAAAATTTAAGAAAGTCTCAGGATGAAAAATATAGATTAAATAGTAAATATGTATACTGCATATTTCCTATTGGGATTTATTTCCTTGTTTGATATTAAGGTAAAACTGAAATGTTCTACTTTAGTTTCAAAATATTTCAATATATGAAATTTGGTACTATACACGAATACACTTTAATACCTCACTATATTGAAGAGTAGGGTGAATACTGAATTTAATGTTATTAGTCTGTACTCAATTCGAAATGACACCAAACATTTTTTTATAGCCTACAGTTTTGCTTGATCCACGTAGTGGGACCAGATTGATCAAACTTATTTAGTTCGTAAACATTTAATTTCTTCCTAGAATTGTACTTGATTGGCAGTCAAACAGCTTAAAGTAATATATAATTTATGTTTCATGAATCATTCTTGAATCAATAGATTTATTTTTCTAACATTTTTCAGATTTGTAGAATTAATTATATGTATTTTCACTATGTAAGGTAACCTACTGCTCATTGAAAAAATAGTTTGTTTTACAAGGAGGTGCAAGATTTATGTACCTTCAATTATTATATGTTTGCTTGTTATATTATGTTTTACATTATTCGTATGTGAGATTGAGCAGATTTTTAAAACTGACCTTAGAATAAAGTCTCAAAAAAAGTTATAAACTTATTTTCTTTCACTCGTTTTTTCATATTAACAACTGTAAAATCTTGTTAATTTTTGGCTCAAAATAATTTTGTTTTGCTTTAGATTTAGCAAACGCGCTGATGAACGCATCAGATTGCTTTTGTTGGAACGGATAAGGGAAGATACTGACGAAAGGATGAAGTTAAAGGTAAATGTGGGTAAAAGTAAGGTGGTGAGATGCACAAGGGGAGAGGATGGCAGCAAATTGAAAGTGAGTATTAAAGGAGAGAGGCTGGAGGAAGTGAATAGGTTTTGATACTTGGCGGCGCATGTGGTGGGGAAGGGAGGAGTGGAGTGGAGGTAGATTGAGAGAAGCAAGTAAATACCTTGGGGGATTAAAAAGTGTAATGAGAAATAGATATTTGGGAATGGAGGCTGAGAGAAGATTGTATGAACGAGTGATTGTGCCGACAGCACTGTATGGGGCTAGAAACATGGAACACAAGAGAGGAGTTTAAATGTATTTGAGATGAAATGTCTGAGGAGCGTGGTAGGAATTACTAGGCTGGATAGAGTGAGAAACGAGGAGGAGAGTGGGGGATGGAAAAGGAGTTGTCATCCAGGAGGAGCCAAGAAAAAAGGGAGGGTGGTGAATGGGAGTGGAGTATGTGGGGATGAAATAGGTGGGTGTGGAATTATGCCTTTTGACTATGACTACCTCCTTTGTAAGGAAGAAAGAGCCCTTGGTATATGTATTACTATTATTATTATTATGGTTATAATTATTATTATTATTATTACTGGAAACTGAGAAATGTACCGAATCACTACACAGCTCATTAATCGCTCTGAAAAGAAAAGGATAATAGACTTTTTGCACACGACACCAAAAATTCGTTCCGTCATCTTTAGAGTACACATGTAGTAGTTTTAGTTCGGAACAACGGCAGGACAAATGAAAATCAACACAAAATATCTAATCTCTTTCTTTTGGCAATTAGCCACAAGGTGCGACACTAGAAGTGTCACATGAGAAATGTAGGTGAAGCTCGGACTAAGGCCACAGCTTAGTGGAGCTTATGGTTGTAGCTGGACGTGGAGCCTAACGTCAGCGAGGCGGTAGCAGATGATGACGGCGAGGCTCGATGGGACGGCTAGAAGATTGGACGAGGAGATGTTGTTGTGTACGCTGGTTGATACTGTTCTGCCCATCTCGGCGAAACGCCGACCTTTTAAGGGAGGCTGGCGGGAACGTGAGGAGCTTTCCAAGTTCCTGATTGGCTGACCGCTGGCTGGCAGGGACACCCTTGCGAACTACGCTTGCCAACTACAGGAACTTGAAGATTTCTTAGATCAGTGTGTGACGGGTCGTAGGATACATCACGTCACTACACACACAACCCTAACGAAGCAGATCAAGCGTGTAAACCAGTGTTTCTCAATATCTTTTGGTCATGCCCCACCTAATCAGCTTTAAAATCCTAATGGCCCCCATGTGATAATATACAATTCTTATCATTTGAAAAATAAAATCCCCTTCAGCTGCAAAAACATTAAACCTTATTTTAAAACTACTTCAAAGGAACAAGGCATCAATGAAAAACAAAATTAATAGAATAAAATAAAAAATAACCCAGACTTCCTCCGTTGTCCTCAATAGCCTCCCTAAAAAGTCAAATTGCCCATCTGAGAAACTGAATTGAACACCTGTTGGGCGTACGCCTTAGCATCTCCCAAACGGCCAGTCTTCATTTCGCCTTCTAGTGAGTGCACGTTTTGTCTCTGTAGTGCTAAATAATTTATATATTCAATTCGATTTCGTTCCATACGATTCGTAATATACTCTTGTGAAATATCACGTCTTCACTAAGTTTCCTCAAAACCGACAATATCCTTAAAATTTATGCTCCTTGTAACGCCTAAATGTCCTCAAATTAAAGACCGTGGAAGAACTGGTCCATCGTGCCAGACTTGACTGACATCTCGGAGTACTTCTGTACTACACAGATATCGTACTATCATGGTATAATTACTTATACGATTGTGCAATTGCTGTGCACAACTAGTACAAACCACGTGCAGCCCTGGCCAATTGTTGTGCACAACTAGTACAAACCACGTGCAACCCTGGCCTCTCACTGCAGGAGTCAACTAAGGTATAGACAATCTCTTTTTGTATTATTATTAATATATTAAGGCTATCGACCCATAAAGGGGTCATTAAGCCTCCGATCCTGTTTAATTTACCATTACAATTTCCACAACAGTCCTGTGAGCAAATAAAACTCTACTTTGTCAATAAGGATACAGTCATTGGCCAAAAGATTTGTCACGTTTAACTGAATGTTGTTGAGTGTGCAGTGATGTATAAGCGCCTGGCGCTGTGTTATATTTGGTGCAATGTATAAGTATGTGTCTTATAGATAGCATAGTGTTGCAGGTGTTGCACTGGGGAGGAAATACGCCAGTGATGTAAGGATCTAGGTAGGTGATGTAGGTGGAATTCATCGTCAGCCTTGCCATGGTGATTTCCTCCCGTCTATTGCTTCTGCTATATGATGTTGACCAGTCTGAGTCTGTTATGTGCTCCTTTTGTTTATGAGTGATATGGAGATTGTCCCACTGGTGTTGCCAGTGAACATGTGTTTGTTTTCTTAAGATTGAATTGAAAGTGCCCATGTCTATGGGTATATCTATAATAGTCATTTTCTAACGCAGATTTGGCCAGCGTGTCCGCTTTCTCGTTTCCGGAAATCCTAATGTGGCTGAGAACCCAAGAGAGAGTGGACCTGTTGGTCGTCGAAAGTGCGCTAATGATTTTGCCCAGGAGAGAATTCTCCATTTGGTTACCTGACTTAATTGATTGTAATGCACTCAAAGAGTCTGAGAAAATAACAAAGTTACCATGTGTGTCAGATTGAGCATTTTTTATCGCTTTGAATATTCCGAAGAGTTCGGCAATATAAATGCTCGTATGGCCCGGCAATCTGAACATCATCCGGGTTGTGGAGCTATACACTGTCCCTGTCATACGGCCACACTTGGAACCATCCGTATACAGTGCCCTGTGCCCAGTGTACCCATTGATGACTTGTAGGGTCTTCTGTCGGAGTTCTTCCACCGAGCACAATTTCTTGTGGAGGTCTTCATTGATGTCGACATTCAGGGTGATCTTTTCCAACGGTGGTATGTGGAATGTCTTCAATTTTTCAATAGACCAAAGTGGCACTGAATACTGCTCGCGCAAGGATCGGATCCTGATGGAAAGGGGAGGCTGGAGTTGGTAAAGTGCTCGTATTGGGACGCCACCCGCTTGCAGGGATGTCGTGGGATACGGAGCACTTTGGTGGCGTAGTGGAGTGTAAGAAGTTCGCGCCTGTAGTGGAGGGGGGGGGAACATTGGCTTCAACTTCCAGCCTCTCGATCCTTGTGTAGCGTAATGCTCCAAGTGCAAGTCGTAGGCCTTTGTTTTGGATGATGTTCAGGGGTTGTAACATGGTTGTTGTTGTCGAACCATAAATCTGACACCCATAGTCTAATTTCGATCTAATTAGGGACTCATAAGTCATTAGCAAAGAGTTCTTATCTGCTTCCCAATTTGTGCCTGTTAGTTTGCGTAGCAAATTAAGTCTCTTGTTGCACGCTTCAACTATACTCGCTGCATCGAGAACTGGCCGTTAAGACGGAGCACGGGGATTCTCCCTGTGTTGCCACATATAATTATTTTATAATTTTTTCATCTTAAATTTGATTTTATAATTTTATAATGTTGCCACATATAATTATATTATAATTTTTTGTCACACACCACCACTGAGGTAAAAATCAAAGCAATGTTTTCTATACCAAGGTTTAGTTTCCTCGAGTCGTGGACATGGCATATGAGCGAAAGAGAGCGAGATTGCCACTCCATCCCTTCTCTGGCCACGCCCGTTCCCATCATCGATATATACATTATATATATATATATACTTATATATACCTGTATATATATACATATATATATACATATATATATATATATATATATATATATATATATTGTTGCAGAAACCACAGGGAAAATAAAGTCGGAATACTAAACGTTTTCGTCTATTACGACATCCTCAGAGTACAAGGAAGAGAAAATAGAACATAACATTTATACAGAAATTGGAAAACTGGGAAAGGTTATAGCCACATAAAAGCTTCGTACAATATACATAGCTTTTATGTGGCTATAATCTTTCCCAATTTTCCAATTTCTGTATAGATATTATGTTCTATTTTCTCTTGTACTCTGAGGATGTCGTAATAGACGAAAACGTTTAGTATTCCGACTTTATTTTCCCTGTGGTTTCTGCAATATTATTTAGTCACGCGTTAGTATGTGATATATATATATATATAGAGAGAGAGAGAAGAGAGAGAGCGGGCAGGCAGGCAGGTGAGCCGTGTTATCTGTGGAGATGTGGCAACACCGGGAAATTCCCTAACTCCGCCTTAGCGGGCAGTTCTCGTTGCGTTAGTTATAGATACTTTACATGGGCCTTCCAGTTTAGCCTGGAGTCCAGTTTCAGGCCAAGGAAAAAAAGTTGAATTTTGTACTGGAATGGGATTTCCATGTAATTGCAGATCAATTTCTGCCTGTGCTCTGCGTGAAAATACAACCACTGTTGACTTTATTTCCGAAAACTTAATCCCCATTCATCAAACCATTCCTGGAGCGAGTACAGGGCAAATTGTACACGAGAGCCAGAAAAAATAGTGTTTGATAAGGAATGCCAGATTCCGACGTCGTCAGCGTATAATGAATATGTAAGGTTCCGAGGTGGAGCAAGTAGAATATCGTTAATAAGTAACATAAATAATGTGGGGAACACACTCACCTGTAGTACGCCATTTTCTTGTAGGCGTACTGATGAAAAGTAATCTTGAATTTTGATAGAGAATATTCGCTCTAGTAAAAAGTTTTGAATAAAAATAGGGAGATTCCCTCTAAGGCCAAGTGCATAGAGTTTTTCGAGGATACCACATCGCCATACCATGTTGTAGGCTCTTTCTAAATCTTACAAACAAGCTACAAGGAAATCTTTCTTCTCGAAACTTGAAAGAATATCATGTTCTAAGTTGATCAAATGGTCGAGACTACTAAGATTTTTCCTGAAACCACATTGGGCAGGAACTATCTTGAGATTCGAGAATGAATTTTAATCTGCTATTGACCATACGTCCTAATACTTTGCATAAACAGTTGGTACGTGCTATAGGGCGATAAGAGGAAGGACTTTTGGTTCCTTTCCCTTTTTGAGAATAGGTATGACGTGGGCATGTCTCCATGTTTCTGGGAAGTCATGATTAATCCAAATTTCGTTGTACAGTTGCAGTAATTTGTTGATCGAGATTGAATTTAGATGTTGCAGCATCTCATGCCTAATTGAGCACTGAGACATCTTGGTCACCCTCACTACACTACACTACTCAAGTCCGCAATATGCAGCCTTGAGGTCAGTGGTCCTGTGGTATGAGAAATTGTGTCTTCATACTAATGAACATACGAAGTCCTGACTTTTCACATTCTAAACTTCCTCTAACCTCCATGCAAGCAAAAAATTCACAATGTATATTAGCTGGTGAGAACTCCAAGTGTAACACAGATCGTCTAACAAGGCGATTAGCTCGACATCCTAATACCTCGTCGACACCATGCACTAGACCAACAGAATTCCTGCGGTATTTCTCAAGAGCACAGGTCCATGCGTAGATTCAAGTAATTGTGTCTAAAAGCCCTATGCAGATCACCATCTCTAAACGAACTAATCAATTAATGTACGAGAATTTCGGAAATGTGTGGTTCTGATCCTGGCAACAGATGAGCAAAGAATTTCAAATATCGGTGTATTAGCCTAGGGTGTAAGTGACCACAACATAATATTTTGTACACGAAGTGATTAAGAAACAAGTAAACGCTCATCTGGCTGTTGATATTCACTCCTTGAAACACTAAAATAAGGAGAGTTTCATTGAAAAATTATCTAGTATTCCTTAGTCAGTAGTATTGAATTGTATAGATGTTAACAAAGTCTGGGTAAAAAATCAGGATTGTTTTAACAGCAGTTCTAGGTAAGGTGGCTCCAACCAAAACAGGTTTAAGCAAAGGTCTGAAGGTTGGATATTTAGTGAAATCCAAAGTCACAGTCATCTTAGGAACAAACTACTGAAAGACTTCAAAGTGTCACAGTGTTCTGAGAAGTATGATAGGTACAAGAAGACTAGGAACAAATCACATAAACTCGATCAGCAATGCTAAAAAAATATATATTAGAGGTCAGGTTGAAGAAAATGGTAATAAACAGTTATGGAAAACCCTCAGATATCTAGTAGCTGGCAAGCAAAGTAAAAAAAAAAAATGTCAACAGGACTAAGGTGTTTTTTTTTTTTTTTTTTTTTTTTAAATGTCGTTGCAATACATTATTTGTTCACTACTTTGGCAGCCAAGTTGGTTGAAAAGTTACGCAAGGCAAATGGTATGCAATCACGGTTTGGAATAGGATTTTAATTTTGAAAAAAAAAAAAGCTTTTTATGAGCAATCACTAACTTCTAGGCTTTAAAGAATAAGAATAACGGTCAAATTGCAGGTTCCAAATCAGAAATATTCGACTGGGATGAAGATATTACCAACATTCAAGCATAGCTAGCTCAGCTGGCACAAGTACTCGACCCGCTGCAGCATGCAGGCTACTGACTCGGTGAATCGAGTAACTCAAATACCCGATTCTCTTTAGTGAATCACTCATAAAAACTCGAGTGATAAGAATAGAATTTTTCATCATTACTGTGACAACATGATATATTTAAGTTACCCCTTGTAGTAATATATAGTCTTTATAAATATGTTATGTATATTTAATACACACCTATCACAACTCTAACTTCCATTTCATTCTTACCTTACACTAACCCTCCAAATCTCCCCTCCCCCTCTTGTCTATCCTGCCCTGTACTACTTATTATTCCCAATGATAAATAACCGAGCAAGTGGGTCTGCCCCACACCTATTATAACTCTAACTTCCTTCCATTTCATTCTTTCCTTACACTAACCCCCCAAATCCCCCTTCCCCCCCTCTCCCCATCTTATCTATCCTGCCCTGTACTACTACTACTACCGAGCAAGTGGGTCTGCCCCACACCTATCACAACTCTAACTTCCATTTCATTCTTTCCTTACACTAACCTCCAAATCCCCCTCTCCCCCATCTTATCTATCCTGCCCTGTACTACTGTACTTATTGTTCGGAAGCATTTCCATAAAATTCCAAGAAATTTAGTAAGAGAGCGATATACTGTGCTAGTGTCTTATGTGGATGTAGAGTAAACAGTATATTGTTTTCTATTGATCACAACAATTCAAGAAGACATATCTGATGAATAATCCACCAGAATACAAAGTTTGTGGCTTTCACGAATTGCACGGGAAAACCTGAAAGATTTTCTGCCACACACAAGTCTGCTCGGATCATTTCGTATCGGTAAATCTGAGATTTTGCATGATGGAAGGCTTATTGTTCCCCATAACAGTACACTTCAGGCCAGCCATTTGTATAAAGTCTTATTGTGTGAGGGGCCCATGTGAAAATCATCAATATTTTATTTTTGACAAACACAAAATATTCACGTTTGAGAAACAAGTAACATTTTATTCCATTAGTACAAAAGACTAAAGTTCCAGAATCACACAAGCACAGTATTTAACATGAAATGTTCACTGTTCAATAGCTCTTAAACTAACCTAACGTAACCATTCCGTAGGTAAAAAATCATTTATGAAAAAGAAGTGAAAATGTGTTTGTGTGATACTGAAATATAACCCTAAAGACAAAACAAGACGTTCTATTTGAGCACAACCCGGTACAATTAGGATGGGGGCTAAAATCCCCGAAACACCCAAGCACAGATACAGGTAGTCGTCGACTTACGACCGAGTTCGGTTCCGACAGACAGGTCGTAAGTCGATCTGGACGCAAGTCGGTCTATATATATATACAGTATATATTACCCTTTATATAATATATATATATATATATATATTGTACATTTAGCACACTGAAATAATCATAGCATCTTTGAACTATGTTGTATAGTATTTTTAACCTTTTTATAATTTCATCTGATTTTCTTTGGGAAACGTAGCCTAGGCCTAAGCATATTGAATAAAATCCTATCATCTTTGACCTATGATATTTAATACTGTATTTGTTAACCTTTGTATTATTTTACCATCAGACTTTCTTTAGGAAACGAATGCATACTGAATAAAATCTTATTATCCTTGAGCTACGTTGTTTAGTATTCATTAACTTTTTATCATTTTCGTTAGGAAACGTAGCCTAGGCCTATGCATACTGAATAAAGTCCTGTCATCTTTGACCTACAAATCCTTTTTTGTTGGTTACATTAAAATCATTGTTAAGCAAAATTAGGAAAAAAAAATATTTCGAAACACATTCTTTTCGTTTACGTACTGTACAGAAAATATTGTTATCGAGAACAGACTAGGCATAAACAAAGTTTACTGTTACATTTTATTAATCGCAAAACATAAAAATACAAAATGCTGTACCGAACATTTTGTCATTGACAACAGACTAGGCATAAAAAAATAGTTACATTTTATTAATTGCAAAACATAAAAATACAAAATGTAAGGCAAAATTAAGATTTTTTATATTTCAACAAAACACATTCTTTTCGTTTAAGTACTGTTCCGAACATATTGTAATCGACAACAAACTAGCCTAGGCATAAAAAGTTTGTTATATTTTATTAATTGCAAAACATACAAAAATACAAAATGCAATGCAAAATTAGGAAACATTTTACTTCAAACAAACAAAATGAAAGAATATTTAGCTGGCTGGTGTCGGGTGAATGATACGCGTGGGAAGCTCGTACACACTGTTTATTATTATGTAAGATCAGTCAACATAGGCGTGAACGCAGACATGCGCAATAGTAATGGAATAGCAATGGTAATGATAGTACAGTACAAAGCAATAGCAATAATACAACATCCCCCTTCAAGTTTACAAAATCTCAAAATAAACTTATCAGTAAGTAACAGTTAGTAATTCCCCAAAGGGCTGCAAAAGAAAGCATAGTGATGACATATCAACTAGAGTAAACCTTTAGAATTAAGTACAAAATTAGATACTATTATTTGTGATACATAACATACACTATTAGTAGTAAACCATTTCTGGTTGTACATTGGGTTTAGGCACTCTGCCGGACCTTCTAACTTCAATTTGTGATGGGCTAGGTACACTAGGTTTAGTGCTAGGACAAACAACAGAAGTAGATGCACCTTTAGGAATATCACTGACATGGATGGAATTATCAGAAGAACCGAGCAGGGTGGGAGTCCCTTCTTTGGGTTCAGTGTTAGGCAATTTACTGTGTTCACCTGTGTGTATGAGAGAGTGTCGGTTTCTTCTTATTGTGGAACCTGCATCAGTCAGGACTTTGTATGATCTCGTTTGAGTCAGTCTCTGTGTTACTTCTCCATAACGTTCTTGGTCTCGTATGTATACCTTATCGCCTGCTTGAAGAGCTGGCAATGTCTGGATACGATGGTGGTTGTTGTAGTTCTTAGAGTATTTCTCTCTATAGAGTTCCTCTTTTTCTAGTAGGTCATCTTGGTTATATCCCTTTGGTCTCAACGTATCAGGGAGTACTGGCAATTTTGTTCTTATTTTTCTACTCATCAGTATTTCACTTGGGGTCAAACCATTTCTAAGTGGAGCTGAACGATAGGCAAGTAGTCCTAAATAAGGGTTAGCGTTCTTTTTAAGGATGTTTTTAGCTGTCTGGACTGCCCGTTCTGCCTCCCCATTTGCTTGTGGGTGTAGGGGTGATGAGGTAACATGGGTAAACCCCCAACACTTGGCAAATTCTTTGAACTCCTGGCTGGAGTACTGAGGTCCATTATCGGATACAACAGTTTCAGGAATTCCATGTATGGAGAAAATATCTGCAAGAGCTGTTGTGACTGCAGTAGTTGTGGTATTCTTCAGTTCTCTGAACTCAAACCATCTACTGGAATAATCAACTGCAATGATGTATGACTTACCCTCTAATTCAAAAAGATCTGTACCGATTCGGCTCCAAGGTTTGTCTGGAAAGGACATCGGTAAGAGAGATTCCTTTGGTTCAGGTCGTAGCTTAGCACAAATATGGCACTTGTTAACCATAGATTCTATCTGCTTTGTGATGAGAGGCCACCAAACTGAGTAACTTGCTCTTCCTTGGCACTTAGTAATTCCTAAATGACCTTCATGTAAAGCATTGAGAATATCCAGCTGTAGGGAGGTTGGAACAACAATGCGGTTGTTAAACATTAGTAGTCCTTGGTTGACTGTCAAATGCTGTTTCTTCTCCCAGTATGGTTTCAAGAGTGGCTAAGAAGGCATTATTGAAGGCCACCCATCTAGACAATAAGCTTGTACTTGTTTGCAGATGGCATCTGCTTGTTGAGCTGCTTTGATCTCTCCCAGGCGTCGTTCTGTAGCTGGGATAACTTTAAAATTACCTTCTTGACTTTCTTCCACTTCTTCTATAAGCTCTAGATCAGCTTTTGTAGGAAGATTTGTAGGAGCTCGCGATAGAGCATCAGCTGTTTTCTGATGAACGCCTTGTACATATGTCACTTCTGGTGAATATCTTGCTAGTCGAAGATGGAAGCGAAGAATTCTAGATGGAAGTTTTGACAAATCAGTACTTGAGAGCAAAGGCACTAAAGGGCGGTGATCTGTTTCAAGCTTGAAGACCGTTCCTAAAACGTAGTCCTTAAACTTTTCACAAGCCCAAGTAGTTGCTAAAGCCTCTTTTTCAATAACTGCATACCTCTTCTCAGTGTCACTGAGTGATCTTGAAGCATAAGCAATAGGACGACGGTGCCCTGTGTCATCCATTTGTATAAGAACAGCGCCAAGACCATCTTGACAAGCATCTGCAGCAATAATGCATTTCTTGTTTGGGTCGTAATGGGCTAGGATCTCTGTGGACACAAGTTTCTGTTTGATTGTTTCAAATGCAGTTTCTTGTGGTTGGTCCCAGAACCATTGTTGACTCTTCCTTAGAAGCTGGCGAAGTGGTTCATTTACATTGGCTAGGTCAGGAATGAACTTGGCAAGCTGATTTACCATACCGTTGAACCTTTGCAGTTCAGTTACATTCCTGGGTCTTGGGAAATCTTGGACAGCTTTGGTTTTTCCTGGATCTGCTTCAATGCCTTTCTCTGAAATGATGTGGCCCAGGAATTTCATGTGTCCTTTTGAAAACTCGCATTTGTCGTTTAGGGTGATTCCTGCTCCCTGTAGTCGACATAACACTTCTCGAACTCGATTGTCATGAATCTCCTGTGTGGGCCCATGGATGAGGATATCATCCATGTGGCAAACAACTCCTTCTAAACCTTCCAGTATGGTAGACATGGTTCTTTGGAAGATTTCAGGGGCGGAGCTAATGCCGAAGGGTAGGCGATTGAAGCAAAAACGTCCAAATGGAGTCACAAAGGTTGTCAGCAATCTTGACTCTTCATCAAGTGGTATCTGCCAGAATCCAGAGTTGGCATCAAGTTTCGTAAAAACTTTGCTACCTCTTGGCAAGATTCTCATCTACACTGGCCATAGGGTGTACTTCCCTCTTCACGGCCTTATTCAAAGGTGTCAGATCCACACAAATTCTCACATCACCATTGGGTTTAACAACGTTAACCATCCCTGAGCATCACTCTGTAGGTACAGTTACAGGCGAAATGACTTTTTGGTGAACCATGGACTCTAATTTCTTCTTAACTTTGGGTAGCAGAGGATGGGGTACCCGTTTTGGGGTATAGAGGCAATGAGGAGTAGCATCTTTGTGCAAAGAAATTCTGTATGTAGATTTGAGTAACCCTAGTCCGCTGAAAAGCTTGGGAAATTCTTCCTTGAAGTTCACTGCCTTGTCTATGTTATACACCTCTTTAGCAGGTTTCAGCAGTTTGAGAGCTTCAATTGCTGATTTTGACAAAAGATTATTACTCTGACCTATCATAACATACACATTTTCTATATGTCTCCTACCACCTAATTCAAGTACAGCATCTACAATTTTCCCTTTAATAAGGTGATTGAGATTGACTTCCCCTGGTCCTCGGAAGTCACTATCTGCTTTTGTGAGGTTACACTCCTTAAGCCAAGGTGTTTTGTCACTAACAATTGTCACTTTGGATCCACAATCAAGTTTAAAGTTAGTCACTTTCCTATCTATTGTCACATCAACTGACCAAAAATTCTCACTAGCAGATTTGACTTCCCCTAACATAAAAGAATTATCTACTTCATCACAATCATCCTCATCTATATCGTGAATAGATGTTGACTTTAGGCAAGCCAAAGCATAATGGCCGACACGTGCGCATATGTGACATTTGGAATTTCTGGCTGGGCAGTTTTTTCTGAAATGTCCATCTGTGTTCCCACACCATCTACATCTAGGCGGGCTAAACCCAGACGCTTTGAAAGGAGATTCACCTCTCTTCTTTCCTGTCTGTTTCGGTTTCGGTGGTTTCCTTACATCTTCATTAAGGTGTCTTTGGTGCACAAATTTCCTCGTTGAAGATGTACTGGCACCTTTCCGCTTGTTTGTGTACTCAACTGCAGCTTGCACTTTACCTGTAATTACTTGCTTATGTGTTCTGGAGATTTCTGCTGCTCTGAGGCTTTCGATCACTTTGTTGAGGTCTAGGACAGGCCGTTCACGGAGTAGTCGTTCTCTCCCTGCTTCATCCGTTGTACCTACGACAATTCTGTCACGAAGGAGAGAGTCTTTCAAGTTTGCAAACTCACAGGATTCGCTGAGCTGACGAAGACTGAGCACATACTCGTCGACGGATTCGTTGCTCCTCTGAGCGGCTGAGTAGAAGAGAAACCGTTCATACAAAACATTCCGCTGGGGTATGAACTGCTTCTGCAGCTCGGCGAGTATTCTAGCAGGATTCTTCTTGTCTTGCTCTGTCAGCGTAGGAAGAGAATTCATAACTTTTTGGCACTCGGTTCCCATGACAGTACATAGAGTGGCAGCCACTTTATTCATTACCTCAGTGTTATCTGATCCATCAGCGTTCTTCAATTGTAAGTTCAGATCAGTGGCAATTGTGTAGTAGTGCCACGAGTTTTCAAAAACCTTCCAGTTCTCCACCACGTCTCCTTTCAAAGACATGGGTGGGGGTGCTGGAATCTGGTATGCAGACATCGTAGACTATCCTTCCACTGTCGTCACTGCTGTGGATGTCGTTTGCGTTGTCGAACGCCAGTGCACAACCACAACGTTTTCAGAGGTTTATTTGAGAAGATACGTCGTTTACCGTCGCCAGTAGGGAATAATTACACTGAATTACACTGTTCACGAATAGCCTAGGGTAGCGTAACACTGTCAGCAGTACCGATATAAACGATTTGCGATCGTCCGTCGTGGGCGTTTACGTAAGCAAGAGGGGAAACTTATGTAACACTGAGGGAAGGGCACGCTCCTTCACCGAACTCGGTAGTCTGTGCAAGTTACACACGCACTTCTAGTCCACTATGGTAGTTTTTCTTCGTGATTTTCCCAATTGAGGATGTTCACTGAAGTTTATAGCGTATCTCTCGAGACGTGGTTTCTCGGTATTCGATTAAACAGCACTGAAATAGTCTGAAAACCACTCGCTCGCACTTGCACCGAACTCGGCAGTCTGGCACGATTTTCACACGATTTTCTGTCCACAACGGCTATAGTTCTTCGTGATTTTCCCAATTGAGGATGGTCACTGAAGTTTATAGCGTGTCTTACGAGACGTGGTTTCTCGGTATTCGACTATTAATTGCGTAAATAGTCGAAAAACCACCCGCTGCCACCATGTCGGGTGAATGATACGCGTGGGAAGCTTGTACACACTGTTTATTATTATGTAAGATCAGTCAACATAGGCGTGAACGCCGACATGCGCAATAGTAATGGAATAGCAATGGTAATGATAGTACAAAGCAATAGCAATAATACAACAGCTGGGATGCTGACGCTGCCGGCAGCCTGCCAAAACTATCGTACTCGCGTCTCGCAGCGTGCGGAGTAATGTACTGCACTGCCAGGCATAACATTGTGCCAATTCTATTACTCTATTAAATGTTAGATATTATTACACCATCTCGTGGTCGTAAAGTCGATCAGTCGTAAAGGTCGTAAGTGACTACCTGTATATAACATGAAACATAAGTTGTCTAATATCTCCTAACCTGACCATTCTGTATAAAAATAGACCTTTCGCTTTAATCCATGATCATACAGAAACATTTTTCACTTTATTTGTTCTATTATGTATTTATTTGTATTTGAATTTTTCCCCAGTATGGAATGGTTTCGTTAGGTTAAGTTACGAACTATTGAACAACACAAATTTCGTGTGAAATGTCCATGTTTCAGATCTTCCAAATGCAAGAGAGAGAAAAAGTGAGAAATGTGTTTGCTTGTTACCAGAATAGATACCAATTGGGAACCATATACGAACTCGAGGCCAGATATGATAATTGAAAAGCAAGAGACTGCGAGTTTTTCCATTTCTCTAAAAACTAAAACTAGGCTAAATATACAGAATTACTGGCAATATTTTGACAATTATTATCTCACGTTCCACATTTTTTTAGTTCAATTCACACCTTCGAATATACCTGTTCACGAGGGCATAATGGTATTAAAAGAAATTACTAATGTCTTTGCCACAAACAAGAATGCAGGGCTACCAGGATAACGAAAGAAACTGTTAATTTTACTTTTATGTTTTTTTAGAACAATGACAAATAAGGTGGACCATAACCTCTCTGGTAACGAGGCAAAAAAGATAAAATGTGTATTAACATTCAGGACAGTTGCTTTTGAAAGTCACTCTTGACATTGTGTTTGTAATTCAACCTGGCGGACAAGAATTTTCATTGACACCATTGCAAATCTTCATATATATATATATATATATATATATATATATATATATTACTGGTCTTTATTATTTATTTGTACATTTATCTATTTACTTATTAATTTGTTTATTCGTTTACTTCTTTTTTATTTACTTGTGCATGCATAATAAGGATACTTGGCATTGAATCAATATACATGACGTCCAGGTAATGAAAAGAACACACAGTTTGAAATAACAATTACAATTGCCCAAAATAACACAAAAAGCATGTAAGCTTATTTCCATTGTGGTCCTCATTAGACTGATTTTCTACACTAAGTTACACAGACAACATATGTAGGGGTTAAGGGGATCAGAGACAATCATGAGTAATACCAATCAGTACACATATGACACATAAACATTATTATAGATTTGCTAATACTACTAAAATGTTCGTAACACATAGGATATTGAGACCAAAACTTGAGTACCATCCCAATAAGGAACATTGCATTATGCATCAGGAACAACAAAATATTGCTAAAAGGTACCAAAACAGTATGAGTACCAGATCAGTGTAGTACCATTAATGATATACTACATTATTCTACAGCTGTAGCAGCAAGTGTAGGACGATAAAGGGGGGGGGTCCATCCCAGGGTGAGAGTATATATCAAGTACCACGGTATAAAAGGTAGCAGGGCATCAACGATATCAACATGTTGTTATACAGAATGCTATATGGCAGCTATGGTCACCTATTAATTAAATCCAAAATTTACCTGTACAGGAGATCGAGGGAAAGGTCCAATTACCTTGTTGCTTGGTGCCCTGATTCACCAGGTTTGTATTATGATCAAATCATATCTGTTCTCGGACCATACCTGAGACATATACCATACTATGACAAGCAAAACAAAGGTGGAAACCAGTTTTGGTCATCAAACTTTGTTATACTAAACTAAACCTCTAAAGGACAAAGGGTGAGGTCAGAACAGTTATGAGTGAACGCAGATTTGGATGGTATTACTCATGGAATCTGGTACCCCTCACTAGGCTAATAGTACATAAAATCAAGGCTGTTCTCGGTCCATAGCTGAGCCATATAATAGTCCGTGACTTTTTTCTTAAAAGTAACCTTGCTATTTGTCTGCTTAATGGACATAGATAGTGAGTTCCATAGTTGAACACCTGTGAAGTGAAAGCTGTTTTTGGTGAAGGAACTTGAGTTTTGGGTCGCATTATTAAAATATAAATCAAACTTAATAGACCTTTCACAGATTGCACTGTATGCTTCGCCTACATTCGAAAGCAGAATGTGAGAGTTTTTAGTCAAATTAAACTTTTCAAAACTAAGGCAAAAAATAGGTTGAAGACGGCAACTGTAAATGGGGCACTGCTAGCAACAGAATGTATGATGTCTACTTGATCATGCTGTAAAAATTTAATCCAACAAATTATATGTATTCTCTCTTGGTAGCCAAGGAACAATACAGTGATACCTCACATCAGGGTTGCTGCATTTTCTACACCCGTGTAGAATGGGAGAGTGTTGCCATACCGGGGCATACATTTTCCTTGGGCGTGTGCCAACTTTCATAGCATAATATACTTGTCAAACTTTGACAAAATGTTGGTTCTATTTTTTCATATGTTCTTGAATGTATATAAGGCCCTCATGCCCTAACATATTCAGTAAAATCTAAAAATTCTTTTTTATATTATTATCGCAAAAAGAAAGCTGAAACTTTAGCGTAGAATTTTTTCTTCACCGTAAAAACGTATCTTTTGTGGTACAATATTTTATAAGTAACATAATTACTAATAAAAGTCATATATTTTGATGTATCATTTATTATTTGATAACTAGTTACATGATTTTTAAACAGCTTGAGTTTGTAAATGTTTTGAACAGCCCGCTGACATGTAGGAAATTTTCCCTCGCGCAGTTGCCACATGCCGCTATTTTTCACGTTTCTACGTGAGCCCTGCCTCATATTCTAAGGTATAGGTTATATCTAGAATATTAATAGTTATTTTTAATTACATATATGAAATTTTTTTCTTTATTGAAGTATGTTATGTGTTCAAATGTGATTATTTGATCATTTCCAATGAAACACTAATTTGTGAAAAATAATTTATTTGAATTTCTCAATATTAAAGCACAGCTATGGTTTCCAATATCTATGATGTTGCAAAGAATCATGAAGATTCTTCGTGACATCTCCATTTTTACTAGGTAAGAGTTTAGTAGATCAGGAAAAAAGTCACGGCCTTATGGTCGTGTATGAAGTTGGAAAGGGAGAACACTGTTATGGAAAGAGTGGGACGACTCCCCTTGTGAATTAATTAGGAGTAGCTAAGCTAGATAGCCTGTTTTTCTTTTTCATCTTTTCTTGCAAAGTTCTAATGTGGATTACTTAACTACCAGGTTGGTCTGATGCAATGTTTACTGGTTGTGGTGATAATGTGTGGGTTCTTGGTAAACTCTTTGGCCACCATGCATGGGGCTGTGTTCAAGTAATTTGTCCCAAATTAGATTGGCCATACGGTGGAGTCTGATGTTGAGAGGTTCTGAGTTGGTCCTTTTGTCGATTCATTTGTTTCATGAAATGGTGGGGTTTGACCACTGGCAAATCATAGGAACTTGTTATGAAGGCTTTGTAGTTGCTGTAGGTGATTTTTCGATAGAGTATCGAGAGGGATGTATGGGTATTCTATTACAAAGGTTTACAAAGGTGGAGCATGCCGACAGGAGACCTTTTGATCCATATCTAGGTCGGATGCAAAAAAAAATATCAATAATAAAATAATAAAAACTATAATAATGTAAATAACAAATAAAATACATAAATAAATGCATAAGTATAGTTAAAATAATTGACAAACAGGTAAATAGTAAATTGACATATAACTAATAATAAATGAAAATCACAGACAAATGATAACAAAACAAATAATATAAGATAAATTATAATCATTACAGCATCTTACTTAGGTATTTATCTAAAACATTCTTAAAGCTTCGAACTGAACTACATTGCACTACCTGTGCAGGAAGTTTATTCCATTCATTAACTACACGGTTGGCAAAGTTGTTTCTACCTACTTCCAAATTGAATCTATTTCCGGACAGTTTGAGACCATTGTTTCTTGTCTGATTCTCATTCAATGTAAAAATTTGGTCACTTTTGATGTTGTCAATTCCCTTTAAAATCTTAAAGACCAGTATCAAGTCACCTCTGAGTCTACGCTTTTTTAGGGAAAACAGATTCATGTGCTTTAGTCGATTTTCGTATGGTTTATTTTTGATATTTGGAATCAGTTTTGTGGCTCGCCGTTGTACTTTTTCCATTCTGTCAATGTCTTTAATGAGATTCGGTGACCATACGGAAACAGCATATTCCAAATGTGGACGAACTAACGATTTATATAGCTTGTTAATGAGTGATGGACTTTTGAAATCAAAAGATCGCGCAATCAGTCCTAGAATCTTATTTGCTTTCTCAGAGGCTGAAATACATTGCTTGGATGATTTGAGGTCGTTACTGATAATTACGCCGAGATCTTTTTCACTATCGACTTTTGTTAACGAATTTCCAAATAACTTGTAATCGTACTTACTGTTATTTTTACCTATGTGCATTACCTTGTATTTACTTGTGTTAAATTTCATTAGCCACTTTTCAGACCATTGCTGTAATTGATCTAAATCTTCTTGAATATCTAATTGGTTTGAGTGATCATTTGCCACTCCGCACAGTTTTGTATCATCAGCAAATTTGGAAACAGTAGATTTTAGTCCATGGTCTATATCATTTATATATACTATGAATAGAAGTGGCCCAAGAACGGAACCCTGAGGAACTCCACTTGCAACACTTTTCCATCCAGAAGTTTGTCCATTTAAAACAACTCTCTGTTTTCGACCATTCAACCAATTACTAGTCCAACCTAATAGGCTACCACTTATTCCATGCAAAGCTAGTTTAGTAAGTAGTCTTTCGTGTGGGACGGTATCAAAAGCTTTTGCAAAGTCTAGATATATTAAATCTATATTGTTTCTTTTGTCATAATTCGAGATAACTTTGTTGTAGAATTCGAGTAAGTTAGTCACGCAAGAACATTTCCGTCTGAAACCATGCTGGCTATCATTTATCAAACGGTTACTTTCTAAATGATGTTCGATAGCATCTCTGATGATAGTTTCCATTATTTTTCCTACGATTGAAGTCAAACTTATAGGCCTATAGTTATTTGGTTTCTTTTTGTCACCTTTTTTGAATATGGGAGTAACATTAGCTAGCTTCCATTCTCTTGGGACATCTCCGGATATGATGGATTTCTTGAAAATCATTTCTAATGGAACAACAATCTCATTTTTCATTTCCTTTAAGATTCTTGGATGCCAACCGTCAGGCCCTGGTGTTTTATTAACTTTGAGTTTGTCTATACACCTTTTAATTTTTTCTTTTGTTATATTTACCGTAGTAAGTTTACCCCAGACTTTTCACAGGTTTCAGTTTGGAATTCACTTTGAGGTGTTTCGTTTACGAATACTGAGCTAAAATAATTGTTTAAGATATTACACATTCCTTCATTTGAATATTCAAGTTGACCGTCAGCAGATAATAGTGGACCAATGTGATTCCTAACAACTATAGAATTCTTTGGGATTCTCTTTGGATTTATCAGCGATGTTAATTTCGTATTGTCGTTTTCTTTTTCTTATTGTCTTTTTTAAATCTCTCTGTATTGATACATAAGTTTCATAGTCATTAGATGCACCCGAGCACTTATATTTCTTATAAGCCTGTCTCTTTTTAGCAATACTTTTTTCAGTTTCTTTGTCGAGCCACTTTGGGCGAGCCTGATTTGGGGGACGTCTGTCCTTAAAAGGAATGTAAGTTTGAATCATCTTAGTGAGCGTATTTTGAAATATTTCCCACATCTGATCTACAGGCCTTTCGTTTAATTTTGCCTCCCAATCTGTAAGCTGAAGCTCCAGAGGTAGTCCTATGAACTGATTTATTGGTCTCATCAAAGTTTTATGTTAGTGTACTGAACTTTTAACTTTCTTTGACATTGCTTTGAATCTCCTTAGTTTTGCCCCTATGGCTTTTGCTGGTTTTAATCTGTCATTGACATAGGTCGTCGCACGTTCTAACCTACTGGTGCTTTTGTTAATTCTTTTATGTTTACTTTCTTACTATCAGTTTCCCCTCATTACACTTTCCTGCACCATCTTGCTTAGTAGTGAAAAACCCGCTCAACAAGATATAATTAAGTTACCCCTGTACATGTAGCAATATATATATATATATATATATATATCCATTGTGTAAATATATATTTTTTGGGTAATTAATGTGACTGTTTTGTTTACTAAATAATTTATAGTAATTACGTGAAATGTGATCTACTAGCAAAGGTTTTTGGCACAAATTTTATAAAATTTTTGCTACAGGTTTCTTTATAATAATAGTAAGAAGTTTATTTGTCAAAGAATCAATATACATATAGTCATGAATACACACGAATTCCACGAGACTACAATAATAACCGTGCAAGTGGGTCTGCCCCACATCTATCATAACTCGAACTTCCTTCCATTTCTCCCTTTCCTTGTACTAAACCCCCAAATCCCCCCTTCCCTCCCTCTCCCCCATCTTATCTATCCTGCCCTCTAAGTCCACGCGACTATAAAAATAACCGAGCAAGTGGATCTCCCCTACACCTATCATAACTTTAAACTTCCTTCCATTTCATTCTGTCATTCTACTAATTCCCCAAATCCCCCTCTCCCCCATCTTATCTATCCTGCCCTATAACTAAAACATCGAGACTGTACAAATTTACACCAGGCTTAATGACTATAAGTCGATAGCCTTTAAAAAAAAAAAAAAAAAAAGAACTATAGTGACTCCCCACACCTCGATACTGTACAAATTCAAACCAGGCTTAATGACCACCTTATAAGTCCATATATATACATATATATATATAGTGTAGATACTGACAGGAATACAGTTCAAAATAACAATTGCAAATGCCGAGGATAACACAATAAAGCATGTAAGCTTATTTCCATTGTAGTCCCCATTAGATTGTTCTTCTATACTAAGTTACACAGACAACATACGTAAAGGGGACTAAAGACAGTTTTGAGTAATACCAATCAAGACACATAAACATTGTTATAGTTTTGCTAATATTATTCAAATGTTCGTGACACGTAGGATATTGAGGCCAAAACTTGAGCACCATCACAATAAGGAACTGCATTATGCAAAGGAACAACAAAATAATGCTAAAGGAAAAAAAAAAAAAAAAAAAAGTATGAGTACTATATCAGAGTAGTACCATTAAGGATATACTACATTATTCTACAGCTGTATCAATATATTATAGTGAATGCTACATTGCAATTAGGGTCACCTATTGATTCCAAATTTTACCTGTACATCAGGACGGAGTGGTAATTAGTATGAGCACTAGGAAGTAGTACATTATAACCTGAAGCACTAGAGGTAGGGAACAGGGGACCAGTACTCGTATGAGTATAACAAAGATCGAGGGAAAGGTCCAATTCCCTTGTTGCCTGGTGCACTGATTCACTAGGCTTGTACTATGGTCAGATCATGACTGTTTTAGGACACTACTTAGGAGTAAGTAAAGGGTAGGATAGATAAGAGGGGGATTTGGAGGCCTAATGGAAGAAAAGAACGAAATAGAAGGAAGTTAGAGTTTTGATAGGTGTGGGGCAGACCCACTAACTTTAGTTATAATTACTTGGGCATATACCATACTATGACTAGCAAAACAAAGGTGGAAACCAATTTGTAACATCAAACATTGTTATACTAAACTAAGCCTCTGAAGGACAAAAAGGGGAGGTCAGAACAGTTGTGAGTGAACGCAGATTTGGATAGTATTGCTCATGGAGTCAGATATCCCTCACTAGGATAGTAGTACATAAAATCATAAACTCCATATCTGAGACATATCCCTTGTCTTTCAAGTTCATATAATGAAATTTCGGCCCTCCGTATTTCAAAGCATAACAAAACTTTTACAACATCGATGCAATTAACATATGTTGGATGACAACTCGTTGCGAAACTGTCTTGTAAACCATTGTTCAACTAGTCGCTTTAAAATAATAACTATTTGAATAAATTCTGTGACACATGGCAACAACGCTTTTTCTCCATGTTGCCACGCCGAAGTGGCACAGGATAATCGTTGTTTTGATAAGAAAAATGTGAGACTTTTTGTACTATACAGCCTCCTACACTATATACATAATATATACAAAATTAATTAACACATGTATAGCAAATAAAAGAGGGCATTTATAATTTGCAGAAGTGGAATTTGCGGACCAGGTTCAGGTTTAGATACGAAAATCGATATAGCGGGATGTTCCTAAGCATTAAACCGTTGGAAGGCATACATCAGATATTCTAGCACACACACACACACGTGATCCAAAGACCAAGTGAATACACACACACACACAGAGGTGATCCTTCATGCTTTCTCTGGGCTGTGAAAAATTATTTGGCGAGTTTAGGTGGTCGGGGGATGGGTTGCTTATTAGTAATTTCGGACGTTTTCATTTTATTGATATACCCAACTGGTTTTCATCAATAGTTGTATTGGAAATAAAATGTAAACCAAAGCAAAAAAAAATAATAATAATAAGCCTTAAACTAGACGAATCTATTAGAATGGTAAACAGAAAGGAATATGATCCAATGTGGAAACTGCGGCGATGACGTACAAGATCTAGCACACAAAAAACAAATTGAAAATGCATCGTATGTTTTTTTCTGATGCTTGTTGTAGTTTTATAAATGAGAAAAAATGAAAATTGGGTGATAAGATAGTAAGTTTGTACAGAAGTTAAGTTTTGCGAAAGATTGTGGAAATTTTCCATAGGATATGGTGAAGACATGACCCTTTGAGTCAGCAGCACGGTTCAGTTAGAGGGCTTGTACCTTAGTGACTAGCATACTTACCTGGCGCAGGGGATACCGTGATCACAAAGGCGGTTCTCCCGGGGTGAGGCTCTCCATTGCACTCTGGAGGTGTTGACCCCTGCGATTGCCCCAAATGTGGGCAACTCGAGCGCGGAATTTTTGTTAGTAGGGTACTGCGTTCGCGCTATACCCTTACACATAAAAATCATTTGAAATTGTATGAAGCTGTAAGGCATGACGACCTCTGGGCTCGTATACCGGGGTTCACCGATATTAACCTCCTTGCTCGAGCGAGTCAAGCATACTAAACACCATTCCAAAATAGTACAAGTCTGCTGACCCTTGCGATTGCCCCAAATGTAGGTAAATCGAGCGCGATATTTTTGGTAGTAGGGGACTGCGTTCGCGCTATCCCCTAAGGAAGTGACAAAGCATTGTGTTAGTACTGAGCCCCGACATCGCGGTTAACTGATTAGTCTTTTCCTCGAGAAAGTTAAGCAAACGAAACAATCCCATTCAAAGATGGTAGAAGACACTATATAAAGTCCCGGGATCGAAGCTCCGCGAAATGGGTCACATTTGTAAATCACAAAAACGCCACTGTCGACACTTAACTCCAAACGGTATGTCTGCCTGGCTGTTTTTTGGATCATGAAATCCAGAAGAAAAAATCTCCACATATTTTCAGGTTCTCTTAATTTATCGTTCGTCCACTTTTTCATGCTCTCTCTGGGCCAGGGTTGCCAGATGTAAATGCCGAAAGTCGCGAGCTGCAGGACTAAAAGTCGCAAATTTCTGACTAAAGTAGCCCAATATATATATATATATATATATTTATATATATATATATATATATTTATATATATATATATATATATATATATATATATATATATATATATATATATATATATATACATACAATCAACTTCTAGTGGTAATTTTCTGATTCTCCCCTCAAAGATGAGATGCGAGCGGGAGGATCTAGCACGTTGAATACGTTCCTGTAATATTCATATTCGAATACGTACATTTCGTACTGTGAGTGCTGGCCGAGAAGCGAGCGGGACGATCTAGCACGTTGAATACGTTTCTGTCCATTTGCATCCTACGTACAAGTCTCAAATCGGACTAAGGTTGCCTGGTTGGTTTTACCAAGAAAAAAAAAATGACAACTGTCGCCAAAAATATTCCAAAATTACTTCCTAAATGCAGAAATAATCACTACACCATTAGTCTTCATGAATGCAGAAGTAATAACTACCAGTCTTCTCATTAGTAGCCCAACTGACTTCAAAAGTAGCCCAAAATGTCGCAAATCGCAAAACTCAAATTGAAGTCGCGCCGAGCTTTCAAAAGTAGCCCAATTTGCGACTTGTAGCCCAATCTGGCAACCGTGCTCTGGGCTGTGAAAAATCATTTCGCGAGTTTAGGTGGTCGGGGGATGGGTTGCTTATTAGTAATTTCGGACGTTTTCATTTTATTGATATACCCAACTGGTTTTGATCAATAGTTCTATTGGAAATCAAATGTAAACCAAAGCAAAAAAATTAAGCCTTAAACTAGACGAACTTATTAGAATGGTAAATAGAAAGGAATATGATCCAATGTGGAAACTTCGGCGATGACATACAAGATCTAGCACACAAAAAACAAATTGAAAAAGCATCGTATGTTTTTTTCTCGTGCTTGTTGTAGTTTTATTAATGAGAAAAAAAATGAAAATTGGGTGATAAGATAGTAAGTTTGTACAGAAGTTAAGTTCTGCCAAAGATTGTGGAAATTTTCCATAGGATATGGTGAAGAGATTTACCCTTTGAGTCAGCAGCATCGTCCAGTTGGAGGGCTTGTACAACAGTGTGTAGCATACTTACCTGGCGCAGGAGATACCATGATCACGAAGGTGGTTTTCCCAAGGCGAGGCTCCCCATTGCACTCCGGAGATGCTGACCCTTGCGATTGCCTCAAATGTGGGTAACTCGAGCGCGCAATTTTTGGTAGCAGGGGACTGCGTTCGCGCTATCCCCTTACACAATATAATCGTATAAAATATTACAAAGCTAGACAACTTCTGAGAGAATAAATCGGAGTTCACCGATACTATCCTACTTAATCGAGCGAGTCCCGGGATCGGAGCTCCGCGAAATGGGTCACATTTGTAAATCGCAAAAACGCGACTATCGACACTTAATTCCAAACGGTATGTCTGCCCGGCTGTTTCTTGGATCATGAATTCCAGAAAAAAAAACTCCACATATTTTCAGGTTCACTTTTTTAACATGCTTTCTCTGGGTCAGGGTTGCCAAATGTAAACTGCCGAAAGTCGCAAGCTGCAGGACTAAAGGTAGCAAATTTCTAACTAAAGTAGCTCAATATATAAGTGTACACATATATATATATATATATATATATATATGTGTGTGTGTGTGTGTGTGTACTTACAATCAACTTCTAGAGTGGTAGTTTTCTGATTCTCCCCTCAAGCCAACTGTCGCCAAAAATATGCCAAATTATGCCAAAATTAATTCCTGAATGCAGAAATAATCACTACTCCATTAGTCTTCATGAATGCAGAAGTAATAATCACCAGTCTTCTCATTAGTAGCCCAAAAGGAGCCCAACTGACTTCAAAAGTAGCCCAAAATGTCGCAAGTCGCAAAACTCAAATTTAAGTCGCGCCGAGCTTTCAAAAGTAGCCCAATTTGCTAATTGTAGCCCAATCTGGCACCCGTGCTCTGGGCTGTGAAAAATGATTTGGCGAGTTTAGGTGATCGGGGGATGGGTTGCTTATTAGTGATTTCGGACGTTTTCATTTTATTGATATACCCAACTGGTTTTCATCAATAGTTCTATTGGAAATCAAATGTAAACCAAAGCAAAAAATAAATAAATAAACCTTAAAGTAGACGAACTTATTAGAATGGTAAATAGAAAGGAATATGATCCAATGTGGAAACTTCCGCGATGACGTACAAGATCTAGCACACAAAAAACAAATTGAAAAAGCATCGTATGTTTTTTTTCTCATGCTTGTTGTAGTTTTATAAATGAGAAAAAAAAATGAAAATTTTGTGATAAGATAGTAAGTTTGTACAGAAGTTAAGTTTTGCGAAAGATTGTGGAAATTTTCCATAGGATATGGTGAAGAGATTTACCCTTTGAGTCAGCAGCATCGTCCAGTTGGAGGGCTTGTACTACATTGTATAGCATACTTACCTGGCGCAGGAGATACCATGATCACGAAGGTGGTTCTCCCAAGGCGAGGCTCCCCATTGCACTCCGGAGATGCTGACCCTTGCGATTGCCTCAAATGTGGGTAACTCGAGCGCGCAATTTTTGGTAGCAGGGGACTGCGTTCGCGCTATCCCCTTACACAAAATAATCGTATAAAATATTATCTAGCTTAGACTTGCAAATTTCCAACTAAAGTAGCCCAATATTTAAGTATATATATATATATATATATATATATATTATATAAAAATATATATATATATATATACTTACCTATAATCAACTTCTAGAGTGGTAATTTTCTGATTCTCCCCTCAAAGATGACGCAAGATGCGAGCGGGACGATCTAGCACGTTGAATACGTTCCTGTAATAACAACTCCAAACGGTATGTCTGCCCGGCTGTTTCTTGGATCATGAAATCCAGAAGAAGAAAAAATCAACACATATTTTCAGGTTCTCTCAATTTATCGTTCGTCCACTTTTTTAACATGCTTTCTCTGGGTCAGGGTTGCCAGATGTAAACTGCCGAAAGTCGCAAGCTGCAGGACTAAAAGTAGCAACTTTCTAACTAAAGTAGCCCAATATATAAAAATAAGTATATATATAATACATTATATATATATATTTTTTTTTCTAGGGCACAGGTTTTCATGTAGACAATTTTGATTAAAATCAACTGCGCTAATAGCTTTGGCTATCTTGAGGTTCAAATTCTTCAGTTTGAAGAATAATCTTTTGTCTTCAGAGTTCAAAGTATGAACATAATCATTCATGATTTCAAAATCATGGAGAAGAGGGTGCAGTAAAAGGTGCTGCTGAATGCCAATGGTTATAATAACACAAGGTCACAGTACAAAAGCTGTTGACACAATCACCGAAAACTTAAGTCTTTTCGCCTCTCACGGAGGCTTCTTCAGGGTGAGAAGAACTATAATATCAAGGCTAACTAGGTCTGCTATCGTCGAAGATGTCTCTGGCCGACTGTCAGTCCTTACAAAGCAGGATGGTAAGGGTATTGGGAGAGGTCACTGGAGGTTAGAAGTTTCTGGGTGAGGTCACTAGAAGGAGGAGATATTAAGTGAAATCTCTGGGTGAGGTCACTAGTGGAAGGCGAGGACGACAGGAGTCTCTGGGGGAGGTCACTTGGAGAAGCGGGCGAAGTCGGAAGGCGGCCCTGGGTGAGGTCACTAGGATAGGTAGGCAAGGACACCAGTCTTGTTCCGGAGCTTGTGGAGGAAAGTCTCGCTCGACTTCTGGTTATGGGTCCTGTGGGCTGGGAATTTTGAAGCTGCTGAGGGTTTTGGTGAAGGTATTGGTCTAGTTGGGGTTCGGATGCACCTTGATTTTGTTGTTTTTGTTGAAGAATTTGAACCTCAAGATAGCCAAAGCTATTAGCGCAGTTGATTTTAATATAAAATATATATATATATATATATATACTTACCTACAATCAACTTCTAGAGTGGTCATTTTCTGATTCTCCGCTCAAAGATGATGCGAGATGCGAGCGGGACGATCTAGCACATTGAATACGTTCCTGTAATATTCATATTCGAATACGTTTCGAATACGTACATTTCGTACGGAGTCTGCGGGCCGAAAAGCGAGCGGGACGATCTAGCACGTTGACTACGTTTCTGTTCATTTTCATCCCACGTAGAAGTCTCAAATCAGACTAAGGTTGCCTGGTTGGATTTACAAAAAAAAAAAAAATGTCGCCAAAAATATGCCAAATTATGCCAAAATTACTTCCTGAATGCAGAAATAATCACTACTCTATTAGTCTTCATGAATGCAGAAGTAATAACTACCAGTCTTCTCATTAGTAGCCCAAAAGGAGCCCAACTGACTTCAAAAGTAGCCTAAAATGTCGCAAGTCACAAAACTCAAATTTAAGTCGCGCCGAGCTTTCAAAAGTAGCCCAATTTGCTAATTGTAGCCCAATCTGGCAACCGTGCTCTGGGCTGTGAAAAATGATTTGGCGAGTTTAGGTGGTCGGGGGATGAGTTGCTTATTAGTAATTTCGGACGTTTTCATTTTATTGATATACCCAACTGGTTTTCATCAATAGTTCTATTGGAAATCAAATGTAAACCAAAGCTAAAAAAAAATAAGCCTTAAACTAGACGAACTTATTAGACTGGTAAATAGAAAGGAATATGATCCAATGTGGAAACTTCAGCGATGACGCACAAGATCTAGCACACAAAAAACAAATTGAAAAAGCATCGTATGTTTTTTTTTCTCATGCTTGTAGTTTTATAAATGAGAAAAAAAATGAAAATTGGGTGATAAGATAGTAAGTTTGTACAGAAGTTAAATTCTGCCAAAGATTGTGGAAATTTTCCATAGGATATGGTGAAGAGATTTACCCTTTGAGTCAGCAGCACGGTCCAGTTGGATGGCTTGTACAGTTGTGCATAGCATACTTACCTGGCGCAGGAGATACCATGATCAAGAAGGTGGTTTTCCCAAGGCGAGGCTCCCCATTGCACTCCGGAGATGCTGACCCTTGCGATTGCCTCAAATGTGGGTAACTCGAGCGCGCAATTTTTGGTAGCAGGGGACTGCGTTCGCGCTATCCCCTTACACAAAATAATCGTATAAAATATTACAAAGTTTAGAACACCTCTTAGAGCATAAATCGGAGTTCACCGATATTAACCTACTTGCTCGAGCGAGTCAAGCATACTAAACACCATTCCAAAATAGTACAAGTCTGCTGACCCTTGCGATTGCCCCAAATGTGGGTAACTCGAGCGCGATAGTTTTGGTAGTAGGGGACTGCGTTCGCGCTATCCCCTTAACTAATACATTGCCTAAGGAAGTGACAAAGCATTGTGTTAGTACTGAGCCCCTACATCGCGGTTAACTGATTAGCCTTTTCCTCGAGAAAGTTAAGCAAACGAAACAATCCCATTCAAAGATGGTAGAAGACACTATATAAAGTCCCGGGATCGGAGCTCCGCGAAATGGGTCACATTTGTAAATCACAAAAACTCCACTGTCGACACTTAACTCCAAACGGTATGTCTGCCCGGCTGTTTCTTGGATCATGGAATCCAGAAGAAGAAAAAATTTCCACATGTTTTCAGGTTCTCTCAATTTATCGTTCGTCCACTTTTTTAACATGCTTTCTCTGGGTCAGGGTTGCCAGATGTAAACTGCCGAAAGTCGCAAGCTGCAGAACTAAAAGTAGCAAATTTCCAACTAAAGTAGCCCAATATTTAAGTATATATATAATATATATATTTATATATATATATACTTACCTATAATCAACTTCTAGAGTGGTAATTTTCTGATTCTCCCCTCAAAGATGATGCGAGATGCGAGCGGGACGATTTAGCACATTGAATACGTTCCTGTAATATTCATATTCGAATACGTACATTTCGTACTGAGTCTGCGGGCCGAAAAGCGAGCGGGACGATCTAGCACGTTGAATACGTTTCTGTTAATTTTCATCCTACGTAGAAATCTCAAATCAGAATTAGGTTTGGTTGGTTTTACGGGAAAAAAAAAAAAAAGACAACTGTCGCCAAAAATATGCCAAATTATGCCAAAATTATTTCCTGAATGCAGAAATAATCACTACTCTATTAGTCTTCATGAATGCAGAAGTAATAACTACCAGTCTTCTCGTTAGTAGCCCAAAAGGAGCCCAACTTACTTCAAAAGTAGCCCAAAATGTCGCAAGTCGCAAAACTCAAATTTAAGTCGCGCCGAGCTTTCAAAAGTAGCCCAATTTGCTAATTGTAGCCCAATCTGGCAACCGTGCTCTGGGCTGTGAAAAATGATTTGGCGAGTTTAGGTGGTCGGGGGATGAGTTGCTTATTAGTAATTTCGGACGTTTTCATTTTATTAATATACCCAACTGGTTTTCATCAATAGTTCTATTGGAAATCAAATGTAAACCAAAGCTAAAAAAAAATAAGCCTTAAACTAGACGAACTTATTAGAATGGTAAATAGAAAGGAATATGATCCAATGTGGAAACTTCCGCGATGACGTACAAGATCTAGCACACATAAAACAAAGTGAAAGCGCATCGTATGTTTTTTTCTCATTCTTGTTGTAGTTTTATAAATGAGAAAAAAAAATGAAAATTGGATGATAAGATAGTAACTTTGTACAGAAGTTGAGTTCTTCCAAACATTGTGGATATTTTCCATAGGATATGGTGAAGAGATTTACCCTTTGAGTCAGCAGCACCGTCCAGTTGGAGGGGTCGTAGAATCGTACAAAGCATACTTACCTGGCGCAGGAGATACCATGATCACGAAGGTGGTTCTCCCAAGGCGAGGCTCCCCATTGCACTCCGGAGATGCTGACCCTTGCGATTGCCTCAAATGTGGGTAACTCGAGCGCGCAATTTTTGGTAGCAGGGGACTGCGTTCGCGCTATCCCCTTACATAAAATAATCGTTTTAAAAAAAGATGCCAAGCTAATCATGGCTGCTAGGTTTTCTCCCAGGAATAATGCCAACTTCTGACAAAATTCTGCCAAATTGTTTTTAAAATATGCCCCCCCCCCCAAAAAAAAAAAAAAAAAAGGGGAGGGGGCAAAGGGCGACCAAGGAGTGGGGAGGGCCCAAGAACCGCTGAACAGGATACGATTTTCGTATAATTTACACATTGTGTGAACAGTGCAATGTTGTGCATATCACATTCTTCGGTGTGGGTACATGACGTTTCTTTTCTCCCCTCTACTGAGTGATAAAATGAATAAGTCTCCCATAGGAAAGACACGTAATAACGGTTTGAATCAGACTTCACCTCTCCTCCCACCTGTCCTTGTCTCATGCATAGCTTTGCTGTGCAGGTTTCTTTCAGCCGATAATATTTCTTTGTCACGGCTCATGCCGCTTAAATTGCTTTTATCGGCTTAAGAAACCTGCAGGGCAGGGCAGGGTGCAGGGATGACCCGTCATCCAGGAGGTGCTCAGATGAGAGGGAGGGTGGGAGGGGTGTGGAGTGTATGTAGGGATGAAATGGGTGGGAGTGTTTTTATGCCTTTCCCTTTTTGGCTACCTCCCTTGTAAGGGGGGAAAAAGCCTTGGTATATGTATGTATGTAAGAAACCTGCATAGATTTAGGGTCCCTCCCTCCTCCCACAGGCGAAGCCTTCATTTCTTATTGAAGTGACGACTCAGGCGAGCCGGCTAAGAAGGGAGGGGGAGGTGGGGTCTACAATGCACATGCCTGCACAGAGCTGGGAATTTTAAATTTCTGATGATTCAGGCGGAAAATTTCAACCACACTCAACCTTCGGGAAGTGGCCATATGACCAGGAGTGTGGTATGGGATTATCACTATAGCTTCACTGTGCAGGTTTCTTAAGCCGATAAAAACAATTGAAGCGGCATGAGCCTTGACAAAGAAATATATCTGATGAAAAATCCACCAGAATAAGAAGTTTGTGGCTTTCACGAATTGCGCGGGAAAACCTGAAAGATTTTCTGCCACACACAAGTCTCCTCGGATCATTTCGTGTAGGTAAATGTGAGATTTTGCATGATGGAAGGCTTTTTGTTCCCCATAACAGTACACTTCAGGCCAGCCATTTGTATAAAGTCTTATTGTGTGAGGGGCCCAAGTGAAAATCATCAATATTTTATTTTTGACAAACGCAAAATATTCACGTTTGACAACAAGTAACATTTTATTCCATTAGTACAAAAGACTAAAGTTCCAGAATCACAGAAGCATGGTATTTAATGTGTTTGTGTGATACTGAAATATAACCCAAAAGACAAAACAGCCGGGTACAATTAGGAGGGAGGGGCTAAAATCCCCGAAACACCCAAGCACAGATATATAACCTGAAACATAAGTTGTCTAATATCTCCTAACCTGACTATTTTGTATAAAAATAGACCCTTCGCTTTTATTCCATGATCATACAGAAACATTTTTCACTTTATTTGTTCTATTATGTATATATTTGTTTATTTGTATTTGAATTTTTCCCCAGTATGGAATGGTTTCGTTAGGTTAAGTTACGAGCTATTGAACAATGCAAATTTCGTGTGAAATGTCCATGTTTCAGATCTTCCAAATGCAAGAGAGAAAAAAGTGAGAAATGTGTTTGCTTGTTACCGGAATAGATACCAATTGGGAACCATATACGAACTCGAGGCCAGATATGATAATTGAAAAGCAAGAGACTGCGCGTTTTTCCATTCCTCTAAAAACTAGAACTAGGCTAAATATACAGAATTACTGGCAATATTTTGACAATTCTTTTCTCACGTTCTACATTTTTTTTTAGTTCAATTTATACCTTTGAATATACCTGTTCACGAGGGCATAATGGTATGAAAATAAATTAAAAGAAATTACTAATGTCTTTGCCTCAAACAAGAATGCAGGGCTACCAATAACTAAAGAAACTTAATTTTACTTTTATGTTTCTTTAGAACAATGGCAAAGAAAGTGGACCATAACCTCTCTGGTAACGAGGCAAAAAAAGATAAAATGTGTATTAACATTCAGGACAGTTGCTCTTGAAAGTCACATTGTGTTTGTAATTCAACCTGGCGGACGAGAATTTTCAGACACCATTGCAAATCTTCATATATATATATATATATGTATATATTTTACTGGTCTTCATTTATTATTTGTACATTTATCTATTTACTTATTAATTTGTTTATTCGTTTATTTGTTTTTTATTTACTTATGCATGCCTATTAAGTTTACTTGGCATTGAATCAATATACATGACGTGCAGATAATGAAAAGAACACACAGTTCGAAATAACATTTACAATTGCCCAAGATAACACAAAAAACAGGTAAGCTTATTTCCATTGTGGTCCTCATTAGACTGATTTTCTACACTTAAGTTACACAGGCAACATACGTAGGGGTTAAGGGGACCAGAGACAATCATGAGTAATACCAATCAGTACACATATGACATAAACATTATTATAGATTTGCTAATACTACTAAAATGTTCGTAACACGTAGGATATTGAGACCAAAACTTGAGTACCATCCCAATAAGGAACATTGTATTATGCATCAGGAACAACAAAATATTGCTAAAAGGTATCAAAATAGTATGAGTACCAGATCAGTGTAGTACCATTAATGATATACTACATTATTCTACAGGTGTAGCAGCAAGTGTAGGACGATAAAGGGGGGGGGGGCATCCAGGGTGAGAGTAGATATCAAGTACCACGGTATAAAAGGTAGCAGGCCATCAACGATATCAACATGTTGTTATACAGAATGCTATATGGCAGCTATGGTCACCTATTAATTAAATCCAAAATTTACCTGTACCTCAGGACGGAGTGGGCAATTACACATTAGTATGAGCACTAGGAAGTAGTACAATATAACCTGAAACACCAGAAGTAGGGTACAGGGGACCAGTACTCGTATGAGTAAAACAAGAAGGAGATCGAGGGAAAGGTCCAATTACCTTGTTGCCTGGTGCCCTGATTCATCAGGCTTTATGATCAAATCATATCTGTTCTTGGACCATACCTGAGACATATACCATATGACAAGCAAAACAAAGGTGGAAACCAGTTTTGAACATCATTGTTATACTATGCTAAACCTCTGAAGGACAAAGGGGGAGGTCAGAACAGTTATGAGTGAACGCAGATTTGGATGGTATAACTCATGGAGTCTGGTACCCCTCACTAGGCTAGTAGTATATAAAATCAAGGCTGTTCTCGGTCCATAACTGAGCCATATAATAGTCTGTGACTTTTTTCTTGAAAGTAACCTTGCTATTTGCCTGCTTAATGGACATAGGTAGTGAGTTCCATAGTTGAACACCTGTGAAGTGAAAGCTGTTTTTGGTGAGGGAACTGAGTTTTGGGTCACATTATTAAAATATAAATCAAACTTAACAGACCTTTCACAGATTGCACTGTATTCTTTGCCTACATTCGAAAGCAGAATGTGAGTTTTTAGTCAAACTTCAAAACTAAGGCAAGAAATAGGTTGAAGACAGCAACTGTAAATGGGGCACTGCTAGCAACAGAATGTATGACCAGCAAAACAAAGGTGGAAACCAATTTGTAACATCAAACATTGTTATACTAAACTAAGCCTCTGAAGGACAAAAAGGGAAAGTCAGAACAGTTGTGAGTGAACGTAGATTTGGATAGTATTACTCACGGAGTCAGATATCCCTCTCTAGTATAGTAGTACATAAAATCATAAACTCCATATCTGAGACATATAGTAGCCCTTTACTTTAAAGTTCATATAATCAAATTTCGGCCCTCTGTATTTCAAAGCATAACAAAACTTTTACAACATCGATGCAATTAACATATTTTGGATGACAACTTGTTTTGAAACTGTCTTGTAAACCATTGTTCAACGAGAGTCGCTTTAAAATAATAACTATTTGAATAAATTCTGTGACACATGGCAACAGCACTTTTTCTCCATGTTGCCATACCGAAGTGGCACAGGATACTCATTGTTTTGATGAGAAAAATGTGAGACTTTTTGTACTATACAGCCCCCTATACTATATACATAATATATACAAAATTAATTAACACATGGATAGCAAATAAAAGAGGGCATTTCTAATTTGCAGAAGTGGAATTTGCGGATCAGGTTGTCAGTTTTAGATACGAAAATCGATATAGCGGGATGTTCCTAAGAATTAAACCGTTGGAAGGCATACATCAGATATTCTAGTACACACACACACACACGTAGGTGATCCTTCATGCTTTCTCTGGGCTGTGAAAAACGATTTGGCGAGTTTAGGTGGTCGGGGGATGAGTTGCTTATTAGTAATTTCGGACGTTTTCATTTTATTGATATATCCAACTGGTTTTCATCAATAGTTCTATTGGAAATCAAATGTAAACCAAAGCAAAAAAAAAAAAAATAATAATAATAATAAGCCTTAAACTAGACGAACTTATTAGAATGGTAAATAGAAAGGAATATGATCCAATGTGGAAACTTCGGCGATGACGTACAAGATCAGCACACAAAAACAAATTGAAAATGCATCGTATGTTTTTTTCTGATGCTTGTTGTAGTTTTATAAATGAGAAAAAATGAAAATTGGGTGATAAGATAGTAAGTTTGTATAGAAGTTAAGTTTTGCCAAAGATTGTGGAAAATTTTCATAGGATATGGTGAAGAGGTGACCCTTTGAGTCAGCAGCACCGTCCAATTGGAGGGCTTGTACAACAGTGTGTAGCATACTTACCTGGCGCAGGAGATACCATGATCACGAAGGTGGTTCTCCCAAGGCGAGGCTCCCCATTGCACTCCGGAGATGCTGACCCTTGCGATTGCCCCAAATGTGGGTAACTCGAGCGCGCAATTTTTGGTAGTAGGGGACTGCGTTCGCGCTATCCCCTTACACAATATAATCGTATAGAAATTAAATTCAGCTATGAGCTTATAACGCCTGGGCTCATATTGGGATTCACCGATAATCCTACTTCCTCGAGCGAGTCATGCAAACGAAACACTAATCCAAAATAGTACAAGTCTGCTGACCCTTTCGATTGCCCCAATTGTGGGCAACTCGAGCGCGCAATTTTTGGTAGTAGGGGACTGCGTTCGCGTTATCCCCCTTAACTAATACATCGCCTAAGGAAGTGACAAAGCATTGTGTTAGTACTGGGTCACATTTGTAAATCACAAAAACGCCACTGTCGACATTTAACTCCAAACGGTATGTCTGCCCGGCTGTTTCTTGGATCATGAATTCCAGAAGAAATAAAATAAAAAATCCACATATTTTCAGGGTCTCTCAATTTATCGTTCGTCCACTTTTTTTTATCATTATATTATTGTAACTTGTATTCCAATGTTTTACATATACCGTTCATGACCACCTTTTTCAGTAGTCCGAAGATTCTTCGGGTCGTCCGTGGTAAGAACCCGGGCCTCTCAGGAGACGGAGGGACGTGTCGTATGGTACGGAGGGTGGCGCCCCCGAGGGTCATCAGGCCTCTTGGCAGCCCCATACCTCCGACCATCAATGGTCCTCTAACGCCTGACGGCTTGCATCGTCAGGCCCTAGGCGTGGACTCTGACCTTTTGCACTCGTAATCCGTTCCCCATACGTCTTTGGGTCGTCCGTGGAAAGAACCCGGGCCTCTCGGAGGACGGGGGGGACGTGTCTTATGATACGGAGGGTGGCTCCCCCGAGGGTCATGAGGCCTCTCGGCAGCCCCATACCTCCGACCATCAATGGTCCTCTAACGCCTGACGGCTTGCTTCGTCAGGCCCTATGCGTAGACTTTGACCTTATACGCTCGCAATCCGTCCCCGTCTCCGAGTCGTCCCTGGTAAACAACCCGGGTCCTCCCGGAGGACAGGGGGACGTGTCTTATGGTACGGAGGGTGCCGCCCCCGAGGGTCATCAGGCCTCTCGGCAGCCTCAGGTCCAGACCCAGGCCAGGGCCCAGACCGAAGTCCAGGACCAGGCACAGGCCCATGCTCAGGCCGGAGCCCAGGCCGAGGCCGAAGCCCAGACTCGCAACAGGCCCATGCTCAGGCCCAGGCTGAAGCCGGAGCCCAGGCCGAGGCTGAAGCCCAGGCCCAGACCAAAGCCAAGACGCAGGCCGTGGCCCTCTAACACCTTTCGGCTTGCCTTTTCGGGCGGGTCCGTGAGCCCACCTTCCTCCCGGAGCCGCTCACGTAGACCCAACGGGAAGTCCCGCTCGAGAATGAGTCTATCTCTCCCAAGAGGCCTAGGACGCTCAGCTCGTCCACACCCTCCACATCCCGATCACGGCACCACCCTCCTTCCGTCCCTGATAGGCCCCGTCTTCGACTCTGCCCTATCTCGCTATCCGGCCTTTCAGGCCGCGCAGACCAGAACATCCCCCCCCCCTCCAGAGCAGCCTTCTAACGAGCCTCCGGCTCCGTCCCCCCCCCCCTCCCACACTCCCTCCTGGTCCTTCCCTCCCCTCCGCGCCGGCGGTGGGTATAGGACTGAAAGGCCCCTCTCATGAGGAAACCTTTCCCCCCCCCCCCAATCAGACGACCGTCGGGTTGTGGGACGGGGTGGAGGACCACCTCCGTTCATCTTTAACTTATCCAACTTCCACGACGGACACTTACGAGATACGCCCCTTATAATGGTATTACCTTACCAACACCCCACTAGTGTAGCGGCGAGGGATTTTATTCAGCAAAGAGGGGGTCTCGCCTGGTGGAAACGCTCCTCAGTACGGGGTCCTCTCATCACCTGAATGACATCATTTGACGTCTCGATGTGGACTGGGCCCTACTAGGCTGTCCAGGCACCCAGGAAATGACACCTCGCTATATCACAATGTGATCCTGTGACATCAGTGATCCTTTGAAGTCATTATATGGATCTTGGATGTCACGATGTGTTTGTGACATCACGATGTGATCCTATGACGCCGTGATGTGATCCTATGACGTCACGTGATGCTGTGACATCACAATGTGACCCTGTGGCATCACGATGTGACCATGTGACATCACTAATTCTGTATCATTACTGTATGGTCCAGTGGAATTACAATGAAAACATGACGTCACGATGGGGGTCCTGTGACGTCATTTTGTTGGTGTCACGATATGATTATATGCCACGATGTGATCAGGTAACGTCAATATGCGATAAAGTGATGTCACGGTGTGATGACGTCATTATGTGCTAAATGACGTCACGATGTAGTCCTATGACTTCAGTTTGTGTCCGTGTGACGTCACGAGGCGATCCTATGACGCCATGATTAAATCCGGTGACGTGACAGTATAATCACATGATGTCACTAGGTATTAAACATATGGAAGTCAGCTTGTGGGTGATGAGACGTCACAAACTGCCATAGCATACTATTGGATGAGGACGCTCGCCACGGGCTTGGAGGACTTCCCGCGGGTAGGCTTGGGGTGAGTTGGATGCATACCGAGGGTCCAGGCCCGTCTTAGCGGGAGACGTTCAGGGAACGTCTTCACCCAGGACGAAGCCTCTTGAGCAACGCCCACGGACGAGGTCGCTCGGAAACGACCTCGGCCTCGCATATATGTTGTTATACGTTCTACAATCGATTTTGTGACTTGACTACACCCTCCGGGGATCGGGATCCACCTTGCCCTACTAATTTGATTCTCTTTACCATACCAAAAAAGGCCCAGGAAAAACGAGACTGGCTATGAACCTGAGCGCACTGAAGAAATTCTTGAAAGCCCTGCGATTCAATATGGTGTCGGTGGCTCAGGTCCGGTCAGCACTCCGGGAGGGGGGGGTGCCTCAACTTCGCGACCCCGGCCCTTCTACTGAGCCGCTTGGGGCGCCGACGGCTGGTACGGGAGGTCGACAGGAGCATACTGCTCCTCCCGCGCGACCTGCCCGGGCCGGTACCCTCATGAACTTCCGAGTGCCACAGAGGGCGCGAACCCTCCTAATGAAGGGGATCAGCGCCTCGAGAGCCGAGACATCAACCGGTCCTGACCTGGTCCTTGCATCGTGTTCTGCAGTACCTGGCGTTCGAAAAGGCCATTATGGAGGAAGAACAGTTCCCTCAACGTGTCGTCTTTCTGCTCGCCTTGACTACGGACTACAGGGCTTTACAGCTGGCGGCAATCACCCGCCACCCGTCCTTCTCCAAACTGGAGGAGGACAGCTCGGCCCTAACCCTCTCTCCATCACCAAGATTCCTGGCCAGGAATGGCCGAGCGGACATGATTGGCCCTCTCAGAATACAATCCTTCCGGGAGGGAGGACGCACACAACCGCTGCGCCCGGTCCGTGCGTTCGAAGACTACGTGGAGCACATGGAAGAGATTTCTGAGGATCATCTCTTCTACAACTCGAAATTTAGGATTCCCCTAACCCCGAGGTCCCGGGCGCACCTGCCTTGCCGCATTTTGGAGAGAGCCGACCCGAGCCATGCCCCGCACGCCCACAGCATCAGGGACTTCGCGGCATCGCTGGCGTTTCTCCGCACCCACTCTGGAGCGGGTGTGGGACCTAGGTGCTGGACATCGACGACTCCCTTAGGGACACGGTGTCTCTACCACTCGGTCGGCCCTCTCCCATGTGTCAAAAAAAAAAGGGGGGGGGCGGTGAAGGGGGCAAAGGGCGACCGAGGAGTGGGGAGGGGCCCAAGAACTGCTGAACAGGATACGATTTTCGTATAATTTACGCATTGTGTGAACAGTGCAATGTTGTGCATGTCCCATTCTTCGGTGTGGGTACTTGACGTTTCTTTTCTCCCCTCTACTGAATGATAAAATGAATAAGTGTCCCATAGGAAAGACACACGTAATAACGGTTTGAATCAGCCTTCACCTCTCCTCCCACCTGTCCTCGTCTCATGCATAGCTTTGCTGTGCAGGTTTCTTTCAGCCGATAATATTAGTCGCGGCTCGTGCCGCTTAAATTGTTTTTATCGGCTTAAGAAACCTGCATAGATTTAGGGTCCCTCCTCCCACAGGCGAAGCCTTCATTTCTCATTGAAGTGACGACTCAGGCGAGCCGGCTAAGAAGGGAGGGGGAGGTGGAGTTGACAATGCGCATGCCTGCACAGAGCCTGGAATTTTAAATTTCTGATGATTCTGGCGGAAAATTCCAACCACACTCAACCTTCGGGAAGTGGCTATATGACCAGGCGTGTGGTATGGGATTATCACTATAGCTTCACTGTGCAGGTTTCTTAAGCCAATAAAAACAATTGAAGCGGCACGAGCCTTGACAAAGAAATATATCTGATGAAAAATCCACCAGAATACGAAGTTTGTGGCTTTCACGAATTGCGCGGGAAAACCTGAAAGATTTTCTGCCACACACAAGTGTGCTCGGATAATTTCGTGTAGGTAAATGTGAGATTTTGCATGATGGAAGGCTTATTGTTCCCCATAACAGTACACTTCAGGCCATCCATTTGTATAGTCTTATTGTGTGAGGGGCCCCCATAACAGTACACTTCAGGCCAGCCATTTGTATAAAGTCTTATTGTGTGAGGGGCCCAAGTAAAAATCATCAATATTTTATTTTTGACAAACACAAAATATTCACGTTTGACAACAAGTAACATTTTATTCCATTAGTACAAAAGACTAAAGTTCCAGAATCACAGAAGCATGGTATTTAATGTGTTTGTGTGATACTGAAATATAACCCAAAAGACAAAACAAGACGTTCTATTTGAGCACAACCGGGTACAATTAGGAGGGAGGGGCTAAAATCCCCGAAACACCCAAGCACAGATATATAACATGAAACATAAGTTGTCTAATATCTCCTAACCTGACCATTCTGTATAAAAATAGACCCTTCGCTTTTATTCCATGATCATACAGAATTTTTTTTTTCACTTTATTTGTTCTATTATGTATTTATTTGTATTTGAATTTTTCCCCCAGTATGGAATGGTTTCGTTAGGCTAAGTTACGAGCTATTGAACAACGCAAATTTCGTGTGAAATGTGTGTGTTTCAGATCTTCCAAATGCAAGAGAGAAATAAGTGAGAAATGTGTTTGCTTGTTACCCGAATAGATACCAATTAGGAACCATATACGAACTCGAGGCCAGATATGATAATTGAAAAGCAAGAGACTGCGAGTTTTTCCATTCCTCTAAAAACTAGAACAAGGCTAAACATACAGAATTACTGGCAATATTTTGACAATTCTTTTCTCGCGTTCCACATTTTTTTTTTTTTTTAGTTCAATTCACACCTTTGAATATACCTGTTCACGAGGGCATAATGGTATGAAAAGAAATTAAAAGAAATTACTAATGACTTTGCCTCAAACAAGAGTGCAGTGCTACCAATAACTAAAGAAACTTAATTTTACTTTTTTGTTTCTTTAGAACAATGGCAAACAAGATGGACCATAACCTCTCTGGTAACGAGGCAAAAAAAAAAAAGATATAATGTATTCAGGACAGTTGCTTTTGAAAGTCACATTATGTTTGTAATTCAACCTGGCGGACGAGAATTTTCAGACACCATTGCAAATCTTCATATATATATATATATATATTTACTGGTCTTCATTTATTATTTGTACATTTATCTATTTACTTATTAATTTGTTTATTCGTGTACTTGTTATTTATTTACTTATGTATGCATATTAAGTTTACTTGGCATTGAATCAATATACATGACGTGCAGATAATGAAAAGAACACACAGTTCGAAATAACAATTACAATTGCCCAAGATAACACAAAAAACAGGTAAGCTTATTTCCATTGTGGTCCTCATTAGACTGATTTTCTACACTAAGTTACACAGGCAACATACGTAGGGGTTAAGGGGACCAGAGACAATCATGAGTAATACCAATCAGTACACATATGACATAAACATTATTATAGATTTGCTAATACTACTAAAATGTTCGTAACACGTAGGATATTGAGACCAAAACTTGAGTACCATCCCAATAAGGAACATTGTATTATGCATCAGGAACAACAAAATATTGCTAAAAGGTACCAAAACAGTATGAGTACCAGATCAGTGTAGTACCATTAATGATATACTACATTATTCTACAGGTGTAGCAGCAAGTGTAGGACGATAAAGGGGGGGGGGTCCACCTCAGGGTGAGAGTACATATCAAGTACCACGGTATAACAGGTAGCAGGCCATCAACGATATCAACATGTTGTTATACAGAATGCTATATGGCAGCTAGGGTCACCTATTAATTAAATCCAAAATTTACCTGTACCTCAGGACGGAGTGGGCAATTACACATTAGTATGAGCACTAGAAAGTAGTACAATATAACCTGAAGCACCAGAAGTAGGGTACAGGGGACCAGTACTCGTATGAGTAAAACAAGAAGGAGATCGAGGGAAAGGTCCAATTACCTTGTTGCCTGGTGCCTTGATTCATCAGGCTTGTATTTTGATCAAATCATATCTGTTCTCGTACCATACCTGAGACATATACCATATGACAAGCAAAACAAAGGTGGAAACCAGTTTTGAACATCATTGTTATACTATGCTAAACCTCTGAAGGACAAAGGGGGAGGTCAGAACAGTTATGAGTTAACGCAGATTTGGATGTTATTACTCATGGAGTCTGGTACCCCTCACTAAGCTAGTAGTATATAAAATCAAGGCTGTTCTCGGTCCATAACTGAGCCATATAATAGTCTGTGACTTTTTTCTTGAAAGTAACCTTGCTATTTGACTGCTTAATGGACATAGGTAGTGAGTTCCATAGTTGAACACCTGTGAAGTGAAAGCTGTTTTTTGTGAAGGAACTGAGTTTTGGGTCGCATTATTAAAATATTAATCAAACTTAACAGACCTTTCACAGATTGCACTGTATTCTTTGCCTACATTCGAAAGCAGAATGTGAGTTTGTAGTCAAATTAAACTTCAAAACTAAGGCAAGAAATGGGTTGAAGACAGCAACTGTAAATGGGGCACTGCTAGCAACAGAATGTATGACTAGCAAAACAAAGGTGGAAACCAATTTGTAACATCAAACATTGTTATACTAAACTAAGCCTCTGAAGGACAAAAAGGGAAAGTCAGAACAGTTATGAGTGAACGCAGATTTGGATAGTATTACTCACGGAGTCAGATATCCCTCTCTAGTATAGTAGTACATAAAATCATAAACTCCATATCTGAAACATATAGTAGCCCTAGACTTTAAAGTTCATATAATCAAATTTCGGCCCTCTGTATTTCAAAGCATAACAAAACTTTTACAACATCGATGCAATTAACATATTTTGGATGACAACTTGTTTTGAAACTGTCTTGTAAACCATTGTTCAACGAGTCGCTTTAAAATAATAACTATTTGAATAAATTCTGTGACACATGGCAACAGCACTTTTTCTCCATGTTGCCATACCGAAGTGGCACAGGATACTCGTTGTTTTGATGAGAAAAACGTGAGACTTTTTGTACTATACAGCCCCCTATACTATATACAGAATATATACAAAATTAATTAATACATGGATAGCAAATAAAAGAGGGCATTTCTAATTTGCGGATCAGATTGTCAGTTTTAGATACGAAAATGGATATAGCGGGATGTTCCTAAGCATTAAACCGTTGGAAGGCATACATCAGATATTCTAGTACACACACACACGTAGGTGATCCTTCATGCTTTCTCTGGGCTGTGAAAAACGATTTGGCGAGTTTAGGTGGTCGGGGGATGAGTTGCTTATTAGTAATTTCGGACGTTTTCATTTTATTGATATATCCAACTGGTTTTCATCAATAGTTCTATTGGAAATCAAATGTAAACCAAAGCAAAAAAAAAAAAATAATAATAATAATAAGCCTTAAACTAGACGAACTTATTAGAATGGTAAATAGAAAGGAATATGATCCAATGTGGAAACTTCGGCGATGACGTACAAGATCAGCACACAAAAACAAATTGAAAATGCATCGTATGTTTTTTTCTGATGCTTGTTGTAGTTTTATAAATGAGAAAAAATGAAAATTGGGTGATAAGATAGTAAGTTTGTACAGAAGTTAAGTTTTGCCAAAGATTGTGGAAAATTTCCATAGGATATGGTGAAGAGATGACCCTTTGAGTCAGCAGCTCCGTCCAATTGGAGGGCTTGTACAACAGTGCGTAGCATACTTACCTGGCGCAGGAGATACCATGATCACGAAGGTGGTTCTCCCAAGGCGAGGCTCCCCATTGCACTCCGGAGATGCTGACCCTTGCGATTGCCCCAAATGTGGGTAACTCGAGCGCGCAATTTTTGGTAGTAGGGGACTGCGTTCGCGCTATCCCCTTACACAATATAATCGTATAGAAATTAAATTCAGCTATGAGCTTATAACGCCTGGGCTCATATTGGGGTTCACCGATAATCCTACTTCCTCGAGCGAGTCAAGCAAACGAAACACCATTCCAAAATAGTACAAGTCTGCTGACACTTTCGATTGCCCCAATTGTGGGTAACTCGAGCGCGCAATTTTTGGTAGTAGGGGACTGCGTTCGCGCTATCCCCCTTAACTAATACATCGCCTAAGGAAGTGACAAAGCATTGTGTTAGTACTGGGTCACATTTGTAAATCACAAAAACGCCACTGTCGACATTTAACTCCAAACGGTATGTCTGCCCGGCTGTTTCTTGGATCATGAATTTCAGAAGAAAGAAAAAAATCACATATTTTCAGGGTCTCTCAATTTATCGTTCGTCCACTTTTTTTTATCATTATATTATTGTAACTTGTATTCCAATGTTTTACATATACCGTTCATGACCACCTTTTTCAGTAGTCCGAAGATTCTTCGGGTCGTCCGTGGTAAGAACCCGGGCCTCTCGAGGGACGGAGGGACGTGTCGTATGGTACGGAGGGTGGCGCCCCCGAGGGTCATCAGGCCTCTTGGCAGCCCCATACCTCCGACCATCAATGGTCCTCTAACGCCTGACGGCTTGCATCGTCAGGCCCTAGGCGTGGACTCTGACCTTTTGCACTCGTAATCCGTTCCCCATACGTCTTCGGGTCGTCCGTGGAAAGAACCCGGGCCTCTCGGAGGACGGGGGGACGTGTCTTATGATACGGAGGGTGGCTCCCCCGAGGGTCATGAGGCCTCTCGGCAGCCCCATACCTCCGACCATCAATGGTCCTCTAACGCCTGACGGCTTGCTTCGTCAGGCCCTAGGCGTAGACTTTGACCTTATACGCTCGCAATCCGTCCTCGTCTCCGAGTCGTCCCTGGTAAACAACCCGGGTCCTCTCGGAGGACAGGGGGACGTGTCTTATGGTACGAAGGGTGGCGCCCCCGAGGGTCATCAGGCCTCTCGGCAGCCCCAGGTCGAGACCCAGGCCCGGGCCCAGACCGAAGTCCAGGACCAGGCACAGGCCCATGGTCAGGCCCAGGCCGAAGCCGGAGCCCAGGCCGAGGCCGAAGCCCAGACTCGCCCAGGCTCAGGCCGAAGCCGGAGCCCAGGCCGAGGCCGAAGCCCAGGCTCAGGCCCAGGCCAAAGCCAAGACTCAGGCCGTGGCCCTCTAACACCTTTCGGCTTGCCTTTTCGGGCGGGTCCGTGAGCCCACCTTCCTCCCGGAGCCGCTCACGTAGACCCAACGGGAAGTCCCGCTCGAGAATGAGTCTATCTCTCCCAAGAGGCCTAGGACGCTCAGCTCGTCCACACCCTCCACATCCCGATCACGGCACCACCCTCCTTCCGTCCCTGATAGGCCCCGTCTTCGACTCTGCCCTATCTCGCTATCCGGCCTTTCAGGCCGCGCAGACCAGAACATCCCCCCCCCCCTCCAGAGCAGCCTTCTAACGAGCCTCCGGCTCCGTCCCCCCCCCCTCCCACACTCCCTCCTGGTCCTTCCCTCCCCTCCGCGCCGGCGGTGGGTATAGGACTGAAAGGCCCCTCTCATGAGGAAACCTTTCCCCCCCCCCCCAATCAGACGACCGTCGGGTTGTGGGACGGGGTGGAGGACCACCTCCGTTCATCTTTACCTTATCCTCCTTCCACGACGGACTCTTACGAGATCCGCCCCTTCTCATGGTATGACCTTACCTACACCCCACTAGTGTAGCGGCGAGGGATTTTATTCAGCAAAGAGGGGGTCTCGCCTGGTGGAAACGCTCCTCAGTACGGGGTCCTCTCATCACCTGAATGACATCATTTGACGTCTCGATGTGGACTGGGCCCTACTAGGCTGCCCAGGCACCCAGGATATGACACCTCGCTATATCACAATGTGATCCTGTGACATCAGTGATCCTTTGAAGTCATTATATGGATCTTGGATGTCACGATGTGTTTGTGACATCACGATGTGATCCTATGACGCCGTGATGTGATCCTATGACGTCATGTGATGCTGTGACATCACAATGTGACCCTGTGGCATCACGATGTGACCATGTGACATCACTAATTCTGTATCATTACTGTATGGTCCAGTGGAATTACAATGAAAACATATGACGTCACGATGGGGGTCCTGTGACGTCATTTTGTTGGTGTCACGATATGATTATATGCCACGATGTGATCAGGTAACGTCAATATGCGATAAAGTGATGTCACGGTGTGATGACGTCATTATGTGCTAAATGACGTCACGATGTAGTCCTATGACTTCAGTTTGTGTCCGTGTGACGTCACGAGGCGATCCTATGACGCCATGATTAAATCCGGTGACGTGACAGTATAATCACATGATGTCACTAGGTATTAAACATATGGAAGTCAGCTTGTGGGTGATGAGACGTCACAAACTGCCATAGCATACTATTGGATGAGGACGCTCGCCACGGGCTTGGAGGACTTCCCGCGGGTAGGCTTGGGGTGAGTTGGATGCATACCGAGGGTCCAGGCCCGTCTTAGCGGGAGACGTTCAGGGAACGTCTTCACCCAGGACGAAGCCTCTTGACCAACGCCCACGGACGAGGTCGCTCGGAAACGACCTCGGCCTCGCATATATGTTGTTATACGTTCTACAATCGATTTTGTGACTTGACTACACCCTCCGGGGATCGGGATCCACCTTGCCCTACTACTTTGATTCTCTTTACCATACCAAAAAAGGCCCAGGAAAAACGAGACTGGCTATGAACCTGAGCGCACTGAAGAAATTCTTGAAAGCCCTGCGATTCAATAGGTGTCGGTGGCTCAGGTCCGGTCAGCACTCCGGGAGGGGGGGGGTGCCTCAACTTCGCGACTCCGGCCCTTCTACTGAGCCGCTTGGGGCGCCGACGGCTGGTACGGGAGGTCGACAGGAGCATACTGCTCCTCCCGCGCGACCTGCCCGGGCCGGTACCCTCATGAACTTCCGAGTGCCACAGAGGGCGCGAACCCTCCTAATGAAGGGGATCAGCGCCTCGAGAGCCGAGACATCAACCGGTCCTGACCTGGTCCTTGCATCGTGTTCTGCAGTACCTGGCGTTCGAAAAGGCCATTATGGAGGAAGAACAGTTCCCTCAACGTGTCGTCTTTCTGCTCGCCTTGACTACGGACTACAGGGCTTTACAGCTGGCGGCAATCACCCGCCACCCGTCCTTCTCCAAACTGGAGGAGGACAGCTCGGCCCTAACCCTCTCTCCATCACCAAGATTCCTGGCCAGGAATGGCCGAGCGGACATGATTGGCCCTCTCAGAATACAATCCTTCCGGGAGGGAGGACGCACACAACCGCTGCGCCCGGTCCGTGCGTTCGAAGACTACGTGGAGCACATGGAAGAGATTTCTGAGGATCATCTCTTCTACAACTCGAAATTTAGGATTCCCCTAACCCCGAGGTCCCGGGCGCACCTGCCTTGCCGCATTTTGGAGAGAGCCGACCCGAGCCATGCCCCGCACGCCCACAGCATCAGGGACTTCGCGGCATCGCTGGCGTTTCTCCGCACCCACTCTGGAGCGGGTGTGGGACCTAGGTGCTGGACATCGACGACTCCCTTAGGGACACGGTGTCTCTACCACTCGGTCGGCCCTCTCCCATGTGTCAAAAAAAAAAGGGGGGGGGCGGTGAAGGGGGCACAGGGCGACCGCGGTGTGGGGCGGGGCCCTAGAACTGCGGAACAGGATACGATACGATTTTCGTATAATTTACGCATTGTGTGAACAGTGCAATGTTGTGCATGTCCCATTCTTCGGTGTGGGTACTTGACGTTTCTTTTCTCCCCTCTACTGAATGATAAAATGAATAAGTGTCCCATAGGAAAGACACACGTAATAACGGTTTGAATCAGGCTTCACCTCTCCTCCCACCTGTCCTCGTCTCATGCATAGCTTTGCTGTGCAGGTTTCTTTCAGCCGATAATATTTGTCGCGGCTCGTGCCGCTTAAATTGTTTTTATCGGCTTAAGAAACCTGCATAGATTTAGGGTCCCTCCTCCCACAGGCGAAGCCTTCATTTCTCATTGAAGTGACGACTCAGGCGAGCCGGCTAAGAAGGGAGGGGGAGGTGGAGTTGACAATGCGCATGCCTGCACAGAGCCTGGAATTTTAAATTTCTGATGATTCTGGCGGAAAATTCCAACCACACTCAACCTTCGGGAAGTGGCTATATGACCAGGCGTGTGGTATGGGATTATCACTATAGCTTCACTGTGCAGGTTTCTTAAGCCAATAAAAACAATTGAAGCGGCACGAGCCTTGACAAAGAAATATATCTGATGAAAAATCCACCAGAATACGAAGTTTGTGGCTTTCACGAATTGCGCGGGAAAACCTGAAAGATTTTCTGCCACACACAAGTCTCCTCGGATCATTTCGTGTAGGTAAATGTGAGATTTTGCATGATGGAAGGCTTTTTGTTCCCCATAACAGTACACTTCAGGCCATCCATTTGTATAGTCTTATTGTGTGAGGGGCCCCCATAACAGTACACTTCAGGCCAGCCATTTGTATAAAGTCTTATTGTGTGAGGGGCCCAAGTAAAAATCATCAATATTTTATTTTTGACAAACACAAAATATTCACGTTTGACAACAAGTAACATTTTATTCCATTAGTACAAAAGACTAAAGTTCCAGAATCACAGAAGCATGGTATTTAATGTGTTTGTGTGATACTGAAATATAACCCAAAAGACAAAACAAGACGTTCTATTTGAGCACAACCGGGTACAATTAGGAGGGAGGGGCTAAAATCCCCGAAACACCCAAGCACAGATATATAACATGAAACATAAGTTGTCTAATATCTCCTAACCTGACCATTCTGTATAAAAATAGACCCTTCGCTTTTATTCCATGATCATACAGAATTTTTTTTTTCACTTTATTTGTTCTATTATGTATTTATTTGTATTTGAATTTTTCCCCCAGTATGGAATGGTTTCGTTAGGCTAAGTTACGAGCTATTGAACAACGCAAATTTCGTGTGAAATGTGTGTGTTTCAGATCTTCCAAATGCAAGAGAGAAATAAGTGAGAAATGTGTTTGCTTGTTACCCGAATAGATACCAATTAGGAACCATATACGAACTCGAGGCCAGATATGATAATTGAAAAGCAAGAGACTGCGAGTTTTTCCATTCCTCTAAAAACTAGAACTAGGCTAAACATACAGAATTACTGGCAATATTTTGACAATTCTTTTCTCGCGTTCCACATTTTTTTTTTTTTTTAGTTCAATTCACACCTTTGAATATACCTATTCACGAGGGCATAATGGTATGAAAAGAAATTAAAAGAAATTACTAATGACTTTGCCTCAAACAAGAATGCAGGGCTACCAATAACTAAAGAATCTTAATTTTACTTTTTTGTTTCTTTAGAACAATGGCAAACAAGATGGACCATAACCTCTCTGGTAACGAGGCAAAAAAAAGATAAAATGTGTATTAACATTCAGGACAGTTGCTTTTGAAAGTCACATTGTGTTTGTAATTCAACCTGGCGGACGAGAATTTTCAGACACCATTGCAAATCTTTATATATATATATATATATTTACTGGTCTTCATTTATTATTTGTACATTTATCTATTTACTTATTAATTTGTTTATTCGTGTACTTGTTATTTATTTACTTATGTATGCATATTAAGTTTACTTGGCATTGAATCAATATACATGACGTGCAGATAATGAAAAGAACACACAGTTCGAAATAACAATTACAATTGCCCAAGATAACACAAAAAACAGGTAAGCTTATTTCCATTGTGGTCCTCATTAGATTGATTTTCTACACTAAGTTACACAGGCAACATACGTAGGGGTTAAGGGGACCAGAGACAATCATGAGTAATACCAATCAGTACACATATGACAAACATTATTATAGATTTGCTAATACTACTAAAATGTTCGTAACACGTAGGATATTGAGACCAAAACTTGAGTACCATCCCAATAAGGAACATTGTATTATGCATCAGGAACAACAAAATATTGCTAAAAGGTACCAAAACAGTATGAGTACCAGATCAGTGTAGTACCATTAATGATATACTACATTATTCTACAGGTGTAGCAGCAAGTGTAGGACGATAAAGGGGGGGGGGGTCCATCTCAGGGTGAGAGTAGATACCAAGTACCACGGTATAAAAGGTAGCAGGCCATCAACCATAAACATGTTGTTATACAGAATGCTATATGGCAGCTAGGGTCACCTATTAAATCCAAAATTTACCTGTACCTCAAGACGGAGTGGGCAATTACACATTAGTATGAGCACTAGGAAATAGTACAATATAACCTGAAACACCAGAAGTAGGATACAGGGGACCAGTACTCGTATGAGTAAAACAAGAAGGAGATCGAGGGAAAGGTCCAATTACCTTGTTGCCTGGTGCCCTGATTAATCAGGCTTGTATTTTGATCAAATCATATCTGTTCTCGGACCATACCTGAGACATATACCATACTATGACAAGCAAAACAAAGGTGGAAACCAGTTTTGAACATCATTGTTATACTATGCTAAACCTCCGAAGGACAAAGGGTGAGGTCAGAACAGTTATGAGTTAACACAGATTTGGATGGTATTACTCATGGAATCTGGTACCCCTCACTAGGCTAGTAGTATATAAAATCAAGGCTGTTCTCGGTCCATAACTGAGCCATATAATAGTCTGTGACTTTTTTCTTGAAAGTAACCTTGCTATTTGACTGCTTAATGGACATAGGTAGTGAGTTCCATAGTTGAACACCTGTGAAGTGAAAGCTGTTTTTGGTGAAGGAACTGAGTTTTGGGTCGCATTATTAAAATATAAATCAAACTTAACAGACCTTTCACAGATTGCACTGTATTCTTTGCCTACATTCGAAAGCAGAATGTGAGTTTTTAGTCAAATTAAACTTCAAAACTAAGGCAAGAAATAGGTTGAAGACAGCAACTGTAAATGGGGCACTGCTAGCAACAGAATGTATGACTAGCAAAACAAAGGTGGAAACCAATTTGTAACATCAAACATTGTTATACTAAACTAAGCCTCTGAAGGACAAAAAGGGAAAGTCAGAACAGTTGTGAGTGAACGCAGATTTGGATAGTATTACTCATGGAGTCAGATATCCCTCACTAGGATAGTAGTACATAAAATCATAAACTCCATATCTGAGACATATAGTAGCCCTAGACTTTAAAGTTCATATAATCAAATTTCGGCCCTCTATTTCAAAGCATAACAAAACTTTTACAACATCGATGCAATTAACATATTTTGGATGACAACTTGTTTTGAAACTGTCTTGTAAACCATTGTTCAACGAGTCGCTTTAAAATAATAACTATTTGAATAAATTCTGTGACACATGGCAACAGCACTTTTTCTCCATGTTGCCATACCGAAGTGGCACAGGATACTCGTTGTTTTGATGAGAAAAACGTGAGACTTTTTGTACTATACAGCCCCCTATACTATATACAGAATATATACAAAATTAATTAATACATGGATAGCAAATAAAAGAGGGCATTTCTAATTTGCAGAAGTGGAATTTGCGGATCAGATTGTCAGTTTTAGATACGAAAATGGATATAGCGGGATGTTCCTAAGCATTAAACCGTTGGAAGGCATACATCAGATATTCTAGTACACACACACACACGTAGGTGATCCTTCATGCTTTCTCTGGGCTGTGAAAAACGATTTGGCGAGTTTAGGTGGTCGGGGGATGAGTTGCTTATTAGTAATTTCGGACGTTTTCATTTCATTGATATATCCAACTGGTTTTCATCAATAGTTGTATTGGAAATCAAATGTAAACCAAAGCAAAAAAAAAAAAAAAAAAAAAAAAAAAAATTAAACTAGACGAACTTATTAGAATGGTAAATAGAAAGGAATATGATCCAATATGGAAACTTCGGCAATGACGTACAAGATCAGCACACAAAAACAAATTGAAAATGCATCGTATGTTTTTTTCTGATGCTTGTTGTAGTTTTATAAATGAGAAAAAATGAAAATTGGGTGATAAGATAGTAAGTTTGTACAGAAGTTAAGTTTTGCCAAAGATTGTGGAAATTTTCCATAGGATATGGTGAAGAGATGACCCTTTGAGTCAGCAGCTCCGTCCAATTGGAGGGCTTGTACAACAGTGTGTAGCATACTTACCTGGCGCAGGAGATACCGTGATCATGAAGGCGGTTCTCCCGGGGTGAGGCCCTCCATTGCACTCCGGAGGTGCTGACCCCTGCGATTGCCCCAAATGTGGGTAACTCGAGCGCGGAATTTTTGTTAGTAGGGTACTGCGTTCGCGCTATACCCTTACACAATATAATCGTATAGAAATTAAATTCAGCTATGAGCTTATAACGCCTGGGCTCATATTGGGGTTCACCGATAATCCTACTTCCTCGAGCGAGTCAAGCAAACGAAACACCATTCCAAAATAGTACAAGTCTGCTGACCCTTTCGATTTCCCCAATTGTGGGTAACTCGAGCGCGCAATTTTTGGTAGTAGGGGACTGCGTTCGCGCTATCCCCCTTAACTAATACATCGCCTAAGGAAGTGACAAAGCATTGTGTTAGTACTGGGTCACATTTGTAAATCACAAAAACGCCACTGTCGACATTTAACTCCAAACGGTATGTCAGCCCGGCTGTTTCTTGGATCATGAATTCCAGAAGAAGAAAAAAAAATCCACATATTTTCGGGTTCTCTCAATTTATCGTTCGTCCACTTTTTTTTATCATTATATTATTGTAACTTGTATTCCAATGTTTTACATATACCGTTCATGACCACCTTTTTCAGTAGTCCGAAGATTCTTCGGGTCGTCCGTGGTAAGAACCCGGGCCTCACGGGGGACGGAGGGACGTGTCGTATGGTACGGAGGGTGGCGCCCCCGAGGGTCATCAGGCCTCTTGGCAGCCCCATACCTCCGACCATCAATGGTCCTCTAACGCCTGACGGCTTGCATCGTCAGGCCCTAGGCGTGGATTTTGACCTTTTGCACTCGTAATCCGTTCCCCATACGTCTTTGGGTCGTCCGTGGAAAGAACCCGGGCCTCTCGGAGGACGGGGGGGACGTGTCTTATGATACGGAGGGTGGCTCCCCCGAGGGTCATGAGGCCTCTCGGCAGCCCCATACCTCCGACCATCAATGGTCCTCTAACGCCTGACGGCTTGCTTCGTCAGGCCCTATGCGTAGACTTTGACCTTATACGCTCGCAATCCGTCCTCGTCTCCGAATCGTCCCTGGTAAACAACCCGAGTCCTCTCGAAGGACAGGGGGACGTGTCTTATGGTACGAAGGGTGGCGCCCCCGAGGGTCATCAGGCCTCTCGGCAGCCCCAGGTCGAGACCCAGGCCCAGACCCAGACCGAAGCCCAGGACCAGGCACAGGCCCATGCTCAGGCCCAGGCCGAGGCCGAAGCCCAGGCTCAGGCCGAAGCCGGAGCCCAGGCCGAGGCCGAAGCCCAGGCTCAGGCCCAGGCCAAAGCCAAGACTCAGGCCGTGGCCCTCTAACACCTTTCGGCTTGCCTTTTCGGGCGGGTCCGTGAGCCCACCTTCCTCCCGGAGCCGCTCACGTAGACCCAACGGGAAGTCCCGCTCGAGAAAGAGTCTATCTCTTCCAAGAGGCCTAAGACGCTCAGCTCGTCCACACCCTCCACATCCCGATCACGGCACCACCCTCCTTCCGTCCCTGATAGGCCCCGTCTTCGACTCTGCCCTATCTCGCTATCCGGCCTTTCAGGCCGCGCAGACCAGAGCATCCCCCCCCCCTCCAGAGCAGCCTTCTAACGAGCCTCCGGCTCCGGCCGCGCAGACCACACTCCCTCCTGGTCCTTCCCTCCTCCCCTCCGCGCCGGCGGTGGGTATAGGACTGAAAGGCCCCTCTCATGAGGAAACCTCCCCCCCCCCCAATCAGACGACCGTCGGGTTGTGGGACGGGGTGGAGGACCTCCTGGGTGAGGTCACTAGGATAGGTAGGCAAGGACACCAGTCTTGTTCCGGAGCTTGTGGAGGAAAGTCTCGCTCGACTTCTGGTTATGGGTCCTGTGGGCTGGGAATTTTGAAGCTGCTGAGGGTTTTGGTGAAGGTATTGGTCTAGTTGGGGTTCGGATGCACCTTGATTTTGTTGTTTTTGTTGAAGAATTTGAACCTCAAGATAGCCCAAGCTATTAGCGCAGTTGATTTTAATCAATATATATATATATTTATATATATATATATATACTTACCTACAATCAACTTCTAGAGTGGTCATTTTCTGATTCTCCCCTCAAAGATGATGCGAGCGGGACGATCTAGCACATTGAATACGTTCCTGTAATATTCATATTCGAATACGTACATTTCGTACTGAGTCTGCGGGCCGAAAAGCGAGCGGGACGATCTAGCACGTTGAATACGTTTCTGTTAATTTTCATCCCACGTAGAAGTCTCAAATCAGACTAAGGTTAACTGGTTGGATTTACAAAAAAAAAAAAAAAAAAAAATGTCGCCAAAAATATGCCAAATTATGCCAAAATTACTTCCTGAATGCAGAAATAATCACTACTCTATTAGCCTTCATGAATGCAGAAGTAATAACTGCCAGTCTTCTCATTAGTAGCCCAAAAGGAGCCCAACTGACTTCAAAAGTAGCCCAAAATGTCGCAAGTCGCAAAACTCAAATTTAAGTCGCGCCGAGCTTTCAAAAGTAGCCCAATTTGCTAATTGTAGCCCAATCTGGCAACCGTGCTCTGGGCTGTGAAAAATGATTTGGCGAGTTTAGGTGGTCGGGGGATGGGTTGCTTATTAGTAATTTCGGACGTTTTCATTTTATTGATATACCCAACTGGTTTTCATCAATAGTTCTATTGGAAATCAAATGTAAACCAAAGCAAAATAATTAAGCCTTAAACAAGACGAACTTATTAGAATGGTAAATAGAAAGGAATATGATCCAATGTGGAAACTTCCGCGATGACGTACAAGATCTAGCACACAAAAAACAAATTGAAAAAGCATCGTATGTTTTTTTTTTCTCATGCTTGTAGTTTTATAAATACGAAAAATAAATGAAAAGTGGGTGATAAGATAGTAAGTTTGTACAGAAGTTAAGTTCTGCCAAAGATTGTGGAAATTTTCCATAAGATATGGTGAAGATATTTACCCTTTGAGTCAGCAGCACCGTCCAGTTGGAGGGCTTGTACAAGAGAGTGTAGCATACTTACCTGGCGCAGGAGATACCATGATCACGAAGGTGGTTCTCCCAAGGCGAGGCTCCCCATTGCACTCCGGAGATGCTGACCCTTGCGATTGCCTCAAATGTGGGTAACTCGAGCGCGCAATTTTTGGTAGTAGGGGACTGCGTTCGCGCTATCCCCTTACACAAAATAATCGTTTTTAAAAATATGCCAAGGTAACCATGGCTGCTAGGTTTTCTCCCAGGAATAATGGCAACTTCTGACAAAATTCTGCCAATTTGTTTTTAAAATATGCCCCCCCCCCAAAAAAAAAAAAGGGGGAGGGGGCAAAGGGCGACCAAGGAGTGGGGAGGGGCCCAAGAACCGCTGAACAGGATACGATTTTCGTATAATTTACACTGTGTGAACAGTGCAATGTTGTGCATATCACATTCTTGGGTGTGGGTACATGACGTTTCTCCCCTCTACTGAGTGATAAAATGAATAAGTCTCCCATAGGAAAGACACGTAATAACGGTTTGAATCAGACTTCACCTCTCCTCCCACCTGTCCTTGTCTCATGCATAGCTTCGCTGTGCAGGTTTCTTTCAGCCGATAATATTTCTTTGTCACGGCTCATGCCGCTTAAATTGTTTTTATCGGCTTAAGAAACCTGCATAGATTTAGGGTCCCTCCCTCCTCCCACAGGCGAAGCCTTCATTTCTCATTGAAGTGACGACTCAGACGAGCCGGCTAAGAAGGGAGGGGGAGCTGGAGTTGACAATGCGCATGCCTGCACAGAGCCTGGAATTTGAAATTTCTGATGATTCTGGCGGAAAATTTCAACCACACTCAACCTTCGGGAAGTGGCCATATGACCAGGAGTGTGGTATGGGATTATCACTATAGCTTCACTGTGCAGGTTTCTTAAGCCGATAAAAACAATTGAAGCGGCACGAGCCTTGACAAAGAAATATATCTGATGAAAAATCCACCAGAATACGAAGTTTGTGGCTTTCACGAATTGCGCGGGAAAACCTGAAAGATTTTCTGCCACACACAAGTGTGCTCGGATCATTTCGTGTAGGTAAATGTGAGATTTTGCATGATGGAAGGCTTATTGTTCCCCATAACAGTACACTTCAGGCCATCCATTTGTATAAAGTCTTGTGTGAGGGGCCCAAGTGAAAATCATCAATATTTTATTTTGACAAACACAAAATATTCACGTTTGACAACAAGTAACATTTTATTCCATTAGTACAAAAGACTAAAGTTCCAGAATCACAGAAGCATGGCATTTAATGTGTTTGTGTGATACTGAAATATAACCCAAAAGACAAAACAAGACGTTCTATTTGAGGACAACCGTGTACAATTAGGAGGGAGGGGCTAAAATACCTGAAACACACAAGCACAGATATGTAACATGAAACATAAGTTGTCTAATATCTCCTAACCTGACCATTCTGTATGAAAATAGACCCTTCGCTTTTATTCCATGATCATACAGAAACATTTTTCACTTTATTTGTTCTATTATGTATTTATTTGTTTATTTGTATTTGAATTTTTCCCCAGTATGGAATGGTTTCGTTAGGCTAAGTTACGAGCTATTGAACAACGCAAATTTCGTGTGAAATGTGTGTTTCAGATCTTCCAAATGCAAGAGAGAAAAAGTGAGAAATGTGTTTGCTTGTTACCGGAATAGATACCAATTGGGAACCATATATGAACTCGAGGCCAGATATGATAATTGAAAAGCAAGAGACTGCGCGTTTTTCCATTCCTCTAAAAACTAGAACTAGGCTAAATATACAGAATTACTGGCAATATTTTGACAATTCTTTTCTCACTTTCCACATTTTTTTTTTAGTTCAATTTACACCTTTGAATATACCTGTTCACGAGGGCATAATGGTATGAAAATAAATTAAAAGAAATTACTAATGTCTTTGCCTCAAACAAGAATGCAGGGCTACCAATAACTAAAGAAACTTAATTTTACTTTTATGTTTCTTTAGAACAATGGCAAAGAAGGTGGACCATAACCTCTCTGGTAACGAGGCAAAAAAAGATAAAATGTGTATTAACATTCAGGACAGTTGCTTTTGAAAGTCACATTGTGTTTGTAATTCAACCTGGCGGACGAGAATTTTCGGACACCATTGCAAATCTTCATATATACATATATATATATATATATATATATATATATATTACTGGTCTTCATTTATTGTTTGTACATTTATCTATTTACTTATTAATTTGTTTATTCGTTTACTTGTTTTTTATTTACTTATGCATGCATATTAAGTTTACTTGGCATTGAATCAATATACATGACGTGCAGATAATGAAAAGAACACACAGTTCGAAATAACAATTACAATTGCCCAAGATAACACAAAAAACAGGTAAGCTTATTTCCATTGTGGTCCTCATTAGACTGATTTTCTACACTAAGTTACACAGGCAACATACGTAGGGGTTAAGGGGACCAGAGACAATCATGAGTAATACCAATCAGTACACATATGACAAACATTATTATAGATTTGCTAATACTACTAAAATGTTCGTAACACGTAGGATATTGAGACCAAAACTTGAGTACCATCCCAATAAGGAACATTGTATTATGCATCAGGAACAACAAAATATTGCTAAAAGGTACCAAAACAGTATGAGTACCAGATCAGTGTAGTACCATTAATGATATACTACATTATTCTACAGGTGTAGCAGCAAGTGTAGGACGATAAAGGGGGGGGGGTCCATCTCAGGGTGAGAGTAGATATCAAGTACCACGGTATAAAAGGTAGCAGGCCATCAACGATAAACATGTTATACAGAATGCTATATGGCAGGTAGGGTCACCTATTAATTAAATCCAAAATTTACCTGTACCTCAAGACGGAGTGGGCAATTACACATTAGTATGAGCATTGAGCACTAGGAAATAGTACAATATAACCTGAAGCACCAGAAGTAGGGTACAGGGGACCAGTACTCGTATGAGTAAAACAAGAAGGAGATCGAGGGAAAGGTCCAATTACCTTGTTGCCTGGTGCCTTGATTAATCAGGCTTGTATTTTGATCAAATCATATCTGTTCTCGGACCATACCTGAGACATATACCATACTATGACAAGCAAAACAAAGGTGGAAACCAGTTTTGAACATCATTGTTATACTATGCTAAACCTCCGAAGGACAAAGGGTGAGGTCAGAACAGTTATGAGTTAACACAGATTTGGATGGTATTACTCATGGAATCTGGTACCCCTCACTAGGCTAGTAGTATATAAAATCAAGGCTGTTCTCGGTCCATAACTGAGCCATATAATAGTCTGTGACTTTTTTCTTGAAAGTAACCTTGCTATTTGACTGCTTAATGGACATAGGTAGTGAGTTCCATAGTTGAACACCTGTGAAGTGAAAGCTGTTTTTGGTGAAGGAACTGAGTTTTGGGTCGCATTATTAAAATATAAATCAAACTTAACAGACCTTTCACAGATTGCACTGTATTCTTTGCCTACATTCGAAAGCAGAATGTGAGTTTTTAGTCAAATTAAACTTCAAAACTAAGGCAAGAAATAGGTTGAAGACAGCAACTGTAAATGGGGCACTGCTAGCAACAGAATGTATGACTAGCAAAACAAAGGTGGAAACCAATTTGTAACATCAAACATTGTTATACTAAACTAAGCCTCTGAAGGACAAAAAGGGAAAGTCAGAACAGTTGTGAGTGAACGCAGATTTGGATAGTATTACTCATGGAGTCAGATATCCCTCTCTAGGATAGTAGTACATAAAATCATAAACTCCATATCTGAGACATATAGTAGCCCTAGACTTTAAAGTTCATATAATGAAATTTCGGCCCTCTGTATTTCAAAGCATAACAAAACTTTTACAACATCGATGCAATTAACATATTTTGGATGACAACTCGTTGTGAAACTGTCTTGTAAACCATTGTTCAACGAGAGTCGCTTTAAAATAATAACTATTTGAATAAATTCTGTGACACATGGCAACAGCGCTTTTTCTCCATGTTGCCACACCGAAGTGGCACAGGATACTCGTTGTTTTGATGAGAAAAATGTGAGACTTTTTGTACTATACAGCCCCCTATACTATATACAGAATATATACAAAATTAATTAACACATGGATACCAAATAAAAGAGGGCATTTCTAATTTGCAGAAGTGGAATTTGCGGATCAGGTTGTCAGTTTTAGATACGAAAATCGATATAGCGGGATGTTCCTAAGAATTAAACCGTTGGAAGGCATACATCAGATATTCTAGTACACACACACACACACACACACGTAGGTGATCCTTCATGCTTTCTCTGGGCTGTGAAAAATGATTTGGCGAGTTTAGGTGGTCGGGGGATGAGTTGCTTATTAGTAATTTCGGACGTTTTCATTTCATTGATATATCCAACTGGTTTTCATCAATAGTTGTATTGGAAATCAAATGTAAACCAAAGCAAAAAAAAAAAAAAAAAAAACTTAAACTAGACGAACTTATTAGAATGGTAAATAGAAAGGAATATGATCCAATGTGGAAACTTCGGCGATGACGTACAAGATCAGCACACAAAAACAAATTGAAAATGCATCGTATGTTTTTTTCTGATGCTTGTTGTAGTTTTATAAATGAATAAAAATGAAAATTGGGTGATAGATAGTAAGTTTGTACAGAAGTTAAGTTTTGCCAAAGATTGTGGAAATTTTTCATAGGATATGGTGAAGAGATGACCCTTTGAGTCGGCAGCTCCGTCCAATTGGAGGGCTTGTACAACAGTGGGTAGCATACTTACCTGGCGCAGGAGATACCATGATCACGAAGGTGGTTCTCCCAAGGCGAGGCTCCCCATTGCACTCCGGAGATGCTGACCCTTGCGATTGCCCCAAATGTGGGTAACTCGAGCGCGCAATTTTTGGTAGTAGGGGACTGCGTTCGCGCTATCCCCTTACACAATATAATCGTATAGAAATTAAATTCAGCTATGAGCTTATAACGCCTGGGCTCATATTGGGGTTCACCGATAATCCTACTTCCTCGAGCGAGTCAAGCAAACGAAACACCATTCCAAAATAGTACAAGTCTGCTGACCCTTTCGATTTCCCCAATTGTGGGTAACTCGAGCGCGCAATTTATGGTAGTAGGGGACTGCGTTCGCGCTATCCCCCTTAACTAATACATCGCCTAAGGAAGTGACAAAGCATTGTGTTAGTACTGGGTCACATTTTTAAATCACAAAAACGCCACTGTCGACATTTAACTCCAAACGGTATGTCAGCCCGGCTGTTTCTTGGATCATGAATTCCAGAAGAAGAAGAAAAAAAAAATCCACATATTTTCGGGTTCTCTCAATTTATCGTTCGTCCACTTTTTTTTTATCATTATATTGTTGTAACTTGTATTCCAATGTTTTACATATACCGTTCATGACCACCTTTTTCAGTAGTCCGAAGATTCTTCGGGTCGTCCGAGGTAAGAACCCGGGCCTCTCGGGGGACGGAGGGTGGCGCCCCCGAGGGTCATTAGGCCTCTTGGCAGCCCCATACCTCCGACCATCAATGGTCCTCTAACGCCTGACGGCTTGCATCGTCAGGCCCTAGGCGTGGATTTTGACCTTTTGCACTCGTAATCCGTTCCCCATACGTCTTTGGGTCGTTCGTGGAAAGAACCCGGGCCTCTCGGAGGACGGGGGGGACGTGTCTTATGATACGGAGGGTGGCTCCCCCGAGGGTCATGAGGCCTCTCGGCAGCCCCATACCTCCGACCATCAATGGTCCTCTAACGCCTGACGGCTTGCTTCGTCAGGCCCTATGCGTAGACTTTGACCTTATACGCTCGCAATCCGTCCTCGTCTCCGAGTCGTCCCTGTTAAACAACCCGAGTCCTCTCGAAGGACAGGGGGACGTGTCTTATGGTACGAAGGGTGGCGCCCCCGAGGGTCATCAGGCCTCTCGGCAGCCCCAGGTCGAGACCCAGACCCAGACCGAAGCCCAGGACCAGGCACAGGCCCATGCTCAGGCCAAGGCCGAAGCCGGAGCCCAGGCCGAGGCCGAAGCCCAGGCTCAGGCCGAAGCCGGAGCCCAGGCCGAGGCCGAAGCCCAGGCTCAGGCCCAGGCCAAAGCCAAGACTCAGGCCGTGGCCCTCTAACACCTTTCGGCTTGCCTTTTCGGGCGGGTCCGTGAGCCCACCTTCCTCCCGGAGCCGCTCACGTAGACCCAACGGGAAGTCCCGCTCGAGAAAGAGTCTATCTCTTCCAAGAGGCCTAAGACGCTCAGCTCGTCCACACCCTCCACATCCCGATCACGGCACCACCCTCCTTCCGTCCCTGATAGGCCCCGTCTTCGACTCTGCCCTATCCCGCTATCCGGCCTTTCAGGCCGCGCAGACCAGAGCATCCCCCCCCCCCTCCAGAGCAGCCTTCTAACGAGCCTCCGGCTCCGGCCGCGCAGACCACACTCCCTCCTGGTCCTTCCCTCCTCCCCTCCGCGCCGGCGGCGGGTATAGGACTGAAAGGCCCCTCTCATGAGTAAACCTCCCCCCCCCCCCCAATCAGACGACCGTCGGGTTGTGGGACGGGGTGGAGGAGCTCCTGGGTGAGGTCACTAGGATAGGTAGGCAAGGACACCAGTCTTGTTCCGGAGCTTGTGGAGGAAAGTCTCGCTCGACTTCTGGTTATGGGTCCTGTGGGCTGGGAATTTTGAAGCTGCTGAGGGTTTTGGTGAAGGTATTGGTCTAGTTGGGGTTCGGATGCACCTTGATTTTGTTGTTTTTGTTGAAGAATTTGAACCTCAAGATAGCCAAAGCTATTAGCGCAGTTGATTTTAATCAATATATATATATATATATATATACATATATATATATATATACTTACCTACAATCAACTTCTAGAGTGGTCATTTTCTGATTCTCCCCTCAAAGATGATGCGAGATGCGAGCGGGACGATCTAGCACATTGAATACGTTCCTGTAATATTCATATTCGAATACGTACATTTCGTACTGAGTCTGCGGGCCGAAAAGCGAGCGGGACGATCTAGCACGTTGAATACGTTTCTGTTAATTTTCATCCCACGTAGAAGTCTCAAATCAGACTAAGGTTAACTGGTTGGATTTACAAAAAAAAAAAAAAAAATGTCGCCAAAAATATGCCAAATTATGCCAAAATTACTTCCTGAATGCAGAAATAATCACTACTCTATTAGCCTTCATGAATGCAGAAGTAATAACTGCCAGTCTTCTCATTAGTAGCCCAAAAGGAGCCCAACTGACTTCAAAAGTAGCCCAAAATGTCGCAAGTCGCAAAACTCAAATTTAAGTCGCGCCGAGCTTTCAAAAGTAGCCCAATTTGAGACTTGTAGCCCAATCTGGCAACCGTGCTCTGGGCTGTGAAAAATGATTAAGCGAGTTTAGGTGGTCGGGGGATGAGTTGCTTATTAGTAATTTCGGACGTTTTCATTTTATTGATATACCCAACTGGTTTTCATCAATAGTTCTATTGGAAATCAAATGTAAACCAAAGCAAAATAATTAAGCCTTAAACAAGACGAACTTATTAGAATGGTAAATAGAAAGGAATATGATCCAATGTGGAAACTTCCGCGATGACGTACAAGATCTAGCACACAAAAAACAAATTGAAAAAGCATCGTATGTTTTTTTTTCTCATGCTTGTAGTTTTATAAATGAGAAAAATAAATGAAAAGTGGGTGATAAGATAGTAAGTTTGTACAGAAGTTAAGTTCTGCCAAAGATTGTGGAAATTTTCCATAGGATATGGTGAAGAGATTTACCCTTTGAGTCAGCAGCACCGTCCAGTTGGAGGGCTTGTACAAGAGAGTGTAGCATACTTACCTGGCGCAGGAGATACCATGATCACGAAGGTGGTTCTCCCAAGGCGAGGCTCCCCATTGCACTCCGGAGATGCTGACCCTTGCGATTGCCTCAAATGTGGGTAACTCGAGCGCGCAATTTTTGGTAGTAGGGGACTGCGTTCGCGCTATCCCCTTACACAAAATAATCGTTTTTAAAAATATGCCAAGGTAACCATGGCTGCTAGGTTTTCTCCCAGGAATAATGCCAACTTCTGACAAAATTCTGCCAAATTGTTTTTAAAATATGCCCCCCCCCCAAAAAAAAAGGGGGAGGGGGCAAAGGGCGACCAAGGAGTGGGGAGGGGCCCAAGAACCGCTGAACAGGATATGATTTTCGTATAATTTACACTGTGTGAACAGTGCAATGTTGTGCATGTCACATTCTTGGGTGTGGGTACATGACGCTTCTTTTCTCCCCTCTACTGAGTGATAAAATGAATAAGTCTCCTATAGGAAAGACACGTAATAACGGTTTGAATCAGACTTCACCTCTCCTCCCACCTGTCCTTGTCTCATGCATAGCTTCGCTGTGCAGGTTTCTTTCAGCCGATAATATTTCTTTGTCACGGCTCATGCCGCTTAAATTGTTTTTATCGGCTTAAGAAACCTGCATAGATTTAGGGTCCCTCCCTCCTCCCACAGGCGAAGCCTTCATTTCTCATTGAAGTGACGACTCAGACGAGCCGGCTAAGAAGGGAGGGGGAGCTGGAGTTGACAATGCGCATGCCTGCACAGAGCCTGGAATTTGAAATTTCTGATGATTCTGGCGGAAAATTTCAACCACACTCAACCTTCGGGAAGTGGCCATATGACCAGGAGTGTGGTATGGGATTATCACTATAGCTTCACTGTGCAGGTTTCTTAAGCCGATAAAAACAATTGAAGCGGCACGAGCCTTGACAAAGAAATATATCTGATGAAAAATCCACCAGAATACGAAGTTTGTGGCTTTCACGAATTGCGCGGGAAAACCTGAAAGATTTTCTGCCACACACAAGTGTGCTCGGATCATTTCGTGTAGGTAAATGTGAGATTTTGCATGATGGAAGGCTTATTGTTCCCCATAACAGTACACTTCAGGCCATCCATTTGTATAAAGTCTTGTGTGAGGGGCCCAAGTGAAAATCATCAATATTTTATTTTTGACAAACACAAAATATTCACGTTTGACAACAAGTAACATTTTATTCCATTAGTACAAAAGACTAAAGTTCCAGAATCACAGAAGCATGGTATTTAATGTGTTTGTGTGATACTGAAATATAACCCAAAAGACAAAACAAGACGTTCTATTTGAGCACAACCGGGTACAATTAGGAGGGAGGGGCTAAAATCCCTGAAACACCCAAGCACAGATATATGACATGAAACATAAGTTGTCTAATATCTCCTAACCTGACCATTCTGTATGAAAATAGACCCTTCGCTTTTATTCCATGATCATACAGAAACATTTTTCACTTTATTTGTTCTATTATGTATTTATTTGTTTATTTGTATTTGAATTTTTCCCCAGTATGGAATGGTTTCGTTAGGTTAAGTTACGAGCTATTGAACAACGCAAATTTCGTGTGAAATGTCCATGTTTCAGATCTTCCAAATGCAAGAGAGAAAAAAGTGAGAAATATGTTTGCTTGTTACCGGAATAGATACCAATTGGGAACCATATACGAACTCGAGGCCAGATATGATAATTGAAAAGCAAGAGACTGCGAGTTTTTCCATTCCTCTAAAAACTAGAACTAGGCTAAATATACAGAATTACTGGCAATATTTTGACAATTCTTTTCTCACGTTCCACATTTTTTTTAGTTCAATTCACACCTTCGAATATACCTGTTCACGAGGGCATAATGGTATGAAAAGAAATGACTAATGTCTTTGCCTCAAACAAGAATGCAGGGCTACCAATAACTAAAGAAACTTAATTTTACTTTTATGTTTCTTTAGAACAATGGCAAAGAAGGTGGACCCTAACCTCTCTGGTAACGAGGCAAAAAAAGATAAAATGTGTATTAACATTCAGGACAGTTGCTTTTGAAAGTCACATTGTGTTTGTAATTCAACCTGGCGGACGAGAATTTTCAGACACCATTGCAAATCTTCATATATATATATATATATATATATATATATATATATATGTATATATTTTACTGGTCTTCATTTATTATTTGTACATTTATCTATTTACTTATTAATTTGTTTATTCGTTTATTTGTTTTTTATTTACTTATGCATGCCTATTAAGTTTACTTGGCATTGAATCAATATACATGACGTGCAGATAATGAAAAGAACACACAGTTCGAAATAACAATTACAATTGCCCAAGATAACACAAAAAACAAGTAAGCTTATTTCCATTGTGGTCCTCATTAGATTGATTTTCTACACTAAGTTACACAGGCAACATACGTAGGGGTTAAGGGGACCAGAGACAATCATGAGTAATACCAATCAGTACACATATGACATAAACATTATTATAGATTTGCTAGTACTGCTAAAATGTTCGTAACACGTAGGATATTGAGACCAAAACTTGAGTACCATCCCAATAAGGAACATTGTATTATGCATCAGGAACAACAAAATATTGCTAAAAGGTACCAAAACAATATGAGTACCAGATCACTGTAGTACCATTAATGATATACTACATTATTCTACAGGTGTAGCAGCAAGTGTAGGACGATAAAGGGGGGGGGGGTCCATCCCAGGGTGAGAGTAGATATCAAGTACCACGGTATAAAAGGTAGCAGGCCATCAACGATATCAACATGTTGTTATACAGAATGCTATATGGCAGCTATGGTCACCTATTAATTAAATCCAAAATTTACCTGTACCTCAGGACGGAGTGGGCAATTACACACTAGTATGAGCACTAGGAAGTAGTACAATATAACCTGAAGCACCAGAAGTAGGGTACAGGGGACCAGTACTCGTATGAGTAAAACAAGAAGGAGATCGAGGGAAAGGTCCAATTACCTTGTTGCCTGGTGCCCTGATTCAAAAGGCTTTATGATCAAATCATATCTGTTCTTGGACCATACCTGAGACATATACCATATGACAAGCAAAACAAAGGTAGAAACCAGTTTTGAACATCATTGTTATACTATGCTAAACCTCCGAAGGACAAAGGGGGAGGTCAGAACAGTTATGAGTGAACGCAGATTTGGATGGTATTACTCATGGAGTCTGGTACCCCTCACTAGGCTAGTAGTATATAAAATCAAGGCTGTTCTCGGTCCATAACAGAGCCATATAATAGTCTGTGACTTTTTTCTTGAAAGTAACCTTGCTATTTGCCTGCTTAATGGACATAGGTAGTGAGTTCCATAGTTGAACACTTGTGAAGTGAAAGGTGTTTTTGGTGAAGGAACTTGAGTTTTGGGTCGCATTATTAAAATATAAATCAAACTTAACAGACCTTTCACAGATTGCACTGGATTCTTCGCCAACATTCGAAAGCAGAATGTGAGTTTTTAGTCAAATTAAACTTCAAAACTAAGGCAAGAAATAGGTTGAAGACAGCAACTGTAAATGGGGCACTGCTAGCAACAGAATGTATGACTAGCAAAACAAAGGTGGAAACCAATTTGTAACATCAAACATTGTTATACTAAACTAAGCCTCTGAAGGACAAAAAGGGAAAGTCAGAACAGTTGTGAGTGAACGCAGATTTGGATAGTATTACTCATGGAGTCAGATATCCCTCACTAGGATATTAGTACATAAAATCATAAACTCCATATCTGAGACATATAGTAGCCCTTGACTTTAAAGTTCATATAACCAAATTTCGGCCCTCTGTATTTCAAAGCATAACAAAACTTTTACAACATCGATGCAATTAACATATTTTGGATGACAACTCGTTGTGAAACTGTCTTGTAAACCATTGTTCAACGAGAGTCATTCTAAAATAAAAACTATTTGAATAAATTCTGTGACACATGGCAAGAGCTCTTTTTCTCCCTGTTGCCATGCCGAAGTGCCACAGGATACTCGTTGTTTTGATGAGAAAAATGTGAGACTTTTTGTACTATACAGCCTCCTATACTATATACAGAATATATACAAAATTAATTAACACGTGGGTAGCAAATAAAAGAGGGCATTTCTAATTTGTAGAAGTGGAATTTGCGGATCAGGTTGTCAGTTTTCGATACGAAAATGGATATAGCGGGATGTTCCTAAGCATTAAACCGTTGGAAGGCATACATCAGATATTCTAGTACACACACACACACACACACACACGTATGTGATCCTTCATGCTTTCTCTGGGCTGAGAAAAAAGATTTGGCGAGTTTAGGTGGTCGGGGGATGAGTTGCTTATTAGTGATTTCGGACGTTTTCATTTTATTGATATACCCAACTGGTTTTCATCAATAGTTCTATTGGAAATCAAATGTAAACCAAAGCAAAAAATATATAAATAAATAAGCCTTAAACTAGACGAACTTATTAGAATGGTAAATAGAAAGGAATATGATCCAATGTGGAAACTTCGGCGATGACGTACAAGATCTAGCACACAAAGATAAATTGAAAATGCATCGTATGTTTTTTTCTGATGCTTGTTGTAGTTTTATAAATGAGAAAAAACGAAAATTGAGTGATAAAATAGTAAGTTTGTACAGAAGTTAAGTTTTGCGAAAGATTGTGGAAATTTTCCATAGGATATGGTGAAGAGATGACCCTGTGAGTCAGCAGCACGGTTCAGTTGGAGGGCTTGTACACTTCTACCAAGCATACTTACCTGGCGCAGGAGATACCATGATCACGAAGGTGGTTCTCCCAAGGCGAGGCTCCCCATTGCACTCCGGAGATGCTGACCCTTGCGATTGCCCCAAATGTGGGTAACTCGAGCGCGCAATTTTTGATAGTAGGGGACTGCGTTCGCGCTATCCCCTTACCTAAAGTAATCGTATTAAAGCAATACCAAGCCATGACGACTTCAGGGCTCACATATCGGAGTCCAACGAAATAATCCTACTTCCTCGAGCGAGTCAAGCAAACGAAACACTAATCCAAAATAGTACAAGTCTGCTGACCCTTTCGATTGCCCCAAATGTGGGTAACTCGAGCGCGCATTTTTTTTTAGTAGGGGAGTGCGTTCGCGCATCCCCTACCTCAAAATAATCGTATCAAGATTTTACCAAGCTTTGACGACTTCTGGGCTCATACATCGGGGTTCACCGATTTAATCTTACTTCCGTGAGGAGTCAAGCAAACGAAACACCATTCCAAAACAGTACAAGTCTACTGAGCCCTACATCGCAGTTCATCGATGCTGACATTTGCGATTGCCCCAAATATCAATCATTCGAGCGCTCAATTTTTGGTAGTAGGGGACTGCGTTCGCGCTATCCCCATAGATAATAGAATCGTATAAGGAAGTGACAAAGTATTGTCTATTCGACTACTGAGCCCCTACATCGCGGTTAACTGATTGTCTTGTTTCCTCGAGAAAGTTGAGCAAACGAACCAATCCCTTGTCAAGATGGTAGAGACACAATAAAAGTCCCGTGAGGTTGACATTAAGATCGCGTCATAACCAATAGCAAATATTAAATTGGAATCATGAATGTTCGGACTACTGAAAAAGGTGGTCATGAAAGGTAATATGTAAAATATTGGAATACAAGTTACAATGATGTTAAAAAAGTGGACGAACAATAAATTGAGAGAACCTGAAAATGTGTGGAGATTTTTTTTTTTTTTTTTTTTTTTTTTTCTCTTATGGAATTCATTATCCAAGAAACAGCCGGGCAGACATACCGTTTGGAGTTAAGTGTCGACAGTGGCGTTTTTTGTGATTTACAAATGTGACCCATTTCGCGGGGCTCCGATCCCGGGACTTTATATATAGTGTCTTCTACCATCTTTGAATAAGATTGTTTCGTTTGCTTAACTTTCTCGAGGAAAAGACTAATGGGTTAACCGCGATGTAGGGGCTCAGTAATAACACAGTGCTTTGTCACTTCCTTAGGCGATGTATTAGGTAAGGGGATAGCGCGAACGCAGTCCCCTACTACCAAAAATATCGCGCTCGAGTTACCCACATTTAGGGCAATCGCAAGGGTCAGCAGACTTGTACTATTTTGGATTAGTGTTTCGTTTGCTTGACTCGCTCGAGGAAGTAGAATTATATCGGTGAACCCCATGTATGAGCCCAGAAGTCGTCATAGCCAGGGTTGCCAGATTGGCGTTTTTAATGCCATTTTTTTTTTTTTTTTTTTTTTTCTGTGTTTGGCAGGAAATTTTGTTGGGTGGCATTTTTTGGAATATGGCATTTTTTTCTGGCGTTTTTAAATACCCAGTCATGATAAGAGATCATTCTACTTGCATCAAGTTGCAAGTATATTTCTTTCATCAATTAAACCATACTGCAGTTAGAAAGGCGCCTTCCTCCCACTGAAAATACATTCAAGAAGTTGTCAGCATTGAGCCCAGTAAAGATTCTTAATCAGTTAGAGAGGGCAAAGTTTCAAGATCTCGCCTTCCCACATTTCATTGAAAGTAACTTTGGTTAAATTGAAGAACAGTACAGGAAATTTTTGTATGTAAACTGGGGTGAGGAACCTGTGTTCAGTTGGCAAAATACCAGAAGACAGTAAAGCTTTTTGGGTTGGTGTAGGTTCCAAAAAGGTAATAGGCTCCCACCCTTTAATAGAAATATCCGAATATGTACTTTCATGCCTAGTGCCCTTGTCAGTAATGCTGTGGTTGAAAGGGTGTTCTCACATGTGGCTTATGTGAAGAACAAGTTAAGAAACAGGATGGGAGTGAAAATGTTAGATGAAGTTATCCGCATACGCACTCATCTACGTTTCAGAGGGAAATGCTGAAAAGATTTTGTGCCTAGCCAAAGGATGTTTCAGCTCTTCTCCAGTGAAATTATATATTAACGGAGTGGTTCATCAAACATTTCTGAATCTGATGGTGCTTTTGATTATAGTTAGACTCAATAAAAAAGTCATAAATATATTCTTTATTTATGTATGTCAGAGTCTCTAGGAGGCAGTTTTATAAACTCGTTTGATTTATTGTAGATGATACCAATTTTTTTTCTTAGGAACTTGAACGTTATGTATTTTTTTTAGTTAATATTTTTTCTTTCTCACATAATATGGAGTATAATATATTTTATTTTGGAAGCTCATATCTTTCCTTTTCACACACAGTGTTGTAAGTAGATTTATTTCAGAGGATGGTGGTTCATTACAGTACCACTAGAATTAAATGATGATGTACATGAATAATATAAATTGATCTTGGTTATATCATATGGTATTGTTTTATATTGGCTAGTCAACAGTAAAAAATATTTTTCATATTGTAATGTAGTTATACACATTATTTTTAACTACACATATAAACCAAAATGCAAAAAAATTAGAGAACCTAGCAGTCCTGGTAAACTAGTCATAATTTTTATACGATTATTTTGTATAAGGGGATAGCGCGAACGCAGTCCCCTACTACCAAAAATTGCGCGCTCGAGTTACCCACATTTGAGGCAATCGCAAGGGTCAGCATCTCCGGAGTGCAATGGGGAGCCTCGCCTTGGGAGAACCACCTTCGTGATCATGGTATCTCCTGCGCCAGGTAAGTATGCTTTGTAGAAGTGTACAAGCCCTCCAACTGGACGGTGCTGCTGACTCAAAGGGTAAATCTCTTCACCATATCCTATGGAAAATATCCACAATGTTTGGCAGAACTTAACTTCTGTACAAACTTACTATCTTATCACCCAATTTTCATTTTTTTTTTCTCATTTATAAAACTACAAGCATGAGAAAAAATAAACATACGATGCGTTTTCAATTTGATTTTTGTGTGCTAAATCTTGTACGTCATCGCTGAAGTTTCCACATTGGATCATATTCCTTTCTATTTACCAATCTAACAAGCTCGTCTAGTTTAAGGCTTAATTTTTTTGCTTTGGTTTACATTTGATTTCCAATAGAACTATTGATGAAAACCAGTTGGGTATATCAATAAAATGAAAACGTCCGAAATTACTAATAAGCAACTCATCCCCCGACTACCTAAACTCGCTTAATTTTTCACAGCCCAGATTACAACAAGATATCCTCTCCTCTTTCGAGAGGAAAGAATATCTTGTTGCTTGCTTTTTAGATTTGGAAAGAGCCTACGACATGTCATGGCGACGTGGTATCCTCGAAAAACTCTATGCACTTGGCCTTAGAGGGAATCTCCCTATTTTTATTCAAAATTTCTTAAAAGAACGAACTTTTTCCGTTAAAAATCAAAATTATTATTCAACAGTACGCATACAAGAAAATGGCGTACCACAGGGAAGTGTGTTAAGTCCCACACTATTTATGTTGCTCATAAACGATATTCTACCCGCTCCACCTCGGAACCTTAAATACTCATTATACGCTGACGACGTCGGAATCTGGCATTCCTCACCGAACGCCAAGTTTTCCGGCTCTCGCGTACAACTGGCCCTGGACTCGCTCCAGGACTGGTCTGACAAATGGGGATTTAAGTTTTCGGAATTAAAGTCAACAGTAATTGTATTTTCACGCAGAGCCCAGGCAGAAATAAATCTGCAATTACATGGTAACCCCATTCCAGTACAAAATTCAACCTTTTTCCTTGGCCTGAAACTGGACTCCAGGCTAAACTGGAAGGCCCATGTAAAATACCTAGTTGATGCGTGCAACAAGAGAATTAATTTGCTACGTAAACTAACGGGCACAAATTGGGGAGCAGATAGGAAATCCCTGCTAATGATTTATAAGTCCCTGATTAGATCTAAACTAGACTATGGGTGTCAGATATATGGTTCGGCAACACCAACCACGTTACAACCCCTGAACATCATCCAAAACAAAGGCCTAAGAATAGCACTTGGAGCATTACGCTGCACAAGGATCGAGAGGCTGGAGGTTGAAGCAAACGTACCCCCCCTCCACTACAGGCGCGAACTCCTTGCACTACGATACGTCGCCAAAGTGCTCCGTATCCCTCGACATCCCTGCAAGGAGACCATCAAACAACACGAGCACTTCACCAACTCCAGCCTAAATCCCCTTTCCATCAGGATCCGATCCTTGTGTGAGCAGTACTCAGTGCCACTGTGGTCAATAGAACAACTGGAAGCCACCCATCTACCACCGTGGAAAAACATCGCCCCGAAGGTCAAAATCAATCAAGACCTCAAGAAGAAGACGTCTTCCACAGAAGAACTTAGACAGAAGACCCTGGAGACCATCCATAAGTACAATGACCACAGGGCACTGTACACTGATGGCTCCAAGTGCGGCCCCAAAACTGGGACAGGGTTATACTGCAACCAAACCCGGATGATGTTCAGATTGCCGGACCATACGAGCATATATATCGCCGAACTCTACGGTATATATCAAGCCTTAGAATATGCTCAATCTGACACACATAGTAATTTCGTCATATTCACAGATTCACTAAGTGCACTTCAGTCAATTAAGTCAGGTAACCATATGGAGAACTTCCTCTTGGGCAAAATCATAAGCACATTGTCGATAACTAACAAGTCCATTACTCTCTCTTGGGTTCCCAGTCACATTGGGATCTTCGGGAATGAGAAAGCGGACACCTTAGCCAAAACTGCCTTAGAAATAGACTCTATTACCGACATACCCCTGGACATAGGAACCTTCAATTCTGTTTTAAGAAAACAATTACACACCCACTGGCAACTCCAGTGGAACAATCTCGACATCTCGCACAAACAAAAGGAACACATAACAGATTGGTCGACATCATACAGAAATAACAGACAGGAGGAAATCGCCATAGCAAGACTAAGGATGAATTCGACCCGCCTCACCCACCTAAACCCATACATTAACGGCGTATTTCCTCCACAATGCAACACCTGCAACACTATACTATCCATAAGACACATACTCATACACTGCTCAAGATACAACACACAGCGCAAAGCGCTTATACAACACTGCAAACTTAAGAAAATTCAACTAAGCACCACAAATCTTCTGACCGACGACCGTTTACTTATTGACAAAGTAGTATTTTATTTGCGCACTACAGGACTATTGTGGAAATTATAATGGTAGATTAAAAAGGATCGCAGGTTCACACCAGGCTTAATGACCTCATTATAGGTCGATAGCCTTAAAGATCCAACAAAAAAAAAAAAAAACAGCCCAGAGCACGGTTGCCAGATTGGGCTACAAGTCTCAAATTGGGCTACTTTTGAAAGCTCGGCGCGACTTAAATTTGAGTTTTGCGACTTGCGACATTTTGGGCTACTTTTGAAGTCGGGCTCCTTTTGGGCTACTAATGAGAAGACTGGTAGTTATTACTTCTGCATTCATGAAGACTAATGGAGTAGTGATTATTTCTGCATTCAGGAAGTAATTTTGGCATGATTTGGCATATTTTTGGCGACAGTTGTCATTTCTTTCTTGGTAAAACCAACCAGGCAACCATGTCCGATTTGAGACTTGTACGTAGGATGAAAATAAACAGAAACGTATTCAACGTGCTAGATCGTCCCGCTCGCTTCTCGGCCCGCAACTCACAGTACGAAATGTACGTATTCGAATATGAATATTACAGGAACGTATTCAACGTGCTAGATCGTCCCGCTCGCATCTCGCATCATCTTTGAGGGGAGAATCAGAAAATTACCACTCTAGAAGTTGATTGTAGGTAAGTATATATATATATATTATAAGTTATACATATATATATATATATATATATATATATATATATATATATATTATATATATATACATATATATATAATATACATATATATATGTATACTTATATATTGGGCCTTAGTCAGAAATTTGCGACTTTTAGTCCTGCAGCTCGCGACTTTCGGCAGTTTACATTTGGCAACCCTGACCCAGAGAAAGCATGTTAAAAAAGTGGACGAACGATAAATTGAGAGAACCTGAAAATATGTGGAGATTTTTTCTTCTGGAATTCATGATGCAAGAAACAGCCGGGCAGACATAGCGTTTGGAGTTAAGTGTCGACAGTGGCGTTTTTGTGATTTACAAATGTGACCCATTTCGCGGAGCTCCGATCCCGGGACTTTATATAGTGTCTTCTACCATCTTTGAATGGGATTGTTTCGTTTGCTTAACTTTCTCGAGGAAAAGACTAATGGGTTAACCGCGATGTAGGGGCTCAGTACTAACACAATGCTTTGTCACTTCCTTAGGCAATGTATTAGTTAAGGGGATAGCGCGAACGCAGTCCCCTACTACCAAAAATATCGCGCTCGAGTTACCCACATTTGGGGCAATCGCAAGGGTCAGCAGACTTGTACTATTTTGGAATGGTGTTTAGTATGCTTGACTCGCTCGAGCAAGTAGGTTAATATCGGTGAACTCCGATGAATGGTCTCAGGAGTCGTCCTAACTTTGTAATATTTTATACGATTATTTTGTGTAAGGGGATAGCGCGAACGCAGTCCCCTACTACCAAAAATTGCGCGCTCGAGTTACCCACATTTGAGGCAATCGCAAGGGTCAGCATCTCCGGAGTGCAATGGGGAGCCTCGCCTTGGGAGAACCACCTTCGTGATCATGGTATCTCCTGCGCCAGGTAAGTATGCTTTGTAGAAGTGTACAAGCCCTCCAACTGGACGGTGCTGCTGACTCAAAGGGTAAATCTCTTCACCATATCCTATGGAAAATATCCACAATGTTTGGCAGAACTTAACTTCTGTACAAACTTACTATCTTATCACCCAATTTTCATTTTTTTTTTCTGATTTATAAAACTAAAACAAGCATGAGAAATAAAACATACGATGCGTTTTCAATTTGTTTTTTGTGTGCTAGATCTTGTACGTCATCGCGGAAGTTTCCACATTGGATCATATTCCTTTGTATTTATCATTCTAATAAGTTCGTCTAGTTTAAGGCTTAATTTTTTTGCTTTGGTTTACATTTGATTTCCAATAGAACTATTGATGAAAACCAGTTGGGTATATCAATAAAATGAAAACGTCCGAAATTACTAATAAGCAACCCATCCCCCGACCACCTAAACTCGCGAAATGATTTTTCACAGCCCAGAGCACGGTTGCCAGATTGGGCTACAAGTCGCAAATTGGGCTACTTTTGAAAGCTCGGCGCGACTTAAATTTGAGTTCTGCGACTTGCGACATTTTGGGCTACTTTTGAAATCAGTTGGGCTCCTTTTGGGCTACTAATGAGTAGACTGGTAGTTATTACTTCTGCATTCATGAAGACTAATGGAGTAGTGATTATTTCTGCATTCAGGAAGTAATTTTGGCATAATTTGGCATATTTTTAGCGACAGTTGTCATTTTTTTCTTGGTAAAACCAACCAGGCAACCTTAGTCCGATTTGAGACTTGTACTTAGGATGAAAATGAACAGAAACGTATTCAACGTGCTAGATCGTCCCGCTCGCTTCTCGGCCCGCAAACTCACAGTACGAAATGTACGTATTCGAATATGAATATTACAGGAACGTATTCAACGTGCTAGATCGTCCCGCTCGCATCTCGCATCATCTTTGAGGGCATCAGACGTCGGCAGCTCTTAGCAGCAGACAGTCCGTACTTGCACGAGCATAGTTATACTCGCTAGGGCTACTCCCTAGAGTTAACTTGTTCACGCAATCCAACTTTACGTTGGATAGCCTTGTTGGTAGTTAACACTGCCACCCACTTCTGGGCATTTCCCAGCACTTTGACCTTATACCATTTTCTCGTCATTTCATAGCTCTCCGGGATCCGCACGAGCCCTTGTTGGCTCGTGAGACTTCTTCGTCGTCCGGCCCGGCGAAATCTAGTAAATTCTGTAGTAGTTTAGAAGTAGTGTAGACCCCGTACCCACTGGGCACACAGTGGTCCTTCTACGCGGCTGTCACCAGTCGCCAAAGGAAGCTGTGTGACCCCCGTTATATTATATTTTGCTCTGCTGAGCACATTTTTCTGTGTACCAGGGGGCTCGTCCCCCCACCCCAATGCGCAGGATGGAGTCCTCAACTCCATCCCTGCAAACTAGGAAGACTTCCCCTGACAAGGCTAGACATGTGTTTCTACATTGCGACCAAACCCGATTAGCTGACCTCAATCCTTTTATGCTTAAGAAATGTCTATCTCAATTCACGGACGATATTAACCAAGTTAAAAAACTTAGAAGCGGAGACCTCCAAATCACCACCAACTCTGGAAAAGCTACTCGCGATTTGCTCAAGGCCAGGAAATTTCATTCCTTCGATGTTGTTGCATCCCTCCCTAGGTCACTCAACTCCTGCAGAGGAGTAATCCACTGCAGAGATTTGATGACCATGGACGAGTGTGACATCCTTGAAGAGATGAAATCTGAAGGCATTCTAGATGTTAAGTTTATCACGCGACTGGACCGGGAAAAGAACATGCGAGTGAACACGCCTCACATAATCCTCACGTTCAATTCCACAACCCTCCCTGATCATGTCAAAATTGGATATATCCATGTCCCAACACGACCATATGTCCCCAACCCTTTACGCTGCAACAAATGCTTCAAATATGGTCACCTAGCCAAATTCTGCAGCAAACAAACAGTCGTATGCGGTAAGTGTGCAGGCGAACATCCCATGGATGCTTGCTCTGCCAAGGTGTTTCAATGTGTTAACTGCCCCTCCAATAATAACCATGCATCCACCTCCCGAGACTGTCCAACCTTCAATATAGAAAAACAAATTTGTACCGAAAAAGCAACTTGTGGCATATCCTTTTACGAAGCAAGGAAGCGTGTGATGGAAAGACTAGTTACCCCAACTAGTACCTCCGGAGCAACTTCCTATGCTTCGGCAGTAAAGAAAACCTATAGAACCATTGAAACGCAAACAGAGAGCAAGCACTCCAAGGACAAAGAACACCGCCAAAGTAACAGGCAAACTCACTCGCACCTTCCTTCCCCGGCCATCCCAGAGCCTTCCAAACGTGTGCCCACACGTACTGAAGAGGATGTCAATATGGAGATCTCCGTTTCCCAAAAACGACTTTTAAGTCCAATTTCTAGCCCAGACCGTTCATCCGGGGCTAAACACACCTCTCCCACTAAGGCCAAGAAAGGAAGAAACCGAAGCAGATTAAAAAAAAAAAAAATAATAATAATAATAATAATAATAATAATAATAATAATGATAATAATAATAATAATAATAATCCAGTGGAATTGCCGAGGTGTTAGAAGTAAATTAAATGACTTAACAATTTTTAATTTGCTCAACAACCCCTCGAGTTATATGTCTACAAGAGACTCACCTTGACCCCAGTGTTCAGTTCAGACTTAAGAACTATACCACCTACAGGAAGGACAGGTTGGCGCCTGGAGGGGGGGTCGCAATAGCAGTCAGCGACTGCCTTCCCCAAGTGGAATTACCAATGGCCACCACCTTAGGAGCAGTCGCTATAAAAACAAAGCTACACAACAAACTCGTGACCATCTGCTCCCTTTACCTCCCGACCCTCGTTTCCCACTAGAGGAATTAAGCGAGCTAATAAAACAACTACCCCACCACAAACTGATAGTGGGAGATTTCAACTCCCACCATCGCATGTGGGGTAGCAACAAAACCTCTCGTCGAGGGGAGCAGATGGAAGAAGTGCTCAACTCTAACAACCTGGTCCTCCTAAACACTGGCAGTCCCACTCGAGTAGACAATATGTATAGATTTATCCATATCATCTCCTGCGTTGTCTGACAACACGCAATGGAATACGCATGATGACACCATGCTCAGCGATCATTTCCCAGTAATATTAAAAATAGGGGGTGACCACGCTACGGCTCCTCCAGCCTACGGAGACAACCCCCCCCCCTGTCCCAAATTTTACATCAAAAAAGCCAACTGGGAAATGTATCGCACAACCACCAACGTCAACATCACAGGGGATAATATGGATGACAAAATATTAAATTTATCAAACTCAATTTTGAATTCAGCTATTAAGCATATACCAAAAACCTCGGTATTTCACAAGCATAGAGTTCCCTGGTGGACATCAGACTGCAGAAAAGCACTTTGCAAGCGGAATAGGGCTTACCGAACTTTTAAAAATAAACCCATTCCACCAAATTTTATTACTTTTAAAAAGACGCAAGCAGAGGCCCGTAGAACAATAAAACAAGCCAAACGAAAGTCTTGGCATGATTACATCTCCACAATAAACATAAACACTCCTCTATCACAAATCTGGTCAGCCGTCCGTAAAATCGACGGCAAATACACACCAAACATTAAGACCCTAACCTTTGGAAACACGTTTGTAGATGCTCATCTGGACATCGCAAACACAATCGCAGACACATTTACGCAAACAAGCAACACAAATAACTATTCACCAACCTTTTTACAACACAAACAAAGACGGGAAGCAGAACCTCTGATCTTCCATACACAGACACACCACGATTATAACACCCCCTTCCAACTACACGAGCTTCAACAAGCCTTAAGCTCGTGTAGAGGAACCTCTGCTGGCCCAGATGAGATTAGGTATGAGATGCTGCAACATTTGAATTCAATTTCACTGAAAAAATTATTAGAAATATACAACGCAATTTGGATTAGTCAAGAATTCCCAAAATCATGCAGACATGCCCACGTCATACCTATTCTCAAAAAGGGGAAGGACCCAAAAAGTCCTTCCTCTTATCGCCCTATAGCGCTTACCAACTGCTTATGCAAAGTATTAGAACGTATGGCCAATAACAGATTAAAATTCATCCTAGAGTCTCAAAATTTAATAGTTCCTGCCCAATGTGGTTTCAGGAAAAATAGTAGTCTTGACCATTTGGTCAACTTAGAACAAGATATCCTCTCCTCCTTCGAGAGGAAAGAATATCTTGTTGCTTGCTTTTTTAGATTTAGAAAGAGCCTACGACATGGCATGGCGACGTGGTATCCTCGAAAAACTCTATGCACTTGGCCTTAGAGGGAATCTCCCTATTTTCATTCAAAAAAAATTAAAAGACCGTACATTTTCGGTCAAAAATCAAAATTTCTATTCAACAGTACGCACACAAGAAAATGGCGTACCACAGGGAAGTGTGTTAAGTCCCACATTATTTATGTTACTCATAAACGATATTCTACCCGCTCCACCTCGGAACCTTAAATACTCATTATACGCTGACGACGTCGGAATCTGGCATTCCTCACCGAACGCCAAGTTTTCCGGCTCTCGCGTACAACTGGCCCTGGACTCGCTCCAGGACTGGTCTGACAAATGGGGATTTAAGTTTTCGGAATTAAAGTCAACAGCAATTGTATTTTCACGCAGAGCCCAGGCAGAAATAAATCTGCAATTACATGGTAACCCCATTCCAGTACAAAACTCAACCTTTTTCCTTGGCCTGAAACTGGACTCCAGGCTAAACTGGAAGGCCCATGTAAAATACCTAGTTGATGCGTGCAACAAGAGAATTAACTTGCTACGTAAACTAACGGGCACAAATTGGGGAGCAGATAGGAAACCCCTCCTAATGATTTATAAGTCCCTGATTAGATCTAAACTAGACTATGGGTGTCAGATATATGGTTCGGCAACACCAACCACGTTACAACCCCTGAACATCATCCAAAACAAAGGCCTAAGAATAGCACTTGGAGCATTACGCTGCACAAGGATCGAGAGGCTGGAGGTTGAAGCAAACGTACCCCCCCTCCACTACAGGCGCGAACTCCTTGCACTCCGATACGTCGCCAAAGTGCTCCGTATCCCTCGACATCCCTGCAAGGAGACGATCAAACAACACAAACACTTCACCAGCTCCAGCCTAAATCCCCTTTCCACCAGGACCCGATCCTTGTGTGAGCAATATTTAGTGCCACTGTGGTCAATAGAGCAGATGGAAGCCACCCACTTACCACCGTGGAAAAGCATCGCCCTCAAGATCAACATTCAAGAACTCAAGAAAAAGTCTTCCACAGAAGAACTCAAACAGAAGACCCTGGAGACCATCCATGAGTAAATTACAATGACCACAGGGCACTGTACACTGATGGCTCCAAGTGCGGCCCCAAAACTGGGACAGGGTTATACTGCAACAAAACCCGGATGATGTTCAGATTGCCGGACCATACGAGCATATATATCGCCGAACTCTACGGTATATATCAAGCCATAGAATATGCTCAATCTGACACACATAGTAATTTCGTCATATTCACAGATTCACTAAGTGCACTTCAGTCAATTAAGTCAGGTAACCATATGGAGAACTTCCTCTTGGGCAAAATCATTAGCACATTGTCGATAACTAACAAGTCCATTACTCTCTCTTGGGTTCCCAGTCACATTGGGATCTTCGGGAATGAGAAAGCGGACACCTTAGCCAAAACTGCCTTAGAAAAAGACTCTATTACAGACATACCCCTGGACATAGGAACCTTCAATTCTGTATTAAGAAAACAATTACACACCCACTGGCAACTCCAGTGGAACAACCTTGACATCTCGCACAAACAAAAGGAACACATAACAGATTGGTCGACATCATACAGAAATAACAGACAGGAGGAAATCGCCATAGCAAGACTGAGGATGAACTCGACCCGCCTCACCCACCTTAACCCATACATTAACGGCGTATTTCCTCCCCAATGCAACACCTGCAACACTATACTATCCATAAGACACATACTCATACACTGCTCAAGATACAACACACAGCGCCAAGCGCTTATACAACACTGCAAACTTAAGAAAATTCAGCTAAGCACCACAAATCTTTTGACCGACAACCGTTTACTTATTGACAAAGTAGTATTTCATTTGCGCACTACAGGACTATTGTGGAAATTATAATGGTAGAATAAAAAGGATCGCAGGTTCACACCAGGCTTAATGACCTCATTATAGGTCGATAGCCTTAAAGATGAAAAAAAAAAAAAAAAAAAAATCTCTGAGGGGAGAATCAGAAAATTACCACTCTAGAAGTTCATTGTAGGTAAGTATATATATATATATATATATACATATATATATAATATACATATATATATATGTATACTTATATATTGGGCTACTTTAGTCAGAAATTTGCGACTTTTAGTCCTGCAGCTCGCGACTTTCGGCAGTTTACATCTGGCAACCCTGACCCAGAGAAAGCATGTTAAAAAAGTGGACGAACGATAAATTGAGAGAACCTGAAAATATGTGGAGATTTTTTCTTCTGGAATTCATGATCTAAGAAACAGCCGGGCAGACATAGCGTTTGGAGTTAAGTGTCGACAGTGGCGTTGTTGTGATTTACAAATGTGACCCATTTCGCGGAGCTCCGATCCCGGGACTTCATATAGTGTCTTCTACCATCTTTGAATTGGATTGTTTCGTTTGCTTAACTTTCTCGAGGAAAAGACTAATGGGTTAACCGCGATGTAGGGGCTCAGTACTAACACAATGCTTTGTCACTTCCTTAGGCGATGTATTAGTTAAGGGGATAGCGCGAACGCAGTCCCCTACTACCAAAAATGTCGCGCTCGAGTTACCCACATTTTGGGCAATCGCAAGGGTCAGGAGACTTGTACTATTTTGGAATGGTGTTTAGTATGCTCGACTCGCTGGAGCAAGTAGGCTAATATCGGTGAACTCCGATGAATGCTCTCAGGAGTCGTCCAAACTTATTAATATTTTTAACGATTATTTTGTGTAAGGGGATAGCGCGAACGCAGTCCCCTACTATCAAAAATTGCGCGCTCGAGTTACCCACATTTGAGGCAATCGCAAGGGTCAGCATCTCCGGAGTGCAATGGGGAGCCTCGCCTTGGGAGAACCACCTTCGTGATCATGGTATCTCCTGCGCCAGGTAAGTATGCTATACACTATAGTACAAGCCCTCCAACTGGACGGTGCTGCTGACTCAAAGGGTAAATCTCTTCACCATATCCTATGGAAAATATCCACATTGTTTGGCAGAACTTAACTTCTGTACAAAGTTACTATCTTATCACCCAATTTTCATTTTTTTTCTCTCATTTATAAAACTACAACAAGCATGAGAAAAAAAACATACGATGCTTTTTCAATTTGTTTTTTGTGTGCTAGATCTTGTACGTCATCGCTGAAGTTTCCACATTGGATCATATTCCTTTCTATTTACCATTCTAATAAGTTCGTCTAGTTTAAGGCTTAATTTTTTTGCTTTGGTTTACATTTGATTTCCAATAGAACTATTGATGAAAACCAGTTGGGCATATCAATAAAATGAAAACGTCCGAAATTATTAATAAGCAACCCATCCCCCGACCACCTAAACTCGCGAAATGATTTTTCACAGCCCAGAGCACGGTTGCCAGATTGGGCTACAAGTCGCAAATTGGGCTACTTTTGAAAGCTCGGCGCGACTTAAATTTGAGTTTTGCGACTTGCGACATTTTGGGCTACTTTTGAAGTCAGTTGGGCTCCTTTTGGGCTACTAATGAGAAGACTGGTAGTTATTACTTCTGCATTCATGAAGAATAATGGAGTATTGATTATTTCTGCATTCAGAAAGTAATTTTGGCATAATTTGGCATATTTTTGGCGACAGTTGTCATTTTTTTTTCTTGGTAAAACCAACCAGGCAACCTTAGTCCGATTTGAGACTTGTACGTAGGATGAAAATGAACAAAAACGTATTCAACGTGCTAGATCGTCCCGCTCGCTTCTCGGCCCGCAGACTCACAGTACGAAATGTACGTATTCGAATATGAATATTACAGGAACGTATTCAACGTGCTAGATCGTCCCGCTCGCATCTCGCAATATCTTTGAGTGGAGAATCAGAAAATTACCACTAGAAGTTGATTGTAGGTAAGTATATATATATATATTATATATATATGTATACTTATATATTGGGCTACTTTAGTCAGAAATTTGCTACTTTTAGTCGTGCAGCTCGCGACTTTCGGCAGTTTACATCTGGCAACCCTGGCCTAGAGATAGCACGTTAAAAAAGTGGACGAACGATAAATTGAGAGAACCTGAAAATATGTGGAGATTTTTTCTTGTGGAATTCATGATGCAAGAAACAGCCGGGCAGACATAGCGTTTGGAGTTAAGTGTCGACAGTGGCGTTTTTGCGATTTACAAATGTGACCCATTTCGCGGAGCTCCGATCCCGGGACTTTATATAGTGTCTTCTACCATCTTTGAATTGGATTGTTTCGTTTGCTTAACTTTCTCGAGGAAAAGACTAATGGGTTAACCGCGATGTAGGGGCTCAGTACTAACACAATGGTTTGTCACCTCCTTAGGCAATGTATTAGTTAAGGGGATAGCGCGAACGCAGTCCCCTACTACCAAAATTATCGCGCTCGAGTTAGCCACATTTGGGGCAATCGCAAGGGTCAGCAGACTTGTACTATTTTGGAATGGTGTTTAGTATGCTTGACTCGCTCGAGCAAGTAGGTAAATATTGGTGAACTCCGATGTATGCTCTCAGAAGGCGTCTAAGCTTGGTAATTTTTCATACGATTATTTTGTGTAAGGGGATAGCGCGAACGCAGTCCCCTACTATCAAAAATTGCGCGCTCGAGTTACCCACATTTGAGGCAATCGCAAGGGTCAGCATCTCCGGAGTGCAATGGGGAGCCTCGCCTTGGGAGAACCACCTTCGTGATCATGGTATCTCCTGCGCCAGGTAAGTATGCTATACATACAGGAACAAGCCCTCCAACTGGACGGTGCTGCTGACTCAAAGGGTAAATCTCTTCACCATATCCTATGGAAAATTTCCACAATGTTTGGAAGAACTCAACTTCTGTACAAAGTTACTATCTTATCAACCAATTTTCATTTTTTTTTCTCATTTATAAAACTACAACAAGAATGAGAAAAAAACATATGATGCGTTTTCACTTTGTTTTATGTGTGCAAGATTCTGTACGTCATCGCGGAAGTTTCCACATCGGATCATATTCCTTTCTATTTACCATTCTAATAAGTTCGTCTAGTTTAAGGCTTAATTTTTTTTTTTTTTTTTTTGCTTTGGTTTACATTTGATTCCCAATAGAACTATTGATGAAAACCAGTTGGGTATATCAATAAAATGAAAACGTCCGAAATCACTAATAAGCAACTCATCCCCCGACCACCTAAACTCGCCAAATCATTTTTCACAACCCAGAGCACGGTTGCCAGATTGGGCTACAAGTCTCAAATTGGGGTATTTTTGAAAGCTCGGCGCGACTTAAATTTGAGTTTTGCGACTTGCGACATTTTGGGCTACTTTTGAAGTAAGTTGGGCTCCTTTTGGGCTATTAATGAGAAGACTGGTAGTTATTACTTCTGCATTCATGAAGACTAATGGAGTAGTGATTATTTCTGCATTCAGGAAGTAATTTTGGCATCATTTGGCATATTTTTAGCGACAGTTTGCATTTTTTTCTTGGTAAAACCAACCAGGCAACCTTAGTCCGATTTGAGACTTGTACGTAGGATGAAAATGAAGAGAAACGTATTCAACGTGCTAGATCGTCCCACTCGCTTCTCGGCCCGCAAACTCACAGTACGAAATGTACGTATTCGAATATGAATATTACAGGAACGTATTCAACGTGCTAGATCGTCCCGCTCGCATCTCGCATCATCTTTGAGTGGACAATCAGAAAATTACCACTCTAGAAGTTGATTGTACGTAAGTATATATATACATATATATTTATATATATATATTTATATATATATATATATATATATATATATATATATATATCACAGGTGAGAAATGTAGTAACACATTTATAAATCACAACTAACACCACAGTCGGACGAAAGAAAAAGTTGCGTAAGCGGAACTATATATTTCGATTGCTACCTGCAATCCTCTTCAGTAGTACAAAGTGGCAGGGAGGAGGCTATCTTAAGTAGCAACCTCTTACAAAAGAAAGGGAACACGAGAAAATACAGAACATCACTGCCCCAACCCTAGTTGACCTGAGGCTGACACGAGGTCGGGTCAGGGGGAGGGGGAGGAAGCTTGTTGACAATATTTTTGGTGATGAATAGTCCTGACAAGATTAAATGAACACAAAAGGTCGATTAGATATGGCCAAATAAATTCAGCAGTGTTTCAACACGTTGATAAATTTAATCACCGGATGGACTGGGAGAAATCTGATCTCATTTACAAATCAGGGTGTGGGTTCAGAAGGAAAATGGTGGAATCAACATTGATTATCTGCCCACGATGAATATTTCCAAGGGTCAATGGACCCCAGACATCATTTCAGGACTATTCATCACCAAAAATATTGTCAACAAGCTTCCTCCCCCTCCCCCTGACCCGACCTCGTGTCAGCCTCAGGTCAACTAGGGTTGGGGCAGAGATGTTCTGTATTTTCTCGTGTTCCCTTTCTTATGTAAGAGGTTGCTACTTAAGATAGCCTCCTCCCTGCCACTTTGTACTACTGAAGAGGATTGCAGGTAGCAATCGAAATATATAGTTCCGCTTACGCAACTTTTTCTTTGGTGTTAGTTGTGATATATATATATATATATATATATATATATATATATATGTATATATATACATACATATATATTTATATATGTATTATATACATATATATATATGTATACTTATATATTGGGCTACTTTAGTCAGAAATTTGCTACTTTTAGTCCTGCAGCTCGCGACTTTCGGCAGTTTACATCTGGCAACCCTGACCCAGAGAAAGCATGTTAAAAAAGTGGACGAACGATATATTGAGAGAACATGAAAATATGTGGAGATTATTTTTCTTCTGGAATTCATGATGCAAGAAACAGCCGGGTAGACATACCGTTTGGAGTTAAGTGTCGACAGTGGCGTTGTTGTGATTTACAAATGTGACCCACTTCGCGGAGCTCCGATCCCGGGACTTTATATAGTGTCTTCTACCATCTTTGAATGAGATTGTTTCGTTTGCTTAACTTTCTCGAGGAAAAGACTAATGGGTTAACCGCGATGTAGGGGCTCAGTACTAACACAAAGGATTACAAAGGCGGAGCATGCCGACAGGAGACCTTTTGGTCCATATCTAGGTCGGGTGCGAAAAAAAATCGATAATAATAATAGAATAATAATTAAAAAAAAAACTATAATAATGTATGCAACAAACAAAATACATAAATAAATGCATAGGTATAGTTGAATAGCAAACAAACAGGTAAACAGTAAATAATAACAAATTGGCACATAGCTAATAATAAATGAAAATCAAACGACAAATGATAACAAAGCAAAAACAAATAATATAAAATAGATTATAATTATTACAGCATCTTGCTTAGGTGTTTATCTAAATGAGTCTTAAAGCTTCGAACTGAACTACATTGCACTACCTGTGCAGGAAGTTTATTCCATTCATTAACTACACGATTGGCAAAGTTGTTTCTACCTACTTCCAAATTGAATCTATTACCGGATAGTTTGCTTTGTCACTTCCTTTGGCGATGTATTAGTTAAGGGGATAGCGCGAACGCAGTCCCCTTCTACCAAAAATTGCGCGCTCGAGTTACCCACATTTGGGGCAATAGCAAGGGTCAGCAGACTTTTACTATTTTGGAATGGTGCTTAGTATGCTTGACTCGCTCGAGGAAGTAGGTTATCGATGAACTCCGATGTATGCTCTCAGAAGTCGTCTAAGCTTCGTATTATTTTATACAATTATTTTGTGTAAGGGGATAGCGCGAACGCAGTCCCCTACTACCAAAAATTGCGCGCTCGAGTTACCCACATTTGAGGCAATCGCAAGGGTCAGCATCTCCGGAGTGCAATGGGGAGCCTCGCCTTGGGAGAACCACCTTCGTGATCATGGTATCTCCTGCGCCAGGTAAGTATGCTAAATAGAAGTGTACAAGCCCTCCAACTGGACGGTGCTGCTGACTCAAAGGGTAAATCTCTTCACCATATCCTATGGAAAATTTCCACAATGTTTGGCAGAACTTAACTTCTGTACAAACTTACTATCTTATCACCCAATTTTCATTTTTTTTCTCATTTATAAAACTACAACAAGAATGAGAAAAAAAACATATGATGCGTTTTCAATTTGTTTTTTTGTGCTAGATCTTGTACGTCATCGCGGAAGTTTCCACATTGGATCATATTCCTTTCTATTTACCATTCTAATAAGTTCGTCTAGTTTAAGGCTTAATTTTTTTGCTTTGGTTTACATATGATATCCAATAGAACTATTGATGAAAACCAGTTGGGTATATCAATAAAATGAAAACGTCCGAAATTACTAATAAGCAACTCATCCCCCAACCACCTAAACTCGCTTAATCATTTTTCACAACCCAGAGCACGGTTGCCAGATTGGGCTACAAGTCTCAAATTGGGCTGCTTTTGAAAGCTCGGCGCGACTTAAATTTGAGTTTTGCGACTTGCGACATTTTGGGCTACTTTTGAAGTCAGTTGGGCTCCTTTTGGGCTACTAATGAGAAGACTGGTAGTTATTACTTCTGCATTCATGAAGACTAATAGAGTAGTGATTATTTCTGCATTCAGGAAGTAATTTTGGCATAATTTGGCATATTTTTAGCGACATTTGTCATTTTTTTCTTGGTAAAACCAACCAAGGCAACCTTAGTCCGATTTGAGACTTGTACGTAGGATGAAAATGAAAAGAAACGTATTCAACGTGCTAGATCGTCCCGCTCTCTTCTCGGCCCGCAAACTCACAGTACGAAATGTACGTATTCGAATATGAATATTACAGGAACGTATTCAACGTGGTAGATCGTCCCGCTCGCATCTCGCATCATCTTTGAGGGGAGAATCAGAAAATTACCACTCTAGAAGTTGATTTTAGGGCAGTATATATATATATATTATATTATATACATATATATATATATATATATATATATATATATATATATATATATATATATATATATATATATATATATATGTATACCTATATATTGGGCTACTTTAGTCAGAAATTTGCGACTTTTAGTCCTGCAGCTCGCGACTTTCGGCAGTTTACATCTGGCAACCCTGACCCAGAGAAAGCATGTTAAAAAAGTGGACGAATGATAAATTGAGAGAACCTGAAAATATGTGGAGATTTCTTCTGGAATTCATGATGCAAGAAACAGCCGGGCAGACATAGCGTTTCGAGTTAAGTGTCGACAGAGGCGTTTTTGTGATTTACAAATGTGACCCATTTCGCGTAGCTCCGATCACGGGACTTTATATAGTGTGTTCTACCATCATTGAATGAGGTTTTTTCGTTTGCTTAAGTTTCTCGAGGAAAAGACTAATGGGTTAACCGCGATGTAGGGGCTCAGTACTAACACAATGCTTTGCCACTTCCTTAGGCAATGTATTAGTTAAGGGGATAGCGCGAACGCAGTCCCCTACTACCAAAAATATCGCGCTCGAGTTACCCACATTTGGGGCAATCGCAAGGGTCAGCAGACTTGTACTATTTTGGAATGATGTTTAGTATGCATGACTCGCTCGAGCAAGTAGGTTAATATCGGTGAAATCCGATGTATGCTCTCAGGAGTCATCCAAACTTTGTAATATTTTATACGATTACTTTGTGTAAGGGGATAGCGCGAACGCAGTCCCCTACTACCATAAATTGCGCGCTCGAGTTACCCACATTTGGGGCAATCGCAAGGGTCAGCATCTCCGGAGTGCAATGGGGAGCCTCGCCTTGGGAGAACCACCTTCGTGATCATGGTATCTCCTGCGCCAGGTAAGTATGCTATATAGAAGTGTACAAGCCCTCCAACTGGACGGTGCTGCTGACTCAAAGGGTAAATCTCTTCACCATATCCTATGGAAAATTTCCACAATGTTTGGCAGAACTTAACTTCTGTACAAACTTACTATCTTATCACCCAATTTTCATTTTTTTTCTCTCATTTATAAAACTACAACAAGCATGAGAAAAAAAACATACGATGCTTTTTCAATTTGTTTTTTGTGTGCTAGATCTTGTACGTCATCGCGGAAGTTTCCACATTGGATCATTTTCCTTTCTATTTACCATTTTAATAAGTTCGTCTAGTTTAATGCTTAATTTTTTTGCTTTGATTTACATTAGCTTTCCAATAGAACTATTGATGAAAACCAGTTGGGCATATCAATAAAATGAAAACGTCCGAAATTACTAATAAGCAACTCATCCCCCGACCACCTAAAGTCGTGAAATTATTTTTCACAGCCTAGAGCACGGTTGCCAGATTGGGCTAGAAGTCTCAAATTGGGCTACTTTTGAAAGCTCGGCGCGACTTAAATTTGAGTTTTGCGACTTGCGACATTTTGGGCTACTTTTGAAGTCGGCCTACTTTTGGGCTACTAATGAGAAGACTGGTAGTTATTACTTGTGCATTCATGAAGACTAATGGAGTAGTGATTATTCCTGTATTCAGGAAGTAATTTTGGCATAATTTGGCATATTTTTGGCGACAGTTGTCATTTTTTCTTGGTAAAACCAACCAGGCAACCTTAGTCCGATTTGAGACTTGTACGTAGGATGAAAATGAACAGAAACGTATTCAACGTGCTAGATCGTTCCGCTCGCTTCTCGGCCCGCAGACTCACAGTACGAAATGTACGTATTCGAATATGAATATTACAGGAACGTATTCAACGTGGTAGATCGTCCCGCTCTCATCTCGCATCATCTTTGAGGGGAGAATCAGAAAATTACCACTCTAGAAGTTGATTGTAGGTAAGCATATATATATATATATATATATATATATATATATATATATTATATACATATATATATGTATACCTATATATTGGGCTACTTTAGTCAGAAATTTGCGACTTTTAGTCCTGCAGCTTGCGACTTTTGGCAATTTACATCTGGCAACCCTGGCCCAGAGAAAGCATGTTAAAAAAGTGGACGAACGATGAATTGAGAGAACCTGAAAATATGTGGAGATTTCTTCTTGTGGAATTCATGATGGAAGAAACAGCCGGGCAGACATAGCGTTTGGAGTTAAGTGTCGACAGAGGCGTTTTTGTGATTTACAAATGTGACCCATTTCGCGGAGCTCCGATCCCGGGACTTTATATAGTGTCTTCTACCATCTTTGAATGGGATTGTTTCATTTGCTTAACTTTCTCGAGGAAAAGACTAATGGGTTGACCGCGATGTAGGGGCTCAGAACTAACACAATGCTTTGTCACTTCCTTAGGCAATGTATTAGTTAAGGGGATTGCGCGAACGCAGTCCCCTACTACCAAAAATATCTTGCTCGAGTTACCCACATTTTGGGCAATCGCAAGGGTCAGGAGACTTGTACTATTTTGGAATGGTGTTTAGTATGCTTGACTCGCTCGAGCAAGTAGGTTAATATCGGTGAATTCCGATGTATGCTCTCAGAAGTCTAGACGTCTAAGCTTGGTAATATTTTATACGATTATTTTGTGTAAGGGGATAGCGCGAACGCAGTCCCCTACTACCAAAAATTGCGCGCTCGAGTTACCCACATTTGAGGCAATCGCAAGGGTCAGCAACTCCGGAGTGCAATGGGGAGCCTCGCCTTGGGAGAACCACCTTCGTGATCATGGTATATCTCCTGCGCCAGGTAAGTATGCTATATAGAAGTGTACAAGCCCTCCAACTGGACGGTGCCGCTGACTCAAAGGGTAAATCTCTTCACCATATCCTATGGAAAATTTCCACAATGTTTGGCAGAACTTAACTTCTGTACAAAGTTTCTATCTTATCACCCAAATATAATTTTTTTTCTCATTTATAAAACTACAACAAGCATGAGAAAAAAAACATACGATGCGTTTTCAATTTGTGTGTGTGTGTGTGTGTATGTGTGTGTGTGTGCTAGATCCTGGACGTCATCGCTGAAGTTTCCACATTGGATCATATTCCTTTCTATTTACCATTCAAATAAGTTCGTCTAGTTTAAGGCTTAATTTTTTTGCTTTGGTTTACATTTGATTTCCAATAGAACTATTGATGAAAACCAGTTGGGCATATCAATAAAATGAAAACGTCCGAAATTACTAATAAGCAACCCATCCCCCGACCACCCTAACTCGCGAAATGATTTTTCACAGCCCAGAGCACGGTTGCCAGATTGGGCTACAAGTCGCAAATTGGGCTACTTTTGAAAGCTCGGCGGGACTTATATATGAGTTTTGCGACTTGCAACATTTTGGGCTACTTTTGAAGTGAGTTGGCCTACTTTTGGGCTACTAATGAGAAGACTGGTAATTATTACTTCTGCATTCATGAAGAATAATGGAGTAGTGATTATTTCTGCATTCAGGAAGTAATTTTGGCATAATTTGGCATATTTTTGGCGACAGTTTGTCATTTTTTTCTTGGTAAAACCAAGCAGGCAACCTTAGACCGATTTGAGACTTGTACGTAGGATGAAAATGAACAGAAACGTATTCAACGTGCTAGATCGTCTCGCTCGCTTCTCGGCCCGCAGACTCACAGTACGAAATGTACGTATTCGAATATGAATATTACAGGAACGTATTCAACGTGGTAGATCGTCCCGCTCGCATCTCGCATCATCTTTGAGTGGAGAATCAGAAAATGACCACTCTAGAAGTTGATTGTAGGTAAGTATATATATATATATATATATATATATATATATATATATATATTAGTATAAATGGGCAGTAAGTTTTCTTGTAGACATGTTCGATTGAAGACCAGAGCTAATTCAATATCAACTATCTTCTTAATGATTTTCTCAATTTTTCTTATAGTTTCTTTGATTCTTGAGGGGAGGTCAAACACAATACTTCCGAGATCCATGATGTTATTGAACGAAAAATATAACATCAAAATAACATCAATAACATAATGGATCTCGGAAGTATTGTGTTTGACCTCCCCTCAAGAATCAAACAAACTATTAGAAAAATTGAAAAAAAAAATATATATATATTATATACATATATATATATGTATACCTATATATTGGGCTACTTTAGTCAGAAATTTGCGACTTTTAGTCCTGCAGCTCGCGACTTTCGGCAGTTTACATCTGGCAACCCTGGCCCAGAGAAAGCATGTTAAAAAAGTGGACGAACGATAAATTGAGAGAACCTGAAAATATTTCGAGATTTCTTCTTTTGGAATTCATGATCCAAGAAACTGCCTGGCATACATAGCGTTTGGAGTTAAGTTTCGACAGTGGCTTTTTTGTGATTTACAAATGTGACCCATTTCGCGGAGCTCCGATCCCGGGACTTTATATAGTGTGTTCTACCATCTTTGAATGGGATTGTTTCGTTTGCTTAACTTTCTCGAGGAAAAGACTAATGGGTTAACCGCGATGTAGGGGCTCAGTACTAACACAATGCTTTGTCACTTCCTTAGGCAATGTATTAGTTAAGGGGATAGCGCGAACGCAGTCCCCTACTACCCAAAATATCGCGCTCGAGTTACCCACATTTGGGGCAATCGCAAGGGTCAGCAGACTTGTACTATTTTGGAATGATGTTTAGTATGCTTGACTCGCTCGAGTAAGTAGGTTAATATCGGTGAACTCCGATGTATGCTCTCAGGAGTCATCCAAACTTTGTAATATTTTATACGATTACTTTGTGTAAGGGGATAGCGCGAACGCAGTCCCCTACTACCATAAATAGCGCGCTCGAGTTACCCACATTTGGGGCAATCGCAAGGGTCAGCATCTCCGGAGTGCAATGGGGAGCCTCGCCTTGGGAGAACCACCTTCGTGATCATGGTATCTCCTGCGCCAGGTAAGTATGCTACATACTATTGTACAAGCCCTCCAACTGGACGGTGCTGCTGACTCAAAGGGTAAATATCTTCACCATATCCTATGGAAAATTTCCACAATGTTTGGCAGAACTTAACTTCTGTACAAACTTACTATCTTATCACCCAATTTTCATTTTTTTTCTCATTTATAAAACTACAACAAGCAGGAGAAAAAAAAAAAACATACCATGCGTTTTCAATTTGTTTTTTGTGTGCTAGATCTTGTACGTCATCGCGGAAGTTTCCACATTGGATCATATTCCTTTCTATTTACCATTCTAATAAGTTCGTCTAGTTTAAGGCTTAATTTTTTTGCTTTGATTTACATTAGATTTCCAATAGAACTATTGATGAAAACCAGTTGGGCATATCAATAAAATGAAAACGTCCGAATATACTAATAAGCAACTCATCCCCCGACCACCTAAAGTCGTGAAATTATTTTTCACAGCCTAGAGCACGGTTGCCAGATTGGGCTACAAGTCTCAAATTGGGGTATTTTTGAAAGCTCGGCGCGACTTAAATTTGAGTGTTGCGACTTGCGACATTTTGGGCTACTTTTGAAGTCAGTTGGCCTACTTTTGGGCTACTAATGAGAAGACTGGTAGTTATTACTTGTGCATTCATGAAGACTAATGGAGTAGTGATTATTCCTGTATTCAGGAAGTAATTTTGGCATAATTTGGCATATTTTTGGCGACAGTTGTCATTTTTTCTTGGTAAAACCAACCAGGCAATCTTAGTCCGATTTGAGACTTGTACGTAGGATGAAAATGAACAGAAACGTATTCAACGTGCTAGATCGTCCCGCTCGCTTCTCGGCCCGCAGACTCACAGTACGAAATGTACGTACAGTATTCGAATATGAATATTACAGGCACGTATTCAACGTGGTAGATCGTCCCGCTCTCATCTCGCATCATCTTTGAGGGGGGAATCAGAAAATTACCACTCTAGAAGTTGATTGTAGGTAAGCATATATATATATATATATATATATATATATATATATATATATATTATATATACATATATATATGTATACCTATATATTGGGCTACTTTAGTCAGAAATTTGCGACTTTTAGTCCTGCAGCTTGCGACTTTTGGCAATTTACATCTGGCAACCCTGGCCCAGAGAAAGCATGTTAAAAAAGTGGACGAACGATGAATTGAGAGAACCTGAAAATATGTGGAGATTTCTTCTTGTGGAATTCATGATGGAAGAAACAGCCGGGCAGACATAGCGTTTGGAGTTAAGTGTCGACAGAGGCGTTTTTGTGATTTACAAATGTGACCCATTTCGCGGAGCTCCGATCCCGGGACTTTATATAGTGTGTTCTACCATCTTTGAATGGGATTGTTTCGTTTGCTTAACTTTCTCGAGGAAAAGACTAATGGGTTGACCGCGATGTAGGGGCTCAGTACTAACACAATGCTTTGTCACTTCCTTAGGCAATGTATTAGTTAAGGGGATAGCGCGAACGCAGTCCCCTACTACCAAAAATATCTCGCTCGAGTTACCCACATTTTGGGCAATCGCAAGGGTCAGGAGACTTGTACTATTTTGGAATGGTGTTTAGTATGCTTGACTCGCTCGAGCAAGTAGGTTAATATCGGTGAATTCCGATGTATGCTCTCAGAAGTCTAGACGTCTAAGCTTGGTAATATTTTATACGATTATTTTGTGTAAGGGGATAGCGCGAACGCAGTCCCCTACTACCAAAAATTGCGCGCTCGAGTTACCCACATTTGAGGCAATCGCAAGGGTCAGCAACACCGGAGTGCAATGGGGAGCCTCGCCTTGGGAGAACCACCTTCGTGATCATGGTATATCTCCTGCGCCAGGTAAGTATGCTTTGTAGAAGTGTACAAGCCCTCCAACTGGACGGTGCCGCTGACTCAAAGGGTAAATCTCTTCACCATATCCTATGGAAAATTTCCACAATGTTTGGCAGAACTTAACTTCTGTACAAAGTTTCTATCTTATCACCCAAATATAATTTTTTTCTCATTTATAAAACTACAACAAGCATGAGAAAAAAAACATACGATGCGTTTTCAATTTGTGTGTGTGTGTGTGTGTATGTGTGTGTGTGTGCTAGATCCTGGACGTCATCGCTGAAGTTTCCACATTGGATCATATTCCTTTCTATTTACCATTCAAATAAGTTCGTCTAGTTTAAGGTTTAATTTTTTTGCTTTGGTTTACATTTGATTTCCAATAGAACTATTGATGAAAACCAGTTGGGCATATCAATAAAATGAAAACGTCCGAAATTACTAATAAGCAACCCATCCCCCGACCACCCTAACTCGCGAAATGATTTTTCACAGCCCAGAGCACGGTTGCCAGATTGGGCTACAAGTCGCAAATTGGGCTACTTTTGAAAGCTCGGCGGGACTTATATATGAGTTTTGCGACTTGCAACATTTTGGGCTACTTTTGAAGTTAGTTGGGCTCCTTTTGGGCTACTAATGAGAAGACTGGTAGTTATTACTTGTGCATTCATGAAGACTAATGGAGTAGTGATTATTTCTGCATTCAGGAAGTAATTTTGGCATATTTTTGGCGACAGTTTGTCATTTTTTTCTTGGTAAAACCAAGCAGGCAACCTTAGACCGATTTGAGACTTGTACGTAGGATGAAAATGAACAGAAACGTATTCAACGTGCTAGATCGTCTCGCTCGCTTCTCGGCCCGCAGACTCACAGTACGAAATGTACGTATTCGAATATGAATATTACAGGAACGTATTCAACGTGGTAGATCGTCCCGCTCGCATCTCGCATCATCTTTGAGTGGAGAATCAGAAAATGACCACTCTAGAAGTTGATTGTAGGTAAGTATATATATATATATATATATATATTATATATATATACATATATATATAATATACATATATATATATTAGTATAAATGGGCAGTAAGTTTTCTTGTAGACATGTGAATACACATGTTCGATTGAAGACCAGAGCTAATTCAAAATCAACTATCTTCTTAGTGATTTTCTCAAATTTTCTAATAGTTAGTTTGATTCTTGAGGGGAGGTCAAACACAATACTTCCGAGATCCATGATGTTATTGAACGAAAAATATAACACAAAATAACATCAAAATAACATCAATAACATAATGGATCTCGGAAGTATTGTGTTTGACCTCCCCTCAAGAATCAAACAAACTATTAGAAAAATTGAAAAAAAAAAAAAAAAAATATATATATATATATATTATATTATATACATATATATATATATATATGTATACCCATATATTGGGCTACTTTAGTCAGAAATTTGCGACTTTTAGTCCTGCAGCTCGCGACTTTCGGCAGTTTACATCTGGCAACCCTGGCCCAGAGAAAGCATGTTAAAAAAGTGGACGAACGATAAATTGAGAGAACCTGAAAATATTTCGAGATTTCTTCTTTTGGAATTCATGATCCAAGAAACTGCCTGGCATACATAGCGTTTGGAGTTAAGTTTCGACAGTGGCTTTTTTGTGATTTACAAATGTGACCCATTTCGCGGAGCTCCGATCCCGGGACTTTATATAGTGTGTTCTACCATCTTTGAATGGGATTGTTTCGTTTGCTTAACTTTCTCGAGGAAAAGACTAATGGGTTAACCGCGATGTAGGGGCTCAGTACTAACACAATGCTTTGTCACTTCCTTAGGCAATGTATTAGTTAAGGGGATAGCGCGAACGCAGTCCCCTACTACCAAAAATATCGCGCTCGAGTTACCCACATTTGGGGCAATCGCAAGGGTCAGCAGACTTGTACTATTTTGGAATGGTGTTTAGTATGCTTGACTCGCTCGAGCAAGTAGGTTAATATCGGTGGACTATTTATGCTCTCAGAAGTCTAAGCTAGATAATATTTTATTCGTTTATTTTTTGTAAGGGGATAGCGCGAACGCAGTCCCCTACTACCAAAAATTGCGCGCTCGAGTTACCCACATTTGAGGCAATCGCAAGGGTCAGCAACTCCGGAGTGCAATGGGGAGCCTCGCCTTGGGAGAACCACCTTCGTGATCATGGTATATCTCCTGCGCCAGGTAAGTATGCTATATAGAAGTGTACAAGCCCTCCAACTGGACGGTGCCGCTGACTCAAAGGGTAAATCTCTTCACCAAATCCTATGGAAAATTTCCACAATGTTTGGCAGAACTTAACTTCTGTACAAACTTACTATCTTATCACCCAAATATAATTTTTTTCTCATTTATAACACTACAACAAGCAGGAGAAAAAAAAAAAACATACCATGCTTTTTCAATTTGTTTTTTGTGTGCTAGATCTTGTACGTCATCGCTGAAGTTTCCACATTGGATCATATTCCTTTCTATTTACCATTCAAATAAGTTCGTCTAGTTTAAGGCTTAATTTTTTTTGCTTTGGTTTACATTTGATTTCCAATAGAACTATTGATGAAAACCAGTTGGGCATATCAATAAAATGAAAACATCCGAAATTACTAATAAGCAACCCATCCCCCGATCACCTAAACTCGCGAAATGATTTTTCACAGCCCAGAGCACGGTTGCCAGATTGGGCTACAAATCTCAAATTGGGTTACTTTTGAAAGCTCGGCGCGACTTAAATTTGAGTTTTGCGACTTGCGACATTTTGGGCTACTTTTGAAGTAAGTTGGGCTCCTTTTGGGCTACCAATGAGAAGACTGGTAGTTATTACTTCTGCATTCATGAAGGCTAATGGAGTAGTGATTATTTCTGCATTCAGGAAGTAATTTTGGCGACAGTTGTCATTTTTTTCTTGGTAAAACCAAGCAGGCAACCTTAGTCCGATTTGAGAGTTGTACGTAGGATGCAAATGAACAGAAACGTATTCAACGTGCTAGATCGTCCCGCTCGCTTCTCGGCCCGCAGACTCACAGTACGAAATGTACGTATTCGAATATGAATATTACAGGAACGTATTCAACGTGGTAGATCGTCCCGCTCGCATCTCGCATCATCTTTGAGTGGAGAATCAGAAAATGACCACTCTAGAAGTTGATTGTAGGTAAGTATATATATATATATATATATATATATATATATATATATATATATATATACAGTATATATATATATATATATATATACAGTGTATATATATATATATATATGTATACATATTATATACATATATATATGTATACCTATATATTGGGCTACTTTATTCAGAAATTTGCAACTTTTAGTCCTGCAGCTCGCGACTTTTGGCAGTTTACATCTGGCAACCCTGGCCCAGAGAAAGCATGTTAAAAAAGTGGACGAACGATAAATTGAGAGAACCTGAAAATATGTGGAGATTTCTTCTTGTGGAATTCATGATGCAACAAACAGCCGGGCAGACATAGCGTTTGGAGTTAAGTGTCGACAGTGGCGTTTTTGTGATTTACAAATGTGACCCATTTCGCGGAGCTCCGATCCCGGGACTTTATATAGTGTCTTCTACCATCTTTGAATGGGATTGTTTCGTTTGCTTAACTTTCTCGAGGAAAAGACTAATGGGTTAACCGCGATGTAGGGGCTCAGTACTAACACAATGCTTTGTCACTTCCTTAGGCGATGTATTAGTTAAGGGGATAGCGCGAACGCAGTCCCCTACTACCAAAAATATCGCGCTCGAGTTACCCACATTTGGGGCAATCGCAAGGGTCAGCAGACTTGTACTATTTTGGAATGATGTTTAGTATGCTTGACTCGCTCGAGTAAGTAGGTTGAATGTCGGTGAATTCCGTTGTTTGCTCTCAGAAGTCTTGACTGAGTAGTGTGGTAATTTTTTATTCGATTTTTTTGTGTAAGGGGATAGCGCGAACGCAGTCCCCTACTACCAAAAATTGCGCGCTCGAGTTACCCACATTTGAGGCAATCGCAAGGGTCAGCATCTCCGGAGTGCAATGGGGAGCCTCGCCTTGGGAGAACCACCTTCGTGATCATGGTATCTCCTGCGCCAGGTAAGTATGCTATATTGAAGTGTACAAGCCCTCCAACTGGACGGTGCTGCTGACTCAAAGGGTAAATCTCTTCACCATATCCTATGGAAAATATCCACAATGTTTGGCAGAACTTAACTTCTGTACAAAGTTTCTATCTTATCACCCAAATATAATTTTTTTCTCATTTATAACACTACAACAAGCATGAGAAAAAAAACATACGATGCTTTTTCAATTTGTTTTTTGTGTGCTAGATCTTGTACGTCATCGCTGAAGTTTCCACATTGGATCATATTTCTTTCTATTTACCATTCTAATAAGTTCGTCTAGTTTAAGGCTTGATGTTTTTGCTTTGGTTTACATTTGATTTCCAATAGAACTATTGATGAAAACCAGTTGGGCATATCAATAAAATGAAAACGTCCGAAATTACTAATAAGCAACCCATCCCCCGACCACCCTAACTCGCGAAATGATTTTTCACAGCCCAGAGCACGGTTGCCAGATTGGGCTACAAGTCGCAAATTGGGCTACTTTTGAAAGCTCGGCGCGACTTAAATTTGAGTTTTGCGACTTGCGACATTTTGGGCTACTTTTGAAGTCAGTTGGGCTACTAATGAGAAGACTGGTAGTTATTACTTGTGCATTCATGAAGACTAATGGAGTAGTGATTATTTCTGCATTCAAGAAGTAATTTTGGCATGATTTCGCATATTTTTGGCGACAGTTGTCATTTTTTTCTTGGTAGAACCAACCAGGCAACCTTAGTCCGATTTGAGAGTTCTACGTAGGATGAAAATGAACAGAAACGTATTCAACGTGCTAGATCGTCTCGCTCGCTTCTCGGCCCGCAGACTCACAGTACGAAATGTACGTTTTCGAATATGAATATTACAGGAACGTATTCAACGTGGTAGATCGGCCCGCTCGCATCTCGCATCATCTTTGAGTGGAGAATCAGAAAATTACCACTCTAGAAGTTGATTGTAGGTAAGCATATATATATAGAAATATATATATATATATATATATATATATATACACATATAAGTATGTATATATATTAGTATAAATGGGCAGTAAGTTTTCTTGTAGACATGTTCGATTGAAGACCAGAGCTAATTCAATATCAACTATCTTCTTAGTGATTTTCTCAATTTTTCTAATAGTTTGTTTGATTCTTGAGGGGAGGTCAAACACAATACTTCCGAGATCCATGATGTTATTGAACGAAAAATATAACATCAAAATAACATCAATAACATAATGGATCTCGGAAGTATTGTGTTTGACCTCCCCTCAAGAATCAAACAAACTATTAGAAAAATTGAAATATATATATATATATATTATATACATATATATATGTATACCCATATATTGGGCTACTTTAGTCAGAAATTTGCGACTTTTAGTCCTGCAGCTCGCGACTTTCGGCAGTTTACATCTGGCAACCCTGGCCCAGAGAAAGCATGTTAAAAAAGTGGACGAACGATAAATTGAGAGAACCTGAAAATATTTCGAGATTTCTTCTTTTGGAATTCATGATCCAAGAAACTGCCTGGCATACATAGCGTTTGGAGTTAAGTTTCGACAGTGGCTTTTTTGTGATTTACAAATGTGACCCATTTCGCGGAGCTCCGATCCCGGGACTTTATATAGTGTGTTCTACCATCTTTGAATGGGATTGTTTCGTTTGCTTAACTTTCTCGAGGAAAAGACTAATGGGTTAACCGCGATGTAGGGGCTCAGTACTAACACAATGCTTTGTCACTTCCTTAGGCAATGTATTAGTTAAGGGGATAGCGCGAACGCAGTCCCCTACTACCCAAAATATCGCGCTCGAGTTACCCACATTTGGGGCAATCGCAAGGGTCAGCAGACTTGTACTATTTTGGAATGATGTTTAGTATGCTTGACTCGCTCGAGTAAGTAGGTTGAATATCGGTGAACTCTGATGTATGCTCTCAGAAGTCAAAATTGTAACATTTTATCCGTTTATTATATGTAAGGGGATAGCGCGAACGCAGTCCCCTACTACCAAAAATTGCGCGCTCGAGTTACCCACATTTGAGGCAATCGCAAGGGTCAGCATCTCCGGAGTGCAATGGGGAGCCTCGCCTTGGGAGAACCACCTTCGTGATCATGGTATCTCCTGCGCCAGGTAAGTATGCTATATAGAAGTGTACAAGCCCTCCAACTGGACGGTGCTGCTGACTCAAAGGGTAAATCTCTTCACCATATCCTATGGAAAATTTCCACAATGTTTGGCAGAACTTAACTTCTGTACAAACTTACTATCTTATCACCCAATTTTCATTTTTTTTTCTCATTTATAAAACTACAACAAGCAGGAGAAAAAAAAAACATACCATGCTTTTTCAATTTGTTTTTTGTGTGCTAGATCTAGTACGTCATCGCGGAAGTTTCCACATTGGATCATATTCCTTTCTATTTACCATTCTAATAAGTTCGTCTAGTTTAAGGCTTAATTTTTTTGCTTTGATTTACATTAGATTTCCAATAGAACTATTGATGAAAACCAGTTGGGCATATCAATAAAATGAAAACGTCCGAAATTACTAATAAGCAACTCATCCCCCGACCACCTAAAGTCGTGAAATTATTTTTCACAGCCTAGAGCACGGTTGCCAGATTGGGCTACAAGTCTCAAATTGGGCTACTTTTGAAAGCTCGGCGCGACTTAAATTTGAGTTTTGCGACTTGCGACATTTTGGGCTACTTTTGAAGTCAGTTGGCCTACTTTTGGGCTACTAATGAGAAGACTGGTAGTTATTACTTCTGCATTCATGAAGACTAATGGAGTAGTGATTATTCCTGCATTCAGGAAGTAATTTTGGCATAATTTGGCATATTTTTGGCGACAGTTGTCATTTTTTCTTGGTAAAACCAACCAGGCAACCTTAGTCCGATTTGAGACTTGTACGTAGGATGAAAATGAACAGAAACGTATTCAACGTGCTAGATCGTCCCGCTCGCTTCTCGGCCCGCAGACTCACAGTACGAAATGTACGTATTCGAATATGAATATTACAGGAACGTATTCAACGTGGTAGATCGTCCCGCTCTCATCTCGCATCATCTTTGAGGGGAGAATCAGAAAATTACCACTCTAGAAGTTGATTGTAGGTAAGCATATATATATATATATATATATTTTGTATGCAACAGCAAATTGAGCTCTGATGAGTTTTCCGATGAAGAGTTTCAAGTCTTCTAAAGATCTCTCTAGCATGGAGAGGTAAAGAAAAAACCAAGTTGCCGATAGAAGCCATCTAATGGGGTAGAACAGGATACAAGACGTTTCGCTAATCACAGTTAGCATTTTCAATTGTGACAATAGCAAAGAAATGGAAGATTATAAATACAGAAAGTAAACACTAGGAAAGATTACAAAGAAATGACCGTTATTCTGGTCTGAAACTGGGAAAGGACACTTTGATGGGGAACTGTGACCACTGGGAAAGGACACTCAGATGACCGTTACTGCGGCCTGGGTGTCCGTCGCGGACGGAGTGACTGCTCATGGGAGGGCTGATTTGTCTCGTAGCTGGGTTGTCTGGTTTTGGCGGATTCTGAATGGTTTGAGGCTGGGAAGAATGGTGGGGGCTTCCTGTTGGGTGTTCAGTGTAGGTTGGCTGTATTTAATGTGGAGGGCCTCAAGGAGGGCAAGGCGGCGCTTGTCACTTTCTTGGTCTAAAATGGTGGTATTGTCCACTAGGATGGATCTGGTGATTGGAATGTTATGGGTCTCCTGAAGGTGTCGCTTAGGGCCTCCATTGTTAAGGTGGTATGTCAACCGTCTGGAAAGGCGAGTGGTAGTGAGTCCGATGTAGGAATCTTGGGGCGTACAGTCCCCAAAAGGACACTTAAACTGGTACACCAGACTCACACACTCGATGTCGGATGGGCGTGGGGAGCTGTTATTTTTCATTATAAGGTCTTTAGTCCTCTTGTTCTTATAATAAATGGCAAGTTTAATGCGGTCCATCTCGTTGGTGGGGGTCACATTGTCCTTGATGATACGAAGAAGCGCTTTCTCATCCTCCTTATAAGCGCTCGACATGTAGGCCCTATAGAACAAGGTAAAGGTATTGCCTTCTTCTACAGGAGTCTGTTGCCCTTCGTACCACTTGCTCATGACGGCCCGCAGTACACGTTGGCAGTCGCTGTTTGAGTGGCCATTGTTGACTAAGAGCTGTGTAGACCGGTCAATTTCTTTCTGGGTGGAGGTCCAACTGGAGCAATGGGTGAGGGCTCTCCTATAGAAGGATGCAATAGTAGAGTCCTTATATTTTTGAGGGCACTCACTCTCTCCATTCAAGCACAATCCAGGATTAGTTGGCTTGGTGTACACTGCTGTGTGGGTGCTCCCGTCGGTTTTCTGGGTGAGGAGCACATCAAGAAAAGGAAGGACGCCGTCTGTCGCCTCCTCCGTCGTAAATCGAAGGCCTGACACTTCCTGAAGGAGGCAGTGAAGGTGTTCACGCTCCTCAGAGTCGGTGGTCCGCCTTGCCCTCCTTGAGGCCCTCCACATTAAATACAGCCAACCTACACTGAACACCCAACAGGAAGCCCCCACCATTCTTCCCAGCCTCAAACCATTCAGAATCCGCCAAACCAGACAACCCAGCTACGAGACAAATCAGCCCTCCCATGAGCAGTCACTCCGTCCGCGACGGACACCCAGGCCACAGTAACGGTCATCTGAGTGTCCTTTCCCAGTGGTCACAGTTCCCCATCCCGCGTTCCTTTCCCCGATATTCAAAGTGTCCTTTCCCAGTTTCAGACCAGAATAACGGTCATTTCTTTGTAATCTTTCCTAGTGTTTACTTTCTGTATTTATAATCTTCCATTTCTTTGCTATTGTCACAATTGAAAATGCTAACTGTGATTAGCGAAACGTCTTGTATCCTGTTCTACCCCATTAGATGGCTTCTATCGGCAACTTGGTTTTTTCTTTACCTCTCCATGCTAGAGAGATCTTTAGAAGACTTGAAACTCTTCATCGGAAACTCATCAGAGCTCAATTTGCTGTTGCATACAATTCTATATGCCTTAAAGAAAATATTTTGCCGCGTTACTCCAATATATATATATATATATATATATATCTTACAATCCATGACCGTCGCGCAGAGGATTCGAACCACCGCCTATAGACTCGAGAGAGTCCACAGCACCAGCCTTTAACCACTCGACCACAGACGATCTAAAAGTGTACTAACTCGTAATCTAACTGATTACCGAGATTGGGGAGGTTGCTAACTGCCACCCATATAACCCCCATTTTTTACAGTACACCTAATCGCACCAGTGGGAATGGTAAGGACTAGATCGAATCCCCCTCACGCTTCGCCATCGTAACTATTTGAATAATTCGCTAGTGGACAGCGACATCAATCATACAATCCATGACCGTCGCGCAGAGGATTCGAACCACCGCCTATAGACTCGAGAGAGTCCACAGCACCCGCCTTTAACCACTCGACCACAGACCACTCGAGTCTATAGGCGGTGGTTCGAATCCTCTGCGCGACGGTCATGGATTGTATGATTGATGTCGCTGTCCACTAGCGAATTATTCAAATATATATATATATATATATATATATATATATATATATATATATATATATATATATATATATAATACCTATATATTGGGCTACTTTATTCAGAAATTTGCAACTTTTAGTCCTGCAGCTCGCGACTTTTGGCAGTTTACATCTGGCAACCCTGGCCCAGAGAAAGCATGTTAAAAAAGTGGACGAACGATAAATTGAGAGAACCTGAAAATATGTGGAGATTTCTTCTTGTGGAATTCATGATGCAAGAAACAGCCGGGCAGATATAGCTTTTGGAGTTAAGTGTCGACAGAGGCGTTGTTGTGATTTACAAATGTGACCCATTTCGCGGAGCTCCGATCCCGGGACTTTATATAGTGTGTTCTACCATCTTTGAATGGGATTGTTTCGTTTGCTTAACTTTCTCGAGGAAAAGACTAATGGGTTAACCGCGATGTAGGGGCTCAGTACTAACACAATGCTTTGTCACTTCCTTAGGCAATGTATTAGTTAAGGGGATAGCGCGAACGCAGTCCCCTACTACCAAAAATATCTCGCTCGAGTTACCCACATTTTGGGCAATCGCAAGGGTCAGCAGACTTGTACTATTTTGGAATGATGTTTAGTATGCTCGACTCGCTCGAGCAAGTAGGTTAATATCGGTGAACTCCGATGTATGCTCTCAGAAGTCTAGACGTCTAAGCTTTGTAATATTTTTTTGGATTTTTTTTTGTAAGGGGATAGCGCGAACGCAGTCCCCTACTACCAAAAATTGCGCGCTCGAGTTACCCACATTTGAGGCAATCGCAAGGGTCAGCAACTCCGGAGTGCAATGGGGAGCCTCGCCTTGGGAGAACCACCTTCGTGATCATGGTATATCTCCTGCGCCAGGTAAGTATGCTATATTGAAGTGTACAAGCCCTCCAACTGGACGGTGCTGCTGACTCAAAGGGTAAATCTCTTCACCATATCCTATGGAAAATATCCACAATGTTTGGCAGAACTTAACTTCTGTACAAAGTTTCTATCTTATCACCCAAATATAATTTTTTTCTCATTTATAACACTACAACAAGCAGGAGAAAAAAAAAAAACATACCATGCTTTTTCAATTTGTGTGTGTGTGTGTATGTGTGTGTGTGTGCTAGATCTAGGACGTCATCGCGGAAGTTTCCACATTGGATCATATTCCTTTCTATTTACCATTCAAATAAGTTCGTCTAGTTTAAGGCTTAATTTTCATATTCCTTTCTATTTACCATTCTAATAAGTTCGTCTAGTTTAAGGCTTAATTTTTTTGCTTTGATTTACATTAGATTTCCAATAGAACTATTGATGAAAACCAGTTGGGCATATCAATAAAATGAAAACGTCCGAAATTACTAATAAGCAACTCATCCCCCGACCACCTAAAGTCGTGAAATTATTTTTCACAGCCTAGAGCACGGTTGCCAGATTGGGCTACAAGTCTCAAATTGGGCTACTTTTGAAAGCTCGGCGCGACTTAAATTTGAGTTTTGCGACTTGCGACATTTTGGGCTACTTTTGAAGTCAGTTGGCCTACTTTTGGGCTACTAATGAGAAGACTGGTAGTTATTACTTGTGCATTCATGAAGACTAATGGAGTAGTGATTATTCCTGCATTCAGGAAGTAATTTTGGCATAATTTGGCATATTTTTGGCGACAGTTGTCATTTTTTCTTGGTAAAACCAACCAGGCAACCTTAGTCCGATTTGAGACTTGTACGTAGGATGAAAATGAACAGAAACGTATTCAACGTGCTAGATCGTCCCGCTCGCTTCTCGGCCCGCAGACTCACAGTACGAAATGTACGTATTCGAATATGAATATTACAGGAACGTATTCAACGTGGTAGATCGTCCCGCTCTCATCTCGCATCATCTTTGAGTGGAGAATCAGAAAATTACCACTCTAGAAGTTGATTGTAGGTAAGCATATATATATATATATATATATATATGCAATAAAAACACTAGGAGCGTGTGTTCACAAATGCGTAAATAACCACTAGGAAAAAGTAAACTAACGAAGCAGAGCGCTTTCGTGTAATTACATCTTCAGTGCAGATACAAAGAAGGAATTATAAGATGAAGAAACAAGGTACAGAATATATGACATAGTGAAGAGGGCATTCGGAGAGGTAGTGGAAGAAGTACACGTGACGGACGCATGGGCCGTCCTGGTAGCCAACAAGTATGGGACGTTTGGGCTGTCCTGGTAACCAACAAATATGGGACAACTGCTCATAATTTATATTACAATTCAAACAATTTTGAAATTTCATGAGAAATAAAACTATCTAATTTGTACAAACCTTGATGAAGATTAACATTTATCCCCTTACTAGATTTGATCAAACTGCATTCAATTAAATTTCTTTCTGTTATGTTGTTGTTGTATGTGATGACTTTAGCGTTATCCCAGTCAACTGGGTGGTTAAAATGGTTCATGTGGTTGAATATACCGCTAGATTGGTTTCCCTCTCTAACGTATTTCTTATGTTGATTAATTCGTGTTGTGAGTGCTTTAGCAGTCTGACCAACATAAAACTGATTACATGATTTGCAAGGTATTTTGTACACACACCCTTTATTACTATTGACAGAATTATTTATGAGCAGTTGTCTTACAGTGTTCTTGTTATTGAAAACTACATTAATGTTAAATTTACGTAACATATTTGGAATATTTTGCAGGTTCTCTTGGTACGGTAAAATTAGCAAGTTATTCATATTGAAAGTTTGAGTTGACCTAAGGTTGTAAAATGTCCTTTTAGCACGATTGTAAGCTTTATCAAGAACATGTGTGGGGTATTGTAGCTTAGTACCAATGTCGTAAATACATCTTATTTCATCATCGATGTACTCTGGGCTGCAAATGCGTAGGGCCCTGAGATACATCGACGAGAAAACAGATACCTTCACGCCATCAGGGTGTGAGGAATAATAGTGTATATATGAACAAACGTTGGTTGGTTTGCGATATACACTAAACTTCAACTCACTTTCACGGCGGTAGATATTACAATCAAGGAAAGGCAAAACGCCTTCTTTCTCTATCTCCACCGTGAACTTAATGGAACTGACCAAATTATTAAGCTTACATAAAAAATCATTTACATTATCTTGAATGGGCCACAGACATAGGATGTCATCAATGTACCGCATCCATGTAATGTTGGGGGGAATGATCTTACTTAAAATTTTGGTTTCAAAAAACTCCATATATAGATTACTCAATACGGGGGAGAGAGGATTACCCATGCTCATTCCAAATTTCTGAGAATAGAATTTATCATTAAATTGGAATTTGCAATCTTTAACACACAATTTGATCAGTTCAATTAAGGTGCCTGAAGGTAATGGTAAATCGTGCTTATTTAACTCTTCTTTAAGATAGATTAAAAGGTCATCCAAGGGAACTTTCGTAAACAAACTAACAATATCATAACTTACCAATTTAAATTCATAGTCTGGTTTTACCTCACTTAGTTTGTTAATGAGGTCCAAACTGTTCTTAACATGTGAAGTGGAAATAGTTCCAACTAGTGGACTAAGACTTGGGACCAACCATTTCGAAAGTTTGTATGAAGCTGAACCTATTGAAGAAACGATTGGTCTTACCGGGTTATTTGGTTTATGTGTCTTAATTAGACCATACATGTAAGGCAAAGGAGGGCTGATAGAAATAAACTTTTTGATTAGTTCACTATTTCCACTTAACAATTCTTTTATCTTCTTATTGAAATGGCTATTCACTGATTCAGTAGGATTCTTTAAAAGTTGGATGTAAGTAACTTGATCTTTAAGTAGTACATCCATTTTGTTTAGATAATCATTTTTGTTCATAATTACTACAGCGTTTGATTTATCAGCTTTTGTGATATGTAAATCACTATCCTTTTTGAGAGAATTAATAGCAGTGATAAAACGTTCAGGACAGCTGGGAGGTACCTGATTAGCTAAAGCACCATAAACAATACCTTTACATATATTAACGTCATCTATAGGCAGATCTTTATCACATTTTAAATTACAAAAAGCTTTACCAATGTTAATGATGTTAGATGGATTAGAATTATTGGCAAAGCTGAGCCCAAATCCTAATGCTGTGGATTGAACCTTGGTGAGTGGCTTAGATGACAAGTTAACCACGAAATCTGGGTTAGCATGTTTGGTCCAGTCACTGTCATTAATGAGGGCTAGTAATTTCATGTTTAACTTCCTTGACAAGTACTCACACTCCATCCTCATTTTTCCATAACAATAGTCCAAAAGCACATTTTTGACATCAGATGATACACAACACTGGAATTTATGCAAACTAATACGCTTGATCCTAAAGGCTTCTTTGACTTCTAATTTGGCAATGTCGATTCGTTTCTTAAGAATGATGCGCTGAAAATCATCAAATGGACGATCAGACATCTTCACAAGCCGTTGGGGTAAGACCGACTTGGGTAATACTTGTTCTTTCATGCAGTTTTGTAGAAACTGTAGACGTAGTCGCAGCTTGTGGGCTTTAACCAATGACCAGGAAAAGTCGTGTACATAAGGAGCAAGTCCAGGGTTCAGGTGAGTAAAGTTCTCGAAGAATCGTGTGGTATCCATAATGCAATAAAAACACTAGGAGCGTGTGTTCACAAATGCGTAAATAACTACTTAGAGATCAAGTTACTTACATCCAACTTTTAAAGAATCCTACTGAATCAGTGAATAGCCATTTCAATAAGAAGATAAAAGAATTGTTAAGTGGAAATAGTGAACTAATCAAAAAGTTTATTTCTATCAGCCCTCCTTTGCCTTACATGTATGGTCTAATTAAGACACATAAACCAAATAACCCGGTAAGACCAATCGTTTCTTCAATAGGTTCAGCTTCATACAAACTTTCGAAATGGTTGGTAACAATTCTTAGTCCACTAGTTGGAACTATTTCCACTTCACATGTTAAGAACAGTTTGGACCTCATTAACAAACTAAGTGAGGTAAAACCAGACTATGAATTTAAATTGGTAAGTTATGATATTGTTAGTTTGTTTACGAAAGTTCCCTTGGATGACCTTTTAATCTATCTTAAAGAAGAGTTAAATAAGCACGATTTACCATTACCTTCAGGCACCTTAATTGAACTGATCAAATTGTGTGTTAAAGATTGCAAATTCCAATTTAATGATAAATTCTATTCTCAGAAATTTGGAATGAGCATGGGTAATCCTCTCTCCCCGTATTGAGTAATCTATATATGGAGTTTTTTGAAACCAAAATTTTAAGTAAGATCATTCCCCCCAACATTACATGGATGCGGTACATTGATGACATCCTATGTCTGTGGCCCATTCAAGATAATGTAAATGATTTTTTATGTAAGCTTAATAATTTGGTCAGTTCCATTAAGTTCACGGTGGAGATAGAGAAAGAAGGCGTTTTGCCTTTCCTTGATTGTAATATCTACCGCCGTGAAAGTGAGTTGAAGTTTAGTGTATATCGCAAACCAACCAACGTTTGTTCATATATACACTATTATTCCTCACACCCTGATGGCGTGAAGGTATCTGTTTTCTCGTCGATGTATCTCAGGGCCCTACGCATTTGCAGCCCAGAGTACATCGATGATGAAATAAGATGTATTTACGACATTGGTACTAAGCTACAATACCCCACACATGTTCTTGATAAAGCTTACAATCGTGCTAAAAGGACATTTTACAACCTTAGGTCAACTCAAACTTTCAATATGAATAACTTGCTAATTTTACCGTACCAAGAGAACCTGCAAAATATTCCAAATATGTTACGTAAATTTAACATTAATGTAGTTTTCAATAACAAGAACACTGTAAGACAACTGCTCATAAATAATTCTGTCAATAGTAATAAAGGGTGTGTGTACAAAATACCTTGCAAATCATGTAATCAGTTTTATGTTGGTCAGACTGCTAAAGCACTCACAACACGAATTAATCAACATAAGAAATACGTTAGAGAGGGAAACCAATCTAGCGGTATATTCAACCACATGAACCATTTTAACCACCCAGTTGACTGGGATAACGCTAAAGTCATCACATACAACAACAACATAACAGAAAGAAATTTAATTGAATGCAGTTTGATCAAATCTAGTAAGGGGATAAATGTTAATCTTCATCAAGGTTTGTACAAATTAGATAGTTTTATTTCTCATGAAATTTCAAAATTGTTTGAATTGTAATATAAATTATGAGCAGTTGTCCCATATTTGTTGGTTACCAGGACAGCCCAAACGTCCCATACTTGTTGGCTACCAGGACGGCCCATGCGTCCGTCACGTGTACTTCTTCCACTACCTCTCCGAATGCCCTCTTCACTATGTCATATATTCTGTACCTTGTTTCTTCATCTTATAATTCCTTCTTTGTATCTGCACTGAAGATGTAATTACACGAAAGCGCTCTGCTTCGTTAGTTTACTTTTTCCTAGTGGTTATTTACGCATATATATATATATATATATATATATATATATATATATATACAGTATATATATATATATATATATATATATATATTATATACATATATATATGTATACCTATATATTGGGCTACTTTAGTCAGAAATTTGCGACTTTTAGTCCTGCAGCTTGCGACTTTTGGCAATTTACATCTGGCAACCCTGGCCCAGAGAAAGCATGTTAAAAAAGTGGACGAACGATGAATTGAGAGAACCTGAAAATATGTGGAGATTTCTTCTTGTGGAATTCATGATGGAAGAAACAGCCGGGCAGACATAGCGTTTGGAGTTAAGTGTCGACAGTGGCGTTTTTGTGATTTACAAATGTGACCCATTTCGCGGAGCTCCGATCCCGGGACTTTATATAGTATCTTCTACCATCTTTGAATGGGATTGTTTCGTTTGCTTAACTTTCTCGAGGAAAAGACTAATGGGTTAACCGCGATGTAGGGGCTCAGTACTAACACAATGCTTTGTCACTTCCTTAGGCAATGTATTAGTTAAGGGGATAGCGCGAACGCAGTCCCCTACTACCAAAAATATCTCGCTCGAGTTACCCACATTTTGGGCAATCGCAAGGGTCAGGAGACTTGTACTATTTTGGAATGGTGTTTAGTATGCTTGACTCGCTCGAGCAAGTAGGTTAATATCGGTGAACTCCGATGTATGCTCTCAGAAGTCGTCTAAGTTTGGTAATATTTTATACGATTATTTTGTGTAAGGGGATAGCGCGAACGCAGTCCCCTACTACCAAAAATTGCGCGCTCGAGTTACCCACATTTGAGGCAATCGCAAGGGTCAGCAACTCCGGAGTGCAATGGGGAGCCTCGCCTTGGGAGAACCACCTTCGTGATCATGGTATATCTCCTGCGCCAGGTAAGTATGCTATATAGAAGTGTACAAGCCCTCCAACTGGACGGTGCCGCTGACTCAAAGGGTAAATCTCTTCACCATATCCTATGGAAAATTTCCACAATGTTTGGCAGAACTTAACTTCTGTACAAAGTTTCTATCTTATCACCCAAATATAATTTTTTTCTCATTTATAAAACTACAACAAGCATGAGAAAAAGAACATACGATGCGTTTTCAATTTGTGTGTGTGTGTGTGTGTGTATGTGTGTGTGTGTGCTAGATCCTGGACGTCATCGCTGAAGTTTCCACATTGGATCATATTCCTTTCTATTTACCATTCAAATAAGTTCGTCTAGTTTAAGGTTTAATTTTTTTGCTTTGGTTTACATTTGATTTCCAATAGAACTATTGATGAAAACCAGTTGGGCATATCAATAAAATGAAAACGTCCGAAATTACTAATAAGCAACCCATCCCCCGACCACCCTAACTCGCGAAATGATTTTTCACAGCCCAGAGCACGGTTGCCAGATTGGGCTACAAGTCGCAAATTGGGCTACTTTTGAAAGCTCGGCGGGACTTATATATGAGTTTTGCGACTTGCAACATTTTGGGCTACTTTTGAAGTTAGTTGGGCTCCTTTTGGGCTACTAATGAGAAGACTGGTAGTTATTACTTGTGCATTCATGAAGACTAATGGAGTAGTGATTATTTCTGCATTCAGGAAGTAATTTTGGCATATTTTTGGCGACAGTTTGTCATTTTTTTCTTGGTAAAACCAAGCAGGCAACCTTAGACCGATTTGAGACTTGTACGTAGGATGAAAATGAACAGAAACGTATTCAACGTGCTAGATCGTCTCGCTCGCTTCTCGGCCCGCAGACTCACAGTACGAAATGTACGTATTCGAATATGAATATTACAGGAACGTATTCAACGTGGTAGATCGTCCCGCTCGCATCTCGCATCATCTTTGAGTGGAGAATCAGAAAATGACCACTCTAGAAGTTGATTGTAGGTAAGTATATATATATATATATATCTATATATATATATATATATATATATATATATATATATATATATATATATTAGTATAAATGGGCAGTAAGTTTTCTTGTAGACATGTGATCCAAAGACCCAAAGACCAAGTGAATACACATGTTCGATTGAAGACCAGAGCTAATTCAATATCAACTATCTTCTTAGTGATTTTCTCAATTTTTCTAATAGTTTGTTTGATTCTTGAGGGGAGGTCAAACACAATACTTCCGAGATCCATGATGTTATTGAACGAAAAATATAACACAAAATAACATCAAAATAACATCAATAACATAATGGATCTCGGAAGTATTGTGTTTGACCTCCCCTCAAGAATCAAACAAACTATTAGAAAAATTGAAATATATATATATATATATATATATATATATATATATATATTATATACATATATATATGTATACCCATATATTGGGCTACTTTAGTCAGAAATTTGCGACTTTTAGTCCTGCAGCTCGCGACTTTCGGCAGTTTACATCTGGCAACCCTGGCCCAGAGAAAGCATGTTAAAAGTGGACGAACGATAAATTGAGAGAACCTGAAAATATTTCGAGATTTCTTCTTTTGGAATTCATGATCCAAGAAACTGCCTGGCATACATAGCGTTTGGAGTTAAGTTTCGACAGTGGCTTTTTTGTGATTTACAAATGTGACCCATTTCGCGGAGCTCCGATCCCGGGACTTTATATAGTGTGTTCTACCATCTTTGAATGGGATTGTTTCGTTTGCTTAACTTTCTCGAGGAAAAGACTAATGGGTTAACCGCGATGTAGGGGCTCAGTACTAACACAATGCTTTGTCACTTCCTTAGGCAATGTATTAGTTAAGGGGATAGCGCGAACGCAGTCCCCTACTACCCAAAATATCGCGCTCGAGTTACCCACATTTGGGGCAATCGCAAGGGTCAGCAGACTTGTACTATTTTGGAATGATGTTTAGTATGCTTGACTCGCTCGAGTAAGTAGGTTGAATATCGGTGAACTCTGATGTATGCTCTCAGAAGTCAAAATTGTAACATTTTATCCGTTTATTATATGTAAGGGGATAGCGCGAACGCAGTCCCCTACTACCAAAAATTGCGCGCTCGAGTTACCCACATTTGAGGCAATCGCAAGGGTCAGCATCTCCGGAGTGCAATGGGGAGCCTCGCCTTGGGAGAACCACCTTCGTGATCATGGTATCTCCTGCGCCAGGTAAGTATGCTATATAGAAGTGTACAAGCCCTCCAACTGGACGGTGCCGCTGACTCAAAGGGTAAATCTCTTCACCATATCCTATGGAAAATTTCCACAATGTTTGGCAGAACTTAACTTCTGTACAAAGTTTCTATCTTATCACCCAAATATAATTTTTTTCTCATTTATAAAACTACAACAAGCATGAGAAAAAGAACATACGATGCGTTTTCAATTTGTGTGTGTGTGTGTGTGTGTATGTGTGTGTGTGTGCTAGATCCTGGACGTCATCGCTGAAGTTTCCACATTGGATCATATTCCTTTCTATTTACCATTCAAATAAGTTCGTCTAGTTTAAGGCTTAATTTTTTTGCTTTGGTTTACATTTGATTTCCAATAGAACTATTGATGAAAACCAGTTGGGCATATCAATAAAATGAAAACGTCCGAAATTACTAATAAGCAACCCATCCCCCGACCACCCTAACTCGCGAAATGATTTTTCACAGCCCAGAGCACGGTTGCCAGATTGGGCTACAAGTCGCAAATTGGGCTACTTTTGAAAGCTCGGCGGGACTCATATATGAGTTTTGCGACTTGCAACATTTTGGGCTACTTTTGAAGTTAGTTGGGCTCCTTTTGGGCTACTAATGAGAAGACTGGTAGTTATTACTTGTGCATTCATGAAGACTAATGGAGTAGTGATTATTTCTGCATTCAGGAAGTAATTTTGGCATATTTTTGGCGACAGTTTGTCATTTTTTTCTTGGTAAAACCAAGCAGGCAACCTTAGACCGATTTGAGACTTGTACGTAGGATGAAAATGAACAGAAACCACAGTCGTCGGCAGCCCTTGGCAGCAGACAGACGCACTCACACGAGCATAGTTAAGCTTGCTAGGGCTACTCCCTAGAGTTAACTGTAATCGTGGTCCAGCTTTACGTTGGAAAGCTTTTTTGGCAGTTACACTGCCACCCACCTCTGGGCATTTCCCAGTACTTTTTCCTTGTACCACCTTTCTCGTTATTTCGTAGCTCTCCGGGATCCGCACGAGCCCTTGTTGGCTCGTGAGACTTCTTCGTCGTCCGGCCCGGCGAAATCTAGCAACATCTATCGTAGTTTAGAAGTAGTGTAGACCCCGTACCACTGGGCACACAGTGGTCCTATTACGCGGCTGTCACCAGTCGCCAAAGGAAGCTGTGTGACCCCCTTTATATTGTATTTTTGCTCTGCTGAGCACATTTTTTCTGTGTACCAGGGGGCTCGTCCCCCCACCCCAACGCGCAGGATGGAGTCCTCAACTCCATCCCTGCAAACTAGGAAGACTTCCCCTGACGACCCCAATATCGACCCGGACAAGGCTAGACATGTTTTCTTACATTCCGACCAAACCCGATTAGCTGACCTTAACCCATTCATGCTAAAGAAATGTCTGTCTCAATTTACCGATGATATCAACCAAGTGAAGAAACTTAGAAGCGGAGATCTCCAAATCACCACCAACTCTGGGAAAGCGACTCGCGATTTGCTCAAGGCCAGGAAGTTTCATTCCTTCGATGTTGTTGCATCCCTCCCTAGGTCACTCAACTCCTGCAGAGGAGTAATCCACTGCAGAGATTTGATGACCATGGAAGAGTGTGACATCCTCGAAGAGATGAAATCTGAAGGCATTTTGGATGTTAAATTTATCACGCGACTGGACCGGGAAAGAAACATGCGAGTGAACACGCCCCTGATAATCCTCACGTTCAATTCCACAACCCTCCCTGATCATGTCAAAATTGGATATATACATGTCCCAACACGACCATATGTCCCCAACCCTTTGCGCTGCAACAAATGCTTTAAATATGGTCACCTAGCCAAATTCTGCAGCAAACAAACAGTCGTATGCGGTAAATGTGCAGGCGAACATCCTATGGATGCTTGCTCTGCAAAGGTGCTTCAATGTGTCAACTGCCCCTCCAATAACAACCATGCATCAACCTCCCGAGAATGTCCCACTTTCAATATAGAGAAACAAATTTGTACCGAGAAAGCAACTTGTGGCATATCCTTTTACGAAGCAAGGAAGCGTGTGATGGAAAGACTAGTTACCCCAACTGGTACTTCCGGAGCAACTTCCTATGCTTCGGCAGTAAAAAAAACCTACAGAACCATTGAAACGCAAACTGAGACCAAGCACTCCAAGGACAAAGAACACCGCCAAACTAACAGGCAAACTCACTCGCACCTTCCTTCCCCGGCCATCCCAGAGCCTTCCAAACGTGTGTCCACACGTACTGAAGAGGATGTCCATATGGAGATCTCCGTCTCTCAAAAACGACTTTTAAGTCCTCTAACCAGCCCAGACCGTTCAGCCGGGGCTAAACACACCTCTCCCACTAAGGCCAAGAAAGGAAGAAACCGAAGCAGATAAAAAATATATATATATAAAAAAATAAAAAAAAATAAAAAAAAAAAATAAAAAAAAAATAAATTAAATAAATAAATAAATAAAAAATAAATAAAAATGAAAATAATCCAGTGGAATTGCCGAGGTGTTAGAAGTAAATTAAACGCCCTCAACAACCCCTCAGTAATATGTCTACAGGAAACACATCTTAAGCCCAGTGTAGACTTCACACTACGAAGCTATACCATATATAGGAAGGACAGGTTAGCGCCTGGAGGGGGGGTCGCAGTTGCAGTCAGCGACTGCCTTCCCCAAGTGGAATTACCACTATCTACCAACTTGGAGGCAGTCGCAATCAAAACAAAACTGCAAAACAAACTAGTCACCATCTGCTCCATTTACCTACCTCCCGACCCTCGATTTCCACTAGTGGAAATCAACGAGTTGATCAGCCAGCTACCCCACCACAAACTGATAGTGGGAGATTTTAACTCCCACCATCACACGTGGGGTAGTAACCACACGTCTCCTCGAGGGGAGCAGATGGACGAGGTGCTCAATACCAACAACCTGGTCCTCCTAAATACTGGCAGCCCCACCCGTGTAGACAATACTAGGGGTACCTTTTCATGCATTGATTTATCCATATCATCTCCTGCGTTGTCTGACATTCTCCAATGGAGCACGCATGACGACACCATGCTTAGCGATCATTTCCCAGTAATCCTAAAAACAGGGGGTGATAACGCTACGGCTCCTCCAGCCTACGGAGACAACCCACCCCCTCCCTGTCCCAAATTTAACATCAAAAAAGCCAACTGGGAAATGTATCGCACAACCACAAACGTCAACATCACAGGGGATAATATGGATGACAAAATATTCAATTTATCAAACTCAATTTTGAATTCAGCGCATAAGCATATACCAAAAACCCTCGGTATTTCTCAAGCATAGAGTTCCCTGGTGGACATCAGACTGCAGAAAAGCACTTTGCAAGCGGAATAGGGCATATCGAACTTTTAAAAACAACCCCATTGCACCAAACCTTATTACTTTTAAAAAGACGCAAGCAGAGGCCCGTAGAACCATCAAACACGCCAAACGAAAGTCTTGGCGTGATTACATCTCCACAATAAACGCAAACACTCCTCTAACACAAATCTGGTCAGCCGTTCGAAAAATCGACGGCAAATATACCCCCAGCATCAAGACCCTGAACATTGGAAACACGTTTGTAGATGCTCCCACGGACATCGCAAACACAATCGCAGACACGTTCACGCAAACAAGCAGCACAAATAACTATTCTCCAATCTTTTTACAACTAAAACAAAGACGGGAAGCAGAACCACTGATCTTCCATACACAGACACACCACGATTATAACACCCCCTTCACACTACACGAGCTTGAACAAGCCTTAAGCTCGTGTAGAGGAACCTCTGCTGGCCCAGACGGGATTAGGTATGAGATGCTGCAACATTTGAATTCAATTTCACTGAAAAAATTACTAGACATATACAACGCAATTTGGATTAGTCATGAGTTCCCAAAAACATGGAGACATGCCCACGTCATACCTATTCTCAAAAGGGGGAAGGACCCAAAGAGTCCCTCCTCCTATCGCCCTATAGCGCTTACCAACTGCTTATGCAAAGTATTAGAACGTATGGCCAATAACAGATTAAAATTCATTCTAGAGTCTCAAAATTTAATAGTTCCTGCCCAATGTGGTTTCAGGAAAAATAGAAGTAGTCTTGACCATTTGGTCAACTTAGAACACGATATCCTTTCCTCTTTCGAGAGGAAAGAATACCTTGTTGCTTGCTTTTTAGATTTGGAAAGAGCCTACGATATGGCATGGCGACGTGGTATCCTCGAAAAACTCTATGCTCTTGGCCTTAGAGGGAATCTCCCTATTTTCATTCAAAATTTCTTAAATGAACGAACTTTTTCCGTTAAAAATCAAAACTTTTATTCAACAATACGCACCCAAGAAAATGGCGTACCACAGGGAAGTGTGTTAAGTCCCACATTATTCATGTTGCTTATAAACGATATTCTACCCGCTCCACCTCGGAACCTTAAATACTCATTATACGCTGACGATGTCGGAATCTGGCATTCCTCACCGAATGCCAAGTTTTCCGGCTCTCGCGTACAACTGGCCCTGGACTCGCTCCAGGACTGGTCCGACAAATGGGGATTTAAGTTTTCGGAATTAAAGTCAACAGTAATTGTATTTTCACGCAGAGCCCAGGCAGAAATAAATCTGCAATTACATGGTACTCCCATTCCAGTACAAAACTCAACCTTTTTCCTTGGCCTGAGACTGGACTCCAGGCTAAACTGGAAGGCCCATGTAAAATACCTAGTTGATGCGTGCAACAAGAGAATTAATTTGCTACGTAAACTAACGGGCACAAATTGGGGAGCAGATAGGAAATCCCTGCTAATGATTTATAAGTCCCTAATTAGATCTAAATTAGACTATGGGTGTCAGATTTATGGTTCGGCAACACCAACCACGTTACAACCCCTGAACATCATCCAAAACAAAGGCCTAAGAATAGCACTTGGAGCATTACGCTGCACAAGAATCGAGAGGCTGGAGGTTGAAGCAAACGTACCCCCCCTCCACTACAGGCGCGAGCACCTCACACTACGATACGCCGCCAAAGTGCTTCGTACCCAACAACATCCCTGCAAGCAAGCGGTAAACCAACACGAACATTTCACCAACTCCAGCCTAAATTCCCTTTCCACCAGGATCCGATTCTTGTGCGAGCAGTATTCGGTGCCACTGTGGTCAATAGAAAAGATAGAACATACGTACCCACCGCCGTGGAAAAACATCGCCCTGAATGTCAACACCAACCAGGACCTCAGGAAGAAATCATCCTCAATAGAAGAAACAAGACAGAAAACCTTAGAAATGATTAACAAGTACAATGACCACAGGGCACTGTACACGGATGGCTCCAAGTGCGGCCACAAAACTGGGACAGGGTTATACACCAACAAAACCCGGATGATGTTCAGATTGCCGGACCATACGAGCATATATATTGCAGAACTCTTCGGCATATACAAAGCCATAGAAAACGCTCAATCTGACACACATAGTAAGTTTGTCATATTCACAGACTCTCTGAGCGCACTTCAAACAATTAAGATAAGTAATCATATGGAAAATTTCCTCCTGGGCAAAATCATTAGCACATTGTCGACGACTAACAAGTCCATTACTCTCTCTTGGGTTCCCAGTCACATTGGGATCTTCGGGAATGAGAAAGCGGACACCTTAGCTAAATCTGCCTTAGAAAAGGACTCTATTACAGACATACCCCTGGACAAAGGTACCTTCAATTCCATACTAAGAAAACAATTACACACCCACTGGCAACTCCAGTGGAACAACCTTCACATCTTGCACAAACAAAAGGAAAACATAACAGATTGGTCGACATCATACAGAAACAACAGACTCGAGGAAATCGCCATAGCAAGACTGAGGATGAACTCGACCCGCCTCACCCACTTAAACCCATACATAAACGGCGTATTTCCTCCCCAATGCAACACCTGCAACACCATATTATCCATAAGACACATACTCCTACACTGCTCCAAGTACAACACACAGCGCCAAGCGCTTATACAATATTGTAAACTGAAAAAAAATCAACTAAGCACTACAAACCTTTTGACCGATGACCGTTTACTTATTGACAAAGTAGTATTTTATTTGCGCACATCAGGACTATTGTGGAAATTATAATGGTAGAATAAAAAGGATCGCAGGTTCACACCAGGCTTAATGACCTCATTATAGGTCGATAGCCTTAAAGATCCAACAAAAAAAAAAAAAAAAAAAAAAAGAACAGAAACGTATTCAACGTGCTAGATCGTCTCGCTCGCTTCTCGGCCCGCAGACTCACAGTACGAAATGTACGTATTCGAATATGAATATTACAGGAACGTATTCAACGTGGTAGATCGTCCCGCTCGCATCTCGCATCATCTTTGAGTGGAGAATCAGAAAATGACCACTCTAGAAGTTGATTGTAGGTAAGTATATATATATATATATATGTATACATATTATATACATATATATATATATATATATATATATATATATAAATTTATATTTAGTATAAATGGGCAGTAAGTTTTCTTGTAGACATGAGATCCAAAGACCCAAAGACCAAGAGAATACACATGTTCTATTGAAGACCAGAGCTAATTCAATATAAACTATCTTCATAGTGATTTTCTCAATAATTCTAATATTATTTTTGATTCTTGAGGGGAGGTCAAACACAATACTTCCGAGATCCATGATGTTATTGAACGAAAAATATAACACAAAATAACATCAAAATAACATCAATAACATAATGGATCTCGGAAGTATTGTGTTTGACCTCCCCTCAAGAATCAAACAAACTATTAGAAAAATAGAAAGAAAAAAAAAATATATATATATATATTATATACATATATATATGTATACCCATATATTGGGCTACTTTAGTCAGAAATTTGCGACTTTTAGTCCTGCAGCTCGCGACTTTCGGCAGTTTACATCTGGCAACCCTGGCCCAGAGAAAGCATGTTAAAAAAGTGGACGAACGATAAATTGAGAGAACCTGAAAATATTTCGAGATTTCTTCTTTTGGAATTCATGATCCAAGAAACTGCCTGGCATACATAGCGTTTGGAGTTAAGTTTCGACAGTGGCTTTTTTGTGATTTACAAATGTGACCCATTTCGCGGAGCTCCGATCCCGGGACTTTATATAGTGTGTTCTACCATCTTTGAATGGGATTGTTTCGTTTGCTTAACTTTCTCGAGGAAAAGACTAATGGGTTAACCGCGATGTAGGGGCTCAGTACTAACACAATGCTTTGTCACTTCCTTAGGCAATGTATTAGTTAAGGGGATAGCGCGAACGCAGTCCCCTACTACCAAAAATATCGCGCTCGAGTTACCCACATTTGGGGCAATCGCAAGGGTCAGGAGACTTGTACTATTTTGGAATGGTGTTTTAGTATGCTTGACTCGCTCCAGTAAGTAGGTTAATATCGGTGAAATCCGATGTATGCTCTCAGAAGTCTAGACGTCTAAGCTTGGTAATATTTTATACGATTATTTTGTGTAAGGGGATAGCGCGAACGCAGTCCCCTACTACCAAAAATTGCGCGCTCGAGTTACCCACATTTGAGGCAATCGCAAGGGTCAGCAACTCCGGAGTGCAATGGGGAGCCTCGCCTTGGGAGAACCACCTTCGTGATCATGGTATATCTCCTGCGCCAGGTAAGTATGCTTTGTAGAAGTGTACAAGCCCTCCAACTGGACGGTGCCGCTGACTCAAAGGGTAAATCTCTTCACCATATCCTATGGAAAATTTCCACAATGTTTGGCAGAACTTAACTTCTGTACAAAGTTTCTATCTTATCACCCAAATATAATTTTTTTCTCATTTATAAAACTACAACAAGCATGAGAAAAAAAACATACGATGCGTTTTCAATTTGTGTGTGTGTGTGTGTATGTGTGTGTATGTGTGTGTGTGTGCTAGATCCTGGACGTCATCGCTGAAGTTTCCACATTGGATCATATTCCTTTCTATTTACCATTCAAATAAGTTCGTCTAGTTTAAGGCTTAATTTTTTTGCTTTGGTTTACATTTGATTTCCAATAGAACTATTGATGAAAACCAGTTGGGCATATCAATAAAATGAAAACGTCCGATATTACTAATAAGCAACCCATCCCCCGACCACCCTAACTCGCGAAATGATTTTTCACAGCCCAGAGCACGGTTGCCAGATTGGGCTACAAGTCGCAAATTGGGCTACTTTTGAAAGCTCGGCGGGACTTTTATATGAGTTTTGCGACTTGCAACATTTTGGGCTACTTTTGAAGTTAGTTGGGCTACTAATGAGAAGACTGGTAATTATTACTTCTGCATTCATGAAGAATAATGGAGTAGTGATTATTTCTGCATTCAGGAAGTAATTTTGGCATATTTTTGGCGACAGTTTGTCATTTTTTTCTTGGTAAAACCAAGCAGGCAACCTTAGACCGATTTGAGACTTGTACGTAGGATGAAAATGAACAGAAACGTATTCAACGTGCTAGATCGTCTCGCTCGCTTCTCGGCCCGCAGACTCACAGTACGAAATGTACGTATTCGAATATGAATATTACAGGAACGTATTCAACGTGGTAGATCGTCCCGCTCGCATCTCGCATCATCTTTGAGTGGAGAATCAGAAAATGACCACTCTAGAAGTTGATTGTAGGTAAGTATATATATTTATATATATATATATATATTTATATGTATATATATATATATATATATATATATATATATATATATATATATATACACATACATATATATTAGTATAAATGGGCAGTAAGTTCTCTTGTAGACATGTTCGACTAAAGAGCAGAGCTAATTCAATATCAACTATTATCTTAGTGATTTTCCCAATTTTCCGAATGTTTTGTTTGTATCTTGAAGGGAGGTCAAACACAATACTTCCGAGATCCATGATGTTATTGAACGAAAAATATAACACAAAATAACATCAAAATAACATCAATAACATAATGGATCTCGGAAGTATTGTGTTTGACCTCCCCTCAAGAATCAAACAAACTATTAGAAAAATTGAAGAAAAAAAAATATATATATATATATTATATACATATATATATGTATACCTATATATTGGGCTACTTTAGTCAGAAATTTGCGACTTTTAGTCCTGCAGCTCGCGATTTTCGGCAGTTTACATCTGGCAACCCTGGCCCAGAGAAAGCATGTTATAAAAGTGGACGAACGATAAATTGAGAGAACCTGAAAATATTTCGAGATTTCTTCTTTTGGAATTCATGATCCAAGAAACTGCCTGGCATACATAGCGTTTGGAGTTAAGTTTCGACAGTGGCTTTTTTGTGATTTACAAATGTGACCCATTTCGCGGAGCTCCGATCCCGGGACTTTATATAGTGTGTTCTACCATCTTTGAATGGGATTGTTTCGTTTGCTTAACTTTCTCGAGGAAAAGACTAATGGGTTAACCGCGATGTAGGGGCTCAGTACTAACACAATGCTTTGTCACTTCCTTAGGCAATGTATTAGTTAAGGGGATAGCGCGAACGCAGTCCCCTACTACCCAAAATATCGCGCTCGAGTTACCCACATTTGGGGCAATCGCAAGGGTCAGCAGACTTGTACTATTTTGGAATGGTGTTTAGTATGCTTGACTCGCTCGAGCAAGTAGGTTAATATCGGTGAACTCCGATGTATGCTCTCAGGAGTCGTCCTAATTTTGCAATGTTTTATACGATTAGTTTGTGTAAGGGGATAGCGCGAACGCAGTCCCCTACTACCAAAAATTGCGCGCTCGAGTTACCCACATTTGAGGCAATCGCAAGGGTCAGCAACTCCGGAGTGCAATGGGGAGCCTCGCCTTGGGAGAACCACCTTCGTGATCATGGTATATCTCCTGCGCCAGGTAAGTATGCTATATAGAAGTGTACAAGCCCTCCAACTGGACGGTGCCGCTGACTCAAAGGGTAAATCTCTTCACCGTATCCTATGGAAAATTTCCACAATGTTTGGCAGAACTTAACTTCTGTACAAAGTTTCTATCTTATCACCCAAATATAATTTTTTTCTCATTTATAAAACTACAACAAGCATGAGAAAAAAAACATATGATGCGTTTTCAATTTGTGTGTGTGTGTGTGTGTGTATGTGTGTGTGTGTGCTAGATCCTGGACGTCATCGCTGAAGTTTCCACATTGGATCATATTCCTTTCTATTTACCATTCAAATAAGTTCGTCTAGTTTAAGGTTTAATTTTTTTGCTTTGGTTTACATTTGATTTCCAATAGAACTATTGATGAAAACCAGTTGGGCATATCAATAAAATGAAAACGTCCGAAATTACTAATAAGCAACCCATCCCCCGACCACCCTAACTCGCGAAATGATTTTTCACAGCCCAGAGCACGGTTGCCAGATTGGGCTACAAGTCGCAAATTGGGCTACTTTTGAAAGCTCGGCGGGACTTATATATGAGTTTTGCGACTTGCAACATTTTGGGCTACTTTTGAAGTTAGTTGGGCTCCTTTTGGGCTACTAATGAGAAGACTGGTAGTTATTACTTGTGCATTCATGAAGACTAATGGAGTAGTGATTATTTCTGCATTCAGGAAGTAATTTTGGCATATTTTTGGCGACAGTTTGTCATTTTTTTCTTGGTAAAACCAAGCAGGCAACCTTAGACCGATATGAGACTTGTACGTAGGATGAAAATGAACAGAAACGTATTCAACGTGCTAGATCGTCTCGCTCGCTTCTCGGCCCGCAGACTCACAGTACGAAATGTACGTATTCGAATATGAATATTACAGGAACGTATTCAACGTGGTAGATCGTCCCGCTCGCATCTCGCATCATCTTTGAGTGGAGAATCAGAAAATGACCACTCTAGAAGTTGATTGTAGGTAAGTATATATATATATATATATATATATATATATATATATATATATATATATATATATATATATATATTAGTATAAATGGGCAGTAAGTTTTCTTGTAGACATGTTCGATTGAAGACCAGAGCTAATTCAATATCAACTATCTTCTTAGTGATTTTCTCAATTTTTCTAATAGTTTGTTTGATTCTTGAGGGGAGGTCAAACACAATACTTCCGAGATCCATGATGTTATTGAACGAAAAATATAACACAAAATAACATCAAAATAACATCAATAACATAATGGATCTCGGAAGTATTGTGTTTGACCTCCCCTCAAGAATCAAACAAACTATTAGAAAAATTGAAAAAAATATATATATATATATATATATATATATATTATATACATATATATATGTATACCTATATATTGGGCTACTTTAGTCAGAAATTTGCGACTTTTAGTCCTGCAGCTCGCGACTTTCGGCAGTTTACATCTGGCAACCCTGACCCAGAGAAAGCATGTTAAAAAAGTGGACGAACGATAAATTGAGAGAACCTGAAAATATTTCGAGATTTCTTCTTTTGGAATTCATGATCCAAGAAACTGCCTGGCATACATAGCGTTTGGAGTTAAGTTTCGACAGTGGCTTTTTTGTGATTTACAAATGTGACCCATTTCGCGGAGCTCCGATCCCGGGACTTTATATAGTGTGTTCTACCATCTTTGAATGGGATTGTTTCGTTTGCTTAACTTTCTCGAGGAAAAGACTAATGGGTTAACCGCGATGTAGGGGCTCAGTACTAACACAATGCTCTGTCACTTCCTTAGGCAATGTATTAGTTAAGGGGATAGCGCGAACGCAGTCCCCTACTACCAAAAATATCGCGCTCGAGTTACCCACATTTGGGGCAATCGCAAGGGTCAGCAGACTTGTACTATTTTGGAATGGTGTTTAGTATGCTTGACTCGCTCGAGCAAGTAGGTTAATATCGGTGAATTCCGATGTATGCTCTCAGAAGTCTAGACGTCTAAGCTTGGTAATATTTTATACGATTATTTTGTGTAAGGGGATAGCGCGAACGCAGTCCCCTACTACCAAAAATTGCGCGCTCGAGTTACCCACATTTGAGGCAATCGCAAGGGTCAGCAACTCCGGAGTGCAATGGGGAGCCTCGCCTTGGGAGAACCACCTTCGTGATCATGGTATATCTCCTGCGCCAGGTAAGTATGCTATATAGAAGTGTACAAGCCCTCCAACTGGACGGTGCCGCTGACTCAAAGGGTAAATCTCTTCACCATATCCTATGGAAAATTTCCACAATGTTTGGCAGAACTTAACTTCTGTACAAAGTTTCTATCTTATCACCCAAATATAATTTTTTTCTCATTTATAAAACTACAACAAGCATGAGAAAAAGAACATACGATGCGTTTTCAATTTGTGTGTGTGTGTGTATGTGTGTGTGTGTGCTAGATCCTGGACGTCATCGCTGAAGTTTCCACATTGGATCATATTCCTTTCTATTTACCATTCAAATAAGTTCGTCTAGTTTAAGGCTTAATTTTTTTGCTTTGGTTTACATTTGATTTCCAATAGAACTATTGATGAAAACCAGTTGGGCATATCAATAAAATGAAAACGTCCGAAATTACTAATAAGCAACCCATCCCCCGACCACCCTAACTCGCGAAATGATTTTTCACAGCCCAGAGCACGGTTGCCAGATTGGGCTACAAGTCGCAAATTGGGCTACTTTTGAAAGCTCGGCGCGACTTAAATTTGAGTTTTGCGACTTGCGACATTTTGGGCTACTTTTGAAGTCAGTTGGGCTACTAATGAGAAGACTGGTAGTTATTACTTGTGCATTCATGAAGACTAATGGAGTAGTGATTATTTCTGCATTCAGGAAGTAATTTTGGCATAATTTGGCATATTTTTGGCGACAGTTGTCATTTTTTCTTGGTAAAACCAACCAGGCAACCTTAGTCCGATTTGAGACTTGTACGTAGGATGAAAATGAACAGAAACGTATTCAACGTGCTAGATCGTCCCGCTCGCTTCTCGGCCCGCAGACTCACAGTACGAAATGTACGTATTCGAATATGAATATTACAGGCACGTATTCAACGTGGTAGATCGTCCCGCTCTCATCTCGCATCATCTTTGAGGGGAGAATCAGAAAATTACCACTCTAGAAGTTGATTGTAGGTAAGCATATATATATATATATATATATATATATATATATATATATATATATATTATATACATATATATATGTATACCTATATATTGGGCTACTTTAGTCAGAAATTTGCGACTTTTAGTCCTGCAGCTTGCGACTTTTGGCAATTTACATCTGGCAACCCTGGCCCAGAGAAAGCATGTTAAAAAAGTGGACGAACGATGAATTGAGAGAACCTGAAAATATGTGGAGATTTCTTCTTGTGGAATTCATGATGGAAGAAACAGTCGGGCAGATATAGCGTTTCGAGTTAAGTGTCGACAGAGGCGTTTTTGTGATTTACAAATGTGACCCATTTCGCGGAGCTCCGATCCCGGGACTTTATATAGTGTCTTCTACCATCTTTGAATGGGATTGTTTCGTTTGCTTAACTTTCTCGAGGAAAAGACTAATGGGTTGACCGCGATGTAGGGGCTCAGTACTAACACAATGCTTTGTCACTTCCTTAGGCAATGTATTAGTTAAGGGGATAGCGCGAACGCAGTCCCCTACTACCAAAAATATCTCGCTCGAGTTACCCACATTTTGGGCAATCGCAAGGGTCAGGAGACTTGTACTATTTTGGAATGGTGTTTAGTATGCTTGACTCGCTCGAGCAAGTAGGTTAATATCGGTGAATTCCGATGTATGCTCTCAGAAGTCTAGACGTCTAAGCTTGGTAATATTTTATACGATTATTTTGTGTAAGGGGATAGCGCGAACGCAGTCCCCTACTACCAAAAATTGCGCGCTCGAGTTACCCACATTTGAGGCAATCGCAAGGGTCAGCAACTCCGGAGTGCAATGGGGAGCCTCGCCTTGGGAGAACCACCTTCGTGATCATGGTATATCTCCTGCGCCAGGTAAGTATGCTATATAGAAGTGTACAAGCCCTCCAACTGGACGGTGCCGCTGACTCAAAGGGTAAATCTCTTCACCATATCCTATGGAAAATTTCCACAATGTTTGGCAGAACTTAACTTCTGTACAAAGTTTCTATCTTATCACCCAAATATAATTTTTGTCTCATTTATAAAACTACAACAAGCATGAGAAAAAAAACATACGATGCGTTTTCAATTTGTGTGTGTGTGTGTGTGTGTGTGTGTGTGTGTGTGTATGTGTGTGTGTGTGTGCTAGATCCTGGACGTCATCGCTGAAGTTTCCACATTGGATCATATTCCTTTCTATTTACCATTCAAATAAGTTCGTGTCGCAAATTGGGCTACTTTTGAAAGCTCGGCGCGACTTAAATTTGAGTTTTGCGACTTGCGACATTTTGGGCTACTTTTGAAGTCAGTTGGGCTACTAATGAGAAGACCGGTAGTTATTACTTCTGCATTCATGAAGACTAATGGAGTAGTGATTATTTCTGCATTCAGGAAGTAATTTTGGCATGATTTGGCATGTTTTTGGCGACAGTTGTCATTTTTTTCTTGGTAGAACCAACCAGGCAACCTTAGTCCGATTTGAGAGTTCTACGTAGTGTGAGGCGGCCGGCAGATGAATTCTCTCACCACCGAAGAGAAGCCCCTTCATTACGCGAGGCTCCATCGAAGAGAACGGGCCCTTTCATCAGGTTATTTCTTTCACCTCCACCGAAGAGAACGGGCCCTTTCATCGCCCGCGCCTTTCCTGGACCGCAGCTGCGCTCGGAAGGTCACGAAGTGACCTTCACTATACATCTGCCAAGATCATGCCAACAACATGAAATCTCGCTCATCCAGGGTCAGAGTTCACGCCTACGCCTCTGGCACCGCAAGATTGCCATCTACGAAACCTAGGATATTTTTATTGGCTGCCCTTCTCCTAGGACACGCCCATTTTTGTAATTATAAGTTCTATTTGCTGCCTTCTTGTGGGGCACGCCCATTTTTGTAATTAGCTAGGAAGATCTGGCACTTCCGAAGTTTTCTTCGGACCTGCCAGCCATAACTGTAAGCAGAACTTGTAGACTCACGAAATTAAACAGAAGAAACTCCGCCGTGATTTTCCACCAAAACCCCCTTCCAACAGTAGGATGAAAATTAAAAGAAACTTATTCAATGTGCTAGATCGTCCCGCTCGCTTCTCGGCCCGCAGACTCACAGTACGAAATGTACGTATTCGAATATGAATATTACAGGAACGTATTCAACGTGGTAGATCGTCCCGCTCGCATCTCGCATCATCTTTGAGGGGAGAATCAGAAAATTACCACTCTAGAAGTTGATTGTAGGTAAGTATATATATATATATATATATACATATATATATAATATACATATATATATATATATATATATTATATATATATATATATATATATATATATATATATATACATATATATATATGTATACTTATATATTGGGCTACTTTAGGCAGAAATTTGCGACTTTTAGTCCTGCAGCTCGCGACTTTCGGCAGTTTACATCTGGCAACCCTGGCCCAGAGAAAGCATGTTAAAAAAGTGGACGAACGATAAATTGAGAGAACCTGAAAATATGTGGAGATTATTTTTCTTGTGGAATTCATGATGCAAGAAACAGCCTGGCAGACATACCGTTTGGAGTTAAGTGTCGACAGAGGCGTTGTTGTGATTTACAAATGTGACCCATTTCGCGGAGCTCCGATCCCGGGACTTTATATAGTGTCTTCTACCATCTTTGAATGAGATTGTTTCGTTTGCTTAACTTTCTCGAGGAAAAGACTAATGTGTTAACCGCGATGTAGGGGCTCAGTACTAACACAAAGGATTACAAAGGCGGAGCATGCCGACAGGAGACCTTTTGGTCCATATCTAGGTCGGATGCTAAAAAAATCAATAACAATAATAGAATAATAAAAAATATATATAATAATGTCTGCAACAAACAAAATACATAAATAAATAAATAGGTATAGTTGAATAGCAAACAAACAGGTAAACAGTAAATTATAACAAATTGGCACATAGCTAATAATAAATGAAAATCAAACGACAAATGATAACAAATTTCATCAGGTGATTTCTTTCACCTCCACCGAAGAGAACGGGCCCTTTCATCGCGCGAGCCTTCCCTGGACCGCAGGTGCGCTCGGAAGGTCACGAAGTGACCTTCACTATACATCTGCCAAGATCATCCCAACAACATGAAATCTAGCTCATCCAGGGTCAGAGTTCACGCCTACGCCTCTGGCACCACAAGATTGCCATCTACGAAACCTAGAATATTTTTGTTGGCTGCCCTTCTCCTAGGACACGCCTATTTTTGTAATCATATGTTCTATTTGCTGCCTTCTTGTGGGGCACGCCCATTTTTGTAATTAGCTAGGAAGATCTGGCACTTCCGAAGTTTTCTTCGGATCTGCCAGCCATAACTGTAAGCAGAACTTGTAGACTCACGAAATTAAACAGAAGAAACTCAGCCGTGATTCTCCACCAAAACCCCCTTCCAACAGTAGGATGAAAATTAAAAGAAACGTATTCAACGTGCTAGATCGTCCCGCTCGCTTCTCGGCCCGCAGACTCACAGTACGAAATGTACGTATTCGAATATGAATATTACAGGAACGTATTCAACGTGGTAGATCGTCCCGCTCGCATCTCGCATCATCTTTGAGGGGAGAATCAGAAAATTACCACTCTAGAAGTTGATTGTAGGTAAGTATATATATATATAATATATATATATATATATTATATATACATATATATATGTATACTTATATATTGGGCTACTTTAGTCAGAAATTTGCGACTTTTAGTCCTGCAGCTCGCGACTTTCGGCAGTTTACATCTGGCAAACCTGGCCCAGAGAAAGCATGTTAAAAAAGTGGACGAACGATAAATTGAGAGAACCTGAAAATATGTGGAGATTTTTTTCTTCTGGAATTCATGATGGAAGAAACAGCCTGGCAGACATAGCGTTTTGAGTTAAGTGTCGACAGTGGCGTTTTTGTGATTTACAAATGTGACCCATTTCGCGGAGCTCCGATCCCGGGACTTTATATAGTGTGTTCTACCATCTTTGAATGGGATTGTTTCGTTTGCTTAACTTTCTCGAGGAAAAGACTAATGGGTTAACCGCGATGTAGGGGCTCAGTACTAACACAATGCTCTGTCACTTCCTTAGGCAATGTATTAGTTAAGGGGATAGCGCGAACGCAGTCCCCTACTACCAAAAATTGCGCGCTCGAGTTACCCACATTTGGGGCAATCGCAAGGGTCAGCAGACTTGTACTATTTTGGAATGGTGTTTAGTATGCTTGACTTGCTCGAGGAAATAGGTTAATATCGGCCTGAGCGCCCTGGGCTACGCCCCTTTTTAGGAAAATAAAATATCAAAATCATATTGCTTTTTATTTCTTGTCAACATCTAGCTATTCTCGCAAGTCATCTACATAGGCGATTTGTGCTGGTGTTAAATTTCCGTTCAAAACACCTTTTTATATATATTTTTAATTTTTTCCTTTAAGTAATAATTTTTATTTTTTCTTGTTTCAAAACTTTGCGAATTGTTAAAGGTTTTGCTTTGGCCTCTCTCCGTTCCTTTCTAGCCTCCTTCTTCATTCGTTCTTCTTCGAGTTCTACTTCGAGTTCTTCTTCGAGTTCTTTTTCTTCTTCAAGTTCTTCTTCGAGTTCTTCAAGTTCTTTGAGTTTTTCGAGTTCTTCGAGTTCTACTTCTTCTTTTTCTTCTTCGAGTTCTTCTTCTTTGAGTTCATCGAGTTCTTCGATTTCTTCTTCTGCGAGTTCTTCTTCACCGCAGTTGGCGGTGTAACCGATTTACCCCCAAACGCCTCTCGCGCCAGGAAAAAGAAATAATTGTAACAATTTTTTTTTTATTTGTAATAAAAAAGATGTTTTGGAATGAAATTAAGAGAAGAGGAGGCGAATCAAGTAGAGATGAAAAGGTAAAAAGTGCAGGTGAATGGCACGTATACACTCAGTCGCTACCTAGTTGTACTAAGGTTCTCGTAGAAGTATCCTTTAAGGCAATGTCAATGATGTGGAGACGATCTCTAGATAAGTTGTCTTTACTAAATTAATCAGTGCAATATTACCTCACAAATTTCAGGGTAAAACGTAATATAGACACAAATACAAGCTAGAGAAACCGGTAGCAAGAAGAACATGTATAATAATATGTGCAAAAGCCTTTGATACTATATGATTACTATAAATTACTCATAAAACAGAATATTTGTCAATTGCAAATATATATGTTATATTAACATTATATATTTATAAAGATTATGTGCTACTATATGTACAGGGGTGACTTGAATATATCCTGTTGAGCTCTGTAGTGATGAAAAATCCGAATTTTATTAGTGACTCGAGTTTTTATGAGTGACTGAAGAGAATCGGGTATTTGAGTGACTCAATTCACCGAGTCAGTCAGTATTCTGCGTGCTGCCAGCGCCAGCCGAACTAGCTATGTTTGAATGTTCGTAGTATCTTTATTCCTGTTGAATATTTCTGATTTGGAATCTGCAATTTGACCGTTATACTTGATCTTAAAAGCCGAGAGGTTAGCGATTGCTCACGAGAAGCCGATGATTTCCAAAATTAAAAACCCACTCCAATCTGATGCTGCTAAAGTTCGAGTAAAACTGTCAAATTTCAGGTTCCAAAACAAAAATATTTAACCGGAATGAAAATATTACTAACATTCGGCTGGTTAAAATGCCCGAACAGCTGCACCACGCAGTTTACTGACTGATTCGGTGAATCGAGTTAATCAAATACCCGATTCTCTCTAGTGAATCACTCATAAAAACCCGAGTCACTGATTTGAATCGAATTTTCCATCACTACCGTGCTCAGTAGGATATATTAAAGTTATCCCTGTAGTACAGCAACACATAATCTTTATAAGTATATTATGTAAATATGATTTTTATTAGTTGCAATTGATATAAATATAAATTTTTTATAAATAATTTATATAAATTTTATAAACAAATTATTTTATTTATATTTCTTTTACAAAAATTATGATGTATATTCTTGTTGCTACTGGTTTCTCTAGTTTATTTCTATATTTATAAAAGGACCCCAAACAAAAATTTAATATATATATATTGTTACGAATAAACAATTTTGAAGACGTCTCTCTCAAGAGATTGTCCATAAGCCATCATAGAGAAGACATTCAGTAGTGCTGGGGAAATACAGCTAATTTCAGTACCGGAATTACCGGTAAAAAACAATGCCTTTACCGTTAAGACTCGTGAAACAGTAGTGACGTCCCAAGTTCGAGTCGCCTTTATGACTTAAATCTTTAAAGAAATTTCATCCTACTATGGTGTGAAGTCACAACTCAAGTTTTGTAACGTCGTCACTATAAAAATCCTGCCTGCATCACGAACGGGCGAGGGAAGCACCAACCTACCCCACATGCCTACCGGTGCTATAGGCAAAATGTAAAGGAAAAAAAGTATATATATATATATATATATATATATATATATATATATATGCAAGTAGACCAATTGGAAAAAGAAACTAACGAAGAAGAGCGCTTTCGTATATCACATCTGAAGATGTAATATACGAAAGTGCTCTGCTTCGTTAGTTTCTTTTTCCAAGTGGTCTACTTTGCAGAAGTGAACACACGTACCCGTGTTCTTATTAGCATATATATATATATATATACACACACATGTGGGTCTTTTCCGTTTGGCGACACGCGGAATTTTGCTATGAAAGTTTCACAATTAATATAGTTTCGTATGCTGATTGCAGAAATAACATTAATTTTTTGGAGAAATTTAAGAGTGCCGAAAAAAAACGGTTTTAATGGTAACAATTAACCGAGACCTTAGCGGTACATACTCGCTTAATGGTAAAAGTTTACCGGTAAATTAGCGGGACACTGGTCCCATCAGACTCAGTAATACCAAGCCGAGACAGCTTACCGAAACCTTAGCGGTACATACTCGCTTAATGGTAAAATGTTACCGGTAAATTAGCGGGACACTGGGCCCGTCACTACCACCAAGCCGAGGCGCGCTTACCGTGACCTTAGCGGTATATACTCGCTTAATGGTAAAAGTTTACCGGTACATTAGCGGGACTGCTCCCGTCATCCAGTACCGCCAAGCCGAGACGCGTTTACCGAGACCTTAACGGTACTACTCGCTTAGGGGTAGTGGTGGGCAGCTACCGGTGAAATTACCGGTTTTATCGGCAACAAAATGATAGCTTACCGACAAAAATTCTGCTACCGGTAAAGCTTCGTTAACCGATAACTCGATAAGCTGTACCATAACACTCAGAGAGCGGTAACTTCGGTATGCACGTCTCGGCTTGGTGGTACTGAGTGAACGAAAATTTATGCACCACACCCACCCTCAGACACCCTCCAATATGTTAAATTAGGAATCATTTAAATCAAGTAGTTTTTGTGGTCACCCTGTATATATATATATATATATATATATATATATATATATATATATATATATATATATATATATATATATATATATATATATATATATAACCCTTTCCTGGGAGACTAATTTGCTTCAAGTGCCTTCACGCGTTACACATTGTAAGATATTACAAAACTATTTCTAATCCACAGATTTGGAATGTTTGACTCTTACACATAGTGTTCAGAGCTATTAGAAATCTTCACAGTATGAGATTTATCATGGCCCTTGCCAATTCAAAATTTTATAAAATGTACACGTAGAGTCGTTACAAATGGGATGTCCGAAAACAATATCATGTAAATGATTAACTATAATATATTTTGCATGTTACAAATATTACAAAAAGACATACAAATTACATTAGAAAATTTTATTTATAAATTAATGAAAGTAATATTTTTATAATATTTAGTTTTATAATTACACTTAAATGTACTCAAAATTAAGACATTTAAAGAAAATAAAGTAACTTGACATTTATCAAGTAGGGGGTGACCCCAATATTCAGTTTCGTCGTTTATCGTGCTAACGTAATAGTTAAAGGATACAATTGAATGAATGTACAATTAAATGGACATATAGATGCAGCTCATTAGATTTAATTACAAATAAGAGAAATACAGGTGAATATATGGTTGATAGCCTGTATTTCTTGTTTAATATATTCTCTATTGTTATTCCGTTTTTATTGTTATTGTTTTCTATTGTTATTACCTGGTTGTCTATCTCCTTTCCTTCAGTTTCTTTGACAAGATTTTTCGCGTGTGGATTGTCGCCTGTTCACTTGCTGTTTTTAATATTTAATCTATTTGTTTATTTATTATTGCATTATTTATTAATTCTCCTTATTTTTCGTCTGTCTTCATTCTTTGCACATACCCCACAAAATTATGTTGCAGCCTTCGTTTGGTTTTATTGATTCTTTTGTAATTCCGAATTTCTTTCACGCGTTATTTCGTTTTTTTTTTTTTCGTTTTCTTCTGTTTTTTTTTTTTTTTCGTATTAGATGGCGGCAAATTGGGCTAGCATGATAATTGTTTTTGCTCCTTTGTTTGAGTAGAAATATATTTACAGTATTCTAGTCCCGCGAGAATATGTCAACAGAGTGCCAAACATTTGTATTCCAAGTTTAACTTCTCTTAGTTTGTCATTCAGCTTCTCATTCTCACTCAAACGAAGTAGCAAAGGCAAGTAGCGTGCTAGCGAGAGCATGCTAGTGTGCCATCACCTTGAGTTTCACAGAAGAGTAGTTTGATTCAAATTCCACATGCAAGAAAATTAAATAAGATCATCTATTGATATATCATCAATTCTTAACATGATAACACGCAATGGATCACTGGGAAATTTGGAGTAGGCAAGAGACGAGACGTTGGATAGTTTTGCAGCAGAGAACTACGACATGAGAGTAATGAACATGGTCTTCCAAGAGCGTGTAGGATGTCAATGGACCTGAAGAAGTCCTATTTATTTATTCATTTTTAGGCCGGGAGGTCTTCCATTATCTTTAACACCATTATCTTCACGAGATAACTGTGTTGTAAAATTCGAGTAAGTTAGTCACGCAAGAACGTTTCCGTCTGAAACCATGCTGGCTCATTTATCAAACAGTTACTTTCTAAATGATGTTCGGTAGCATCTCTGATGATAGTTGCGATCAGTTTTACTACGATTGAAGTCAAACTTATAGGCCTGTATTTTTTTTTTGGGGGGGGGGGAGTAACGTTAGCTAGCTTCCATTCTCTTGGGACATATCCGGATATGATGGATTTCTTGAAAATAATTTTTAATGGAACAACAATCTCATTTTTCATTTCCTTCAAGATTCTTGGATGCCAACCGTTTGGCCCTGTGTATCATTAACTTTGAGTTTCTCTATACACCTTTTAATTTTTTCTTTTGTTATATTCACCGTAGTAAGTTCACCCTAGAGTTTTCACATGTTTCAGTTTGAAGTTTCACTTTGAGGTGTTTCGTTTACGAATACTGAGCTAAAATAATTGTTTAAAATATTACACATTCCTTCATTTGAATATTCAAGTTGACCGTCAGCAGATAATAATGGACCAATGTGATTCCTAATAACTTTTTTATCTCTAATGTAATTATAGAATTCTTTGGGGTTCTCTTTGGATTTATCAGCGATATTCATTTCATATTGTCGTTTTCTTTTCTTTTTTCTTTTAATTTTTAAATCTCTGTATTTATATATAACTTTGATAGTCATTAGATGCCCCCGAGAACTTGTATTTCTTATACGCCTGTCTCTTTTTAGGATTTTTATTTATTTTTTATTTTTATTTATTTTTCATTATTATTATTATTATTATTTTTTTTTTTTTTTTTCACTTTCTTTGTCAAGCCATTTTGGGCGAGCCTGTGTTGGGGGACGTCTGTCCTTAAATGGAATGTAAGTATGAATCATCTTAGTGTATTTTGAAATATTTCCCACATCCTGACGTAGTCCTATGAACTGAGCTTTACTGAAATCGGGTATTTTAGAAACAAGTATCTATTCTAAAAAAGATAGTAGTTTGAATCTAAGTTGTGATCGCTATTTGCAATAGTTTCACCAACTTCTACATAGGTTATCATGCTTTCGCGGCTAGTGATCAATAGATCGACTAAGTTTTCATGTCTTGTGGGTTACATGCTGAACTAAGTAACTGTCATCGAGAAACTCTATGAAGTAACTATCTATATGTTGTAGGGGCATCCAATCAGTGTCAGTAAAATTGAAATCACCCATTATCAATAAGTCCCGGTTGTAGAAACTAGACAGTTCTTGAAACAACAGTTTGTCGTCTGCTAATGATAATGTCTTTGGCCTATATACTCGTATTACACCTATATTCATTATTTGTCCATTTGTTTGGGTTAATTCTACCCACAAACTAGCATATGCATCCTATTTCACTTTCTCTAAAGCACAAGCATGGACATTGCTTTTAACGTACAACAGAACACCCCCCCCACACACACACACCTTTCTTGTGGTTTCTATCTTGATTAAAGTGTTTAAATCCCGCAATATCAAATTCTGCTTCAAACTCTCCACCAATTAACCATGTTTCGGTTATTCCTATCATATCGAGATGTTCGCTTTTGACATACACCTGTATTTCTTGGAATTTGTTCCTAATACTACCAGCAAAGTACACGGTTTTAAGAAACTCTTGATTATTTCTTTTTGACACGTTTTGACTTTCAATATCATGCCTTACATTATAACTTTGTTCTTTATTGACATCTTGCTTTATATTGATATTTGGTCTTTCCTTGACATTCATTGCCTCACTAACATTTCCCCCATCACAGACATGTGGTCGCTCACGGTCATCCGATCTCCTATGTACACTTTGCTCCCCTACGTCATCGCGTTCTACACCGGCCTCCCGTCGTTCATTTACATTCTGTCCGACATCAATTCCTAAAATTATATTATATCCTACCGTGATATTTTGTCCTCCACTATCATTACATCCCATCGTGATATTTTGTCCTCCACTATCATTACATCCCACCGTGATCTTGTGTCCTCCATTGTCATTGCATCACTCCGTGATCCTTTGACATTACATCCTAATGTAATATTTCCTCTACCGACATTATATCCTGAAATTATGTTTTGTCCTACACTGGCATATTGTTCTACATTATTGCTATACTCTACTCTATTTTCCCCAGTACACTATTTCCCCTTCCATTTGAGTTTCTACCCCAAAAAAAGGAACGAGTTCATTACGAACTCCCACAATGAGGTTTGTAAGAACATCTTTGCCTCTGCGGGTAAGGTGGATCCCATCAGAAGCGTAAAGGTCATGACGCCTGGAAAAGAGATACCAAGGATCAAGAAAGTGGTATCCCAGTTGCGTGCACAATCGTGATATCCTCTCATTGATCCCTATGGCTCTACTGTTCCAACACGAGCCTGCGTAGATCCTCGGGAGGATCCCACAGACTACGTGACGGCTCCCACGTTCCTTCATCTCCTGAAGGAGGACCTTGTAATTCCGAACAAGTTCCTCTGATCTCACCCTACCCACATCGTTACTTCCCGTATGAACAATCGTAACCGTGTTCGTCCGTCTTTGCTCCCTGATGGTCTGGGTACAATCGGCGATCCCACGGCCTGGTTGACATACAAGCTTGCAACGTCGTTTAGTCTTCCGCTGCAGGATGTCGTCATAGCCTCGCACCATGGAGTTCCCCACCACCAAGAACTCCTGATTTTCAGCCACCTCATCCTCCAGCAGAGCAAAACGATTGGCTAGAGCCAGCGGTTGCTCCGTAGGGCACCCGCTTACCGAACGCGGGTTCGTCAAACGGGACCCCACGGAGCGCCACTCGCTCACAGCAGTGGCAGAAGGAGAAGTGGAACCCTCTTTGGGTTGTGGGGGAGATTCCCTCTTCTCACAGAGCGCACTCCTGAGAGGACAAATTTCCTCCTCACACATCCTGAGACGGTCCTCCAGGTTCACACAACCTTCACAAGCCATTTCGCTCCTCCTTCAGCAATACAAACGACAAAGAGAAAATATAAATCAACAAAAGAAACAAAAGCTGTCTCTAAAACTAAATATACGAAGCTTACTCTACTTACCTTACACTATTACTCCTACCTTTGGAGTACAGTAACAGAATACTGTTTTGATTCTATATTAATAGAACACTACACTTTATCATATACCTGGAAGTGTATAGCACTATACGTATATAATTACAAAAACACAACACAATCACTTGTCACTGTGAATATTCCGCCTGTCATAAAAAAAGTTACGTGGCAATTATTTCTCGTTTGAATATCAAACAAATGTGTCTAGACGAGTCGTCGGTCGTTTATGTTCTGCTGTTGGCCTAGTTCTGGTCAGTATCAAGGATAAAATAGAGAAAGAAAATTGTACTGAGAAAGCAACTTGTGGCATCTCTTTCTACGAAGCACGAAAGTGTGTGATGGAAAGACAAATTACCCCAACTAGTCCCTCCGTAGCAACTTCCTATGCTTCTGCAGTTAAGAAAACATACAAAACCATTGAAACGCATACTGTAAGCGACCACTCCGATAAGGACAAAGTTCTCTACCCACCTACCAGACAAACCATACACTCGCACCTTCCTTCCCCGACTATCCCAGAGCTCCCACTACGTGTACTTACACATGTGGAAGAGGATGTTCCGATGGAAATCGCTGGCTCCTACAAACGACTATTAAGTCTGATATCCAGCCTAGACCGAGCTTCGGGGGCAAAACACACCTCTCTCACTAAGGCCAAGAAAGGAAGAAATCGATTAAGAAAAAAAAAAAAAAAAAAATTAAAGATAGAAAATTAATTTATCCAGTGGAATTGCCGAGGTGTTAGAAGTACAGTAAATGACCTATTTATTTTCAACTCTATAATCAACCCCTCAATTATATGTCTACAGGAAACATTCCTGAATCAGTGTTCAATTAGAGCTGAAAATTTCTACCATCTATAGGAAGGACAGGTTTGCGCGTGGAGGTTCAAATCCGGGGACGACAATAGGAATTATTTGATCGACATCACCGTCACTGGTGATTCTATTCAGGTATGACAACGACGATAAGTCCATCAAGGAAGCGTACCAGTCTAACCACTAGGTAAGTAGCCCTGGTTCTCTGTAAAATAATAAGTACGGACGGCAGTTAGCAGTCGACTCAGTTCCTCGGTAAGTAGATTAACTTCCAGGTTAGAGAATTTTATAGGGTCAGTAGCTCAGTCGGTAAGGCGACGGCAGTAAGAAATCACGAGCCCGGTCGAATCCGGGGACGACAGTCGGAATTATTTGATCGACATCACCGTCACTGGTGATTCTATTCAGGTATGACAACGACGATAAGTCCATCAAAGAAACGTACCAGTCTTACCACTAGGTAAGTAGCCCTGGTTCTATGTAAAATAATTAGTTCGGACGGTAATGCGCGTTACAATACAGGTGTAAAATGAACAAGAACACAAAAAATATGTTAATATGCATAAACTTCACTTTTGAGGGCGGGAGTGGAGTCGGCAAACGCGAGCGTAACCATGTTGTCCAGGAGCGTTACCAACGAGTCGAAAATTTCTCGCTATATCCGCTACATTTAGCGAAGGCCACTCCGTCCCCTCAAGAGTTGTTAACCGTAAAATAACCAACCTAACCTATCCAAACCTAACCTAGCCTCAACCTAACCTAACCAAACCTAGCCTAACCTAACGTAACGTAATCTCAACCTACCCTAACCTAACCTAACCTACACGTAACCAAACCTAACCTAAAGTAACCTCAACCTAACCTCACCAAACCTAACATCATCCTAACCTAACCAAACCTAATCTAAGCTAACCTAACTAAGCCTAACGTAACCTAACCGTAACTAAACCTAACCTAATCTCAACCTAACCTAACGTCAACCTAAGCTATTCACTTATGCCTACATCTCCTCCCCAACGATCTGGGGAGATCTGTGGGAAATCGGGGTTTTTGGGTGGGGAGTATGAAATCGAGTAATGCGCGTTGCAAAACAGGTGTAAAATGAACAAGAACACCAAAAAATACATAAATTTCACCTTTGAGGGCAAGAGTGGGGTCGGCAAACGCGAGCGTAGCCATGTTGTTGTTCAGGAGTGTTACCAACGAATCGAAAAATTTCTCGCTATATCCGCTACATTTAGCGAAGGCCACTCCTCCCGCGCAAGAGTTGTTAACCGTAAACTAACCTAACCAAACTTAACCTAATCTATCCTAACCTAACCAGACCTAACCTAACCAAACCTAACCCGACCTCAACCTAACCTAGCCTAACCTAACCCCAACCTGACCTAACCTAACCTCACGTGACCTAACATTAACCTAACCTAATCTCAATGTAACAAAACCTAACCTAACCTCATTCTAACCTAACCTCAAACTAACCTACCCTAACCAAATCTAGCCTAACCCTAACCTAACGTAACCTAACCAAAAATAGCCTAACCTAACCTAACCTAATGTAACCTAACCTAACCAAACCTAATGTAACCTAACCTCAACCTAACCTAAGCAAACCTAACCTGAACCTAACCTAACCTCAACGTAACCTAACCTATCCTCAACCTAACCTCAACCTACCCAAACCTAATCTAACATAACCTAACCTCAACCGAAACCTAACCTGAACCTAACCTAACCTCAACATAACCAAACCTAACTTCACCTAACCTAACCTAACCTCAACTTAACCAGCCTAACCTAACCTAGCCTAACCTTAACCTAAGTTATGCACGTATGCCTACATCTCCCCAACGATCTCGGGGACCTGTGGGAAATCGGGGCTTTTGGGTGGGGAGCATGAAATCTAGTAATGCGCGTGCAAAACAGGTGTAAAATGAATATATATATATATATATATATGATAATACATAAATTTCACCTTTGAGGGGGGAGGAGTGGGGTCGGCAAATGCGAGCGCAACCATGCTGTTGTTCAGGAGCGTTACCAACGAAACGAAAAATATCTCGCTAAGAGGGTGGAGGGAATGGAGTATATTGGGGATAGAATGGGTGGGAGTGGTTTTTATACCTTTGTTCTTTGGCTATCTCCCTTGTAACTGGGAAAAATCCTTTGGTATGTGTATGTACTCAAGTTCCCATAAAATCATTATACATGTAAATTAAAAATCTCCAAACATCAGTTATTCCTTTATTACAATTAACTCACATGAATTGAATACAGCCATTGCCACCCAATGACTTGACATATTCATACAATAATATATACAACCCAACAAATAATCATGGACAGGGAGTGTGGTCCCACCATAGAGGCATGACTTTTTTCACACCAATCAACAAGTTATCTGCTGCATTTACATTCATAAGGAGCTGCAATTCTGTAAAAGCTGTCAACGGCTGCATTCACTCGAGGCCAGAAACTACACACACATTGATAACAGTTGTGATTACCTACAGTCACGACCCTATAGATCCACCTGCAATATCTGGGCAATTGTACTGATTCATGATCCAGCACTGTTTACTGTAAGTCTCTTACTATTTCAGGAATCATTTGAGGGTTGGAAAATATGTAAAATTATTTTTCCTTCCTCTCCTGAAATTATTTGGTGCTTGTATCTACATTTTTCATCCTTGTACATCAATGATTATTGCAACAATTTGCTGCTCAGCATTGATTAGTTATTCAGCTTGGCATAAGAAATTCGTAACTTCCAACTCTTTGTCTGAAAGCTTTCTTATACCAAGATGTGCCCTAAAGAAATCTTGGAGGACAAAGTTGGCTGAGGATTTGAATGTATGCACACATGTACACACACATACACTGGCACACACATACCATGAGGAGTAAATGCACATAAAAATGAAAATAGGACAACCAGCTGCATCTATACATGGATGTGAGAAACCCCGTTAGCCCAATAACATATTTAACATTTTTGTTAATACTGAGTGATTTTACCAAGTGAAGGTGCCGCTCCTGGTGAAGAGATGAAATCAATCTCTATAATCCCTTGCAACATGATGATCTACTTCATTTGTCTTGCTTGTGATAGTGCCAAATTACTCGTTTTATGTGTGGTCCTCATAATGAAAATTTTACATCTAAACACTTTGCATGTTTGTGCTCCTTAACATTTAGGTACTAAACATTCCCTTGTTAAATACCTTATCTTCTCTAAACAAACTTGTGACATCATGAAACCATTAACTGCCACAGAGAGTGAGAGTACAATTTTATGAAATAAGGCCAAAGAGTTGAATGGGACACGTAAATTACAATCATGTTATAAAGATCAAGTATAATAATAATAATTAATAATAATTATTGTTGACTTAAGTTTCACTGACTGTAAACATGCAGCACCACAGAAGCTAGCAACAGTCCTCTAGGAAGAAATCTTAAAGTGATATCGGCATTGTATTAGTGTGGGCTGTCTCTATATGTGTATATGTATATATGTGTGTGTGTGTATGTATATATATATAATATATATATATATATTTTGTAGTAGTATGAAGAGAAAAGAAAACAGCCACTGGTTTTCAAGTCTTATGTTCAAAAAGGAGGAAATATTAAAACATGAGTTCAAATCTAAATATGATAATTGGAACTGATCATGAACTTGACCCTATGTATGATAAAAAAAAATTATAGAATATGAGATGGCACCCAACAAGCATTGCTCCTTTCCTGTATACTACAATTAGGTAAATACAAACCTACATATACCAAGGGCTTTTTCCCTCTTACAAGGGAGGTAGCCAAAGTCAATGACATAAATCTTCTCCCACCCATTTCATCCCCACACACTCCACTCCCATTCACCAACCCTCCTTCCCTCTTGACTTGGTTCCTCTTGGATGATGGGTCATCCCTGCATCTTGCCAACTGCCCTGGGTCAGAAGTAATGCAGCAAGACACACATCCACATCAACGTCACTTCATTTAATTGGCGACCCCCCCCCTTTCCGTATGTAGCTACCTGCACCTCCAAATGGAAATGAGGAAGTTGATGGGTTTTGATGATGGGCAGCAGGGATATGACCCTCTCTGTTGTCCTTCTAGCAGTATCACCTCATGCTGGGACAGAGTATGACTAAGTTGAAGAAAAAAAAAAAAAAAAAAAAAAAAAAATATATATATATATATATATATATATATATATATATATATATATATATATATATATATATATATATATGCAATAAGAACACTAGGAACGTGTGTTTTATAAATGCAAGGTATCCACTGAAGATGTAATATACAAAAGTGCTCTGTTCCGTTTGCTTATTTTCTTAAGTGGTTACCTTGCGCATATATATATATATATATATATATATATATATATATATATGTATATATATATATATGTATCTATATATATTAGTATAACAATACTAATTGAGGATTTCAAATCTGAAATGAGTCTGAAATGTTTACGAGTTCCTCTAAAATATTCCTCTTCACCAAATGCAAACTATCTTATCAACAATATTTTTCAATCAATGCTCCTAAATATAACCTGTTTCTATTCTGCAAACATACATACATACATACATTCAACTTCTATGCCTACAACCTGGAGTGTTTGGCATGGACAACAAGTGTGTTTGGGGCAAAAAGAAAGAAAAGAAAAAAGAAAAAATAGATATATACAACATACTTTAATGGATACTATTGCTGATAATTTTTGTATCAGTAATATTATCTCCATGTGAGAATTTGTTTTGGTACATGGTATGAAAATACATCACAAAAATTATGGATATAAATGCACCATAATCATTCTACAAATAATGGGAATAAAACTATACATTCACCACAGATAATTACCATATGATGAACTTCAGAAAAGAAAATAAGAAAGAAAACTAAAACTTGGTAGTTCTTGCAATTATATTATTCGCCTATGGATGAATTGGTTCTATTTCATCTTTTTCCTCTCACCATGTCTGTCTCAATTTTCTTATTTAATATATTTTTTTTTTTCACTTGCAATGCAACTACCCAAACATCCACACCCATTAAAAACCACATGAAATGATATGATAAATGCTGTATGTGTGCACAGGAACAGTGGTAATTTGGACACCAAAATACTACAGTATTTTACAATCCAAAGCTAACATATTATATACGAAAGGCCCTTTCCTCTTTAAAGGGGAGTGGCCAAAATAAAATCACAACACACACTCGTATCATAAACAATTAAAATTCACTGAACTGTCCTACCCATCTCTGTACCTTAGAGATGAAGAGCTAATATACCTGAAAGAATGCACCCTCCAAGAAGATCATGTATTCCTCAGCCCATGAGGACCCTCTGACCCTCAAACTTAAAACAACAACAATAGCATCAATGAAGGCAAGATCACATACCTAAAAGACTGGAAATTATTTTCTTTACCACACCTTCATTTTTCTTGACAGCACATCAGTCATTATCAATAAGGAGCATATGCCGATGGGTACATCACTTGATTTTTGTACTGACATCATTCCTCACTACTTCCCCAAGCAAACCTCCATGCAGCCACCATTCCCGTTTCAAAGAGCTCTTTGCAGCACTGGTCAACTTGTTCCAGCCACGAGTTCTATGAATATCCCTGTCATCTCCTCCACCAAAAGTTCTCTCTTGTGGAGACAACCCTGTGAGTAGGATTAACATCGGGGAGATGTGCCATGTGCACATATAGCTGGAGCCGACAGTCACAAATTACACTGGTTACAGGCCTTGACCGAGTCTCATGGAACAGTCACTGATTTAATACTAAGCCATATCAGTGATGCCCCATAATTCTCTGAAGGCACTTGGTACCAAAGATATTGAGATGCTTCTTCAAGTTAGCATTTAATATTTATGTCTCACAGCCATACAGTAGGGCTGGGAGCACAAGGAACTTGGACATTTGGATCTTAGTTCCCCAAATAATTATTGAGAACACCATATACTTTGGTTGATCTAATGCCTAACATCATGAGCCATACCAATCTTTCAAAGAACTTCTAGACATGATCCACTAATTATGCACTACATTACCAAGATATGTGAGAAGCTCTCCAAGACCTCAATGTCCTCGCCACATGCATGAACAGACTAAACCACATCATCTAGTGAACCTCTAAATGCTTGGACCTTGTTGTTGGTCCAGGAGACCTGGAATCCCAGCAGTCCTGCCTCTCTGTGCAGTGATTTGAAGGTTGCAACCAGGACCTCCAAAGACTGCAAAATGTACAGCATCATTGACAAAGACATGGTTGATGACCTGTGTTGTCAATGGATGCTCTTTAATGACATTGATTGACAACTCTGTCCAATATCCAGTCCATGCAAGTGCTGGAAAACGTTGAGATGAGAAGGCACATAGGGGCGCCTTAACGAGGCTGAGGCTGATAAACAATATGGTCCTGAGCAGATCAATCTTAGCCTGCACTTGTTCAAGTGATGCAAAGCTAAATACTGTGATGGAAGTCTGCATAGCAGCAAAGACCAGCAGGAGGTTGTTGCAACAGTATTTGCACCACATCAAGGCGAGTCAAAGATCCTGTACATCAGTAAACATACTCATACACCACAGCCTTGTGTTGTCATGTTTTGTGCACAAGATTCACAGGCTCTACAAAACATGTACTACAAGCCTGATTGGATCCAGTTGTACAGTTCCCTGGACTTCTAAACTTAATGTCATTCATCAGATTTGTGTAGTCTCAAATCACAATTTTTATTTGCATCCAACTGAAATTAACTCGCAGCATGGCAATTATTAAGGACTAAACATAACAAATTGGAAAAAGTTACTCAAATCTTAAGAATATATGGAATATTGACTGCACCAGCACATGTGAATGGAAATGATATGTACTTTATGGCTTGGTGTACCACAGTACATTGTACAAAATATTGAGTAGAGTTGCACTCTCATAAATGTATACAGTCACACTTGTAAATAATCAAAACACATATTCAAGCAAATATTGCAATCACACTTGAATGATAAATTGCATTTGTTTTTGTTTTTTGTTTTTTGTGTTTTACTCCTTGTGAAATATGATTCTGTATATCACCAAACCAAGAATGAACCAGTTGATAATGCTGAATTCTTCTTCATGTTTGTTTTGATGTTTGGACATATGAGAAAAATGAAGAAAGACTAGAAAAAAAAAAAACATATTCACCTTGGTCTTTGGATCACATGCTGGACTCATGATCGACAGCTATTTCCCTCCCGGAAGAGAGCTCAAAGCTTGTGTGACCGATCTATGGGTAATGTTGTGACCTTACACGCACACACACCCCCAACTCCCAGCCCACAAGAGTTGGAGTAACAACTCGAAGCATAGCGATACTAAAATTTTTCAGCCCTGGACAGGATTCGAACCCGGACTGCCGTAGTGACAGTCAGGGACTCTACCAACCGCGCCACCGAAGGAGGTGATGGATGGAGTAAACTTGAAAGGAAGACCAAGAATGAAGTGGATGGATGGGGTTAAAGGGGCACTGGGAAGGAAGAAAGAGATAGGCGTGAGTGGAGACAAGTCGTGAATGGATGTGAAAATGATGCAGCTTGGTGAGATTTCTTCTTGCCTGTTCTGCAAATATTTGAGTGGTTAAAGGGGAAGGGACACATGAAGTGGTGATAGATAAACCAGCTTCAGTTGGACCCTACTGGAGGTACTGTGTCTCACTGTATTGTCTCTGACTTGTGCAGTGTGCGGAGGACAGGGATGATCTTTCATCTACAAGCAAAGGATAACAAACAGGTTTGGGAAGCCAAATACCAAGGAGAAGGTTTTGGAGAAGGGAAATGTTTAGATGGTTCTCTCATTTCACAGAACCTTCTCTTTTTTTTAGTACCGATCACTGGTTCTGGCACAAGCTGTTTACCATTATGCTTTGCTACATGTACATTCACAAGCAAAGGTTTTGACCCACCAAGATTTTTTTCAAAATTCAAAGTCTTTGTCTGACAACTTTTTAATTTTTTTATCTGTTCAAGAAAATTATCTAAATGTAAGCTAAATACTACATAGGAAGATATATCACATACTCGTATAAAAGTCATATTGATGTTGTGAGAACTGTTGTGTGGTTTAAAATTTTTGCTCATAACTACATACACTCAACTCACTCCACACAGCCCCACTTTCACCCTATCCCAGGGCAGGTTACCAGGGGGCCACAGGTCTCCTGCAATGGACTGACTGATACATAAATCACTGAGACCAATGAAAACTACCTGCAAATGGTGGTCCTGCATGAACACCATCTTCCTGCCGCCTATCTTTGGAACTCAGCAACACTTTCACCGCTATCTTGAAGTGCATGACACTCCATCTCTGACCTACAACTATATAACCTCCACCTTTTGCAAAAGGAGTGACTCCTCTCCTATTACTTTAAGCCAGTGACATAGAAATCCTTCCACACAACTTGAACAATTTCTTCACTAGAACTTGATTTCTGTTGCCAGCCACTGTGGAGAGGTATGTTTTCTGTCACTGAAATTTGAGGCTTCAATTATCATAACATATTCACTTGACAAAATCAGTATAGAAATTATTTGTCTTTCACAGTAAATTTAAGTGAAAAAAATCTCTTAAACAAGCAAGAAGTGTCTATGTTGGTCATGACATCCCAATGGCTTGGTAAACTGGGAAGATCTTGAATTTCAAGGAGTGTAGCATTCAGAACATAATCCTCTGTGCAATTCAAGAACAGGAAAAATTTGATGAATATATATATATATATAAATATATATATATATATATAAATATATATATATATATATATATATATACACACACAATCAGTATGGCATGTCAGTTTATTCTGTCTTAACTTAAGCCCACCTGCTATCCCATGTCTTACACTTGTACAATTTTGTAAAAGTATTTTGTTGTCACCATCCACGTCTTTCAATTAGACTGCAAGAATGCATTTTATGCAAACATACATGCATACATCTTGTCAAAGATACTGCACAGGGTCATGCATGGAGTGTACTCATGATGAAAGTCGATACTGTGTGAAGATCAAAACAATTTTGTTTTGATTCATCTCATTGCCTGAATTTCTCACAGAGAAATATAAGCACTTTTACAAGATGAACAGGATAATTGTGGAGAATCGAGTAGCAATTTCATCAAGGAGTTTTTCTTTTTATGTTGCACTGCCATCTTACTGTGGTTGGGAAACTATGTTTAAGTTATTCTCATAAAAAAAAGAGGGGGGGGGAGCAAGCATCCCATGACATCACAGTTATGCACAAAAATGTAGCATTCCCAACTATTTTCATTCATACTCATTCCCACTTATGCCATACAATTTTACAGGTTATTCATCTATTTACACATGTTCTAATAAATTTTTTTTTTGCTTTAGCACACCATGTAGCTTTAGAAATTTATTTCAAATTATGTTTTTCAAATAACTCTTATGTGTTTTGAAATTGTGTGTGTTAGGTAGCACGAATGAAGAAATTATAAGCATTACATCACACAGGCATGTGAATATTTTTGTTTTTAATTTTCTCCAAATTTCAGTCTTTCTTTAACTTTCATTACTATAGTAAGAATAATGGTATGTTAATTCATAATGTAGTATATGTTTATTTGCAAAGTAAATTAATTCTTGTGACATGTTAGGTGGTTTGATCCCCTTCCCATACCCATGGTAGGCATAACTCTAATGGAATCCATTCAATTTTCTACTTGTGCAATTTTCTAATTGCACAACAGCCAAAAGAATGCATATATTGTGTAAACAAATGAATACCAGTGGGAAAACCACTTACTCCCAAATATATCAATATGTATTTTGGCTAATACCAGATGATTTAATTGACCTGAAAAGAAATCCTGAACTGCCAAACAGACCAATAAGAGGGCTTTACATAATTTCATACCCCCTACTTCCAAACATCTCTTATTCAGAGAAATATATGAATTGGGACAGTTTTAGTTTAGCTTCCTACTCAAGTCTAGCTGCTTTTCGACTTTTCACAATCATTCATGGAGGGTCAATTTCAGTGTAGCCACTTGATGTACTATGTTGCATTAACATAACAATCACCATCATAATCACATAGTATTACATTCATCAGAAATCAACATGATCACCAATATATAATTACAAAGAGCACTGCCATCTCTATGTTACTAACTCATGACTACTACTAGGATCATTTCTGTGACACTAACACAATATTAACCACTTCTTACATTATCGGCATCACTGTAGTAGTCTTTTGGAATCATTAACTACTTGAAAATATAGTTCTGGCCATCAGATTTGGAGCAGGAAACAGTTCACCTTTTAGCACAATGATAACAGTTCAACCAACAAACAAATTTTTTGTGAGCAGCAATTTCATGCTATTTTGGAAATTTATTCCTGCATTTTTGTTTCAAAGTTCTCTGATAACAATGTAATTTGGTTTTCTACACAGGCACCAGTTCAAACATAGCCATCAAACAATGGTCCCAACTTTCTCTTCCTGAGGATTGATTTTTTCCTCCTAACGGACTCCTATTCTGGCCTCAATATGAGTAGACTGACCATGCCTTGATGGAAAATGAATGAAGAAAAAAATCTTCAACCCAGAATCTAATAAGATTCTATCTCAAAAGGAAACTGAACACACAACTGTGGGTTTAAGGGAGGAAACCCATTTGTTGCAAAATAGACTGAAGACTTTATAATGGAACCATGGGAAACTTGAAGTCAAGTACATAATGTCTGTTAAGTTCTAAACATCCAAGTTTAGAAACCAGAAAAAAAGTCTTTTTTACATTTGCTATTGTTTTGGTATTCACAATGAAATGTAATCTTAGGGGAATGCAAACGGATCTCCTTGCCATCACAGCAAGAAGTGAGGGATGTAAAAGGTCCTGCACAAGTTTAAAAAAGTTACGTCAATGGTGAATTTCAACCCAAATTTTAAAGGCAATAAATAATGTTCATAACAACAATCCATCAATCTTTCTTGTAAACTCCAGTTACTGGTTATTAAGCACCACAGCTTTAACTGATACACTTCTGCACAACTATGATTCATATTTATTTCTTTCACTCTTTGTCCTGCCCATAATTGGGTAGTTAAGCCATGCTAGGGTGTACATTATAAAATAAATTCAATCTCTTATTTGTTTTCAGGTAATGAATAAATGCTGGCTATTCTAGTCTGCATCATGTTGTTGCCTCCCTTCTTTGGCCTGTGGATCCTCTCTACATAGCACCGATATTTTCATTTGTGCTATATACATGACTTGTTTCATGTTTCTAATACATCTTGCGACAACATTTAAGTTTTCTAATCACTATTAAGCACTCCCTTTGGTTGATAGCCAAATTATATAATCCATTTCCTTAAATAATTTATTTAACTTCAGATTTCCTTTTGGTAATGAAGTTCCATATTGTGTTATGCATTTCCTAAACATTCACGAACGTTATTTTGAAGCACTTGAAATTCAACTCCTACTTATCGTAGCAGTTATGGACTTGCTACCTGATGACATTCTAGACGTATTGTTATCTGCCTATTTTGTTTCCTCCAAGCTGTTCGTCTCTGTCACGGCGTAGCAAATGTTCTTTGCCTCGCCTTGGGTGTTCCTTGTCACGACGACGCAGACCATCCTTGGGCTCTTTGCTCTCAAGGTAGATGGGTGTAACATTGCTTGGCTTATAACGACTGAAAAAAAAAGAAAGAAATTAGGATAGAATAAATCAAAATTCACATGTATTTCATTATATCCATGCATACATACATATACCAAGGGCTTTTTTCCTCCTTACAAGGGAGGTAGCCAAAGTCAAAGCCATATCCAGTCCTACCCATTTCATCTCCACATACTCCACTCCCATTCACCACCCTTCCCTCCCTCTTTTCTTGGCTCCTCCTTGATGACGGGACATCCCTGCATCTCACCCACTGCCCTGGGTCTGAAGCCATGTACCAAGACACAGCACATCCACAGCAAGGCTGCTTCATTTAATTGGCTATCCCCCTCTCCATCATGCAGAAAAAGAGAAGACAGGGAGAAATCCCTTTGGGCTATGTCAAAATATCATTCACACATACTTCCTCACCACCCCATCCCCCACCCACTCCCTTCCATGCATCACAGTATCATCCATACAAAACTATTCTCCACTCACCCCTAATCTTCTATCTTCTCCCTTTATTCCTCAACAGACATGCCTCTCTTTCCCAATGCCCCTTATACCTCCATCCATCCATCTAATTCTTGGTTGCTCCCTCATTTTCACTCCCTCTACCCCTGCCTTCCACATCTCTTTTACTAATCTTTCTTCACTCATTCTTTCCATGTGTCCAAACCATCCCAATACTCTTTAATCAACCCTACTCCCACCCTTTCCACCCCTGCTCTCCTCCTCACCTCCTCATCTCTCACTCTATCCAGCCTAGTAAGCCCTACCATACTTCTCAAGCATTTCATCTCAAACACATTTAAACTCTTCCTTTCTTCCTCTCTTATGTTCCATGTTTCTGCCCCATACAGTGCTATTGGCACAATCTCCTCTTAGCATTCATTCCCAAATGTATATTTCTCATTACACTATTTAATCCCCCAAGGCATTTCATTTGCTTCTCTCAACCTACATTCTACCTCCACCTCCACTTCTCCCTTTCCCGCCACCTTTGCCCCAAAGTATTTAAAGCTATCCACTTCCTCCAGTCTCTCTCCCTTAATATTCACTTCCAATTTGCTTCCATCCTTTCCCCTTGTACATCTCATCACCTTACTTTTACCCACATTCATCTTCAACTTCCTTCTTTCACATACCTTCCCAAACTCCATCACTAACCTCCTTAATCCCTACTCTGATCCTGCTACAAGTAGTGTCGTCAGCAAACAACAACTAGCTTATCTCCCATTTCTCTCCATTTTCTTGAACCATCTCCAATCCCCAGCCCATTACCCTTGCATTTACCTCTTGCACCACCCAATCCACATATAAAGTGAACAGCCATGGTAACATAATACCTCCCTGGTGAAATCCCACGTTCACCTCAAACCACTCACTCCTTCTATTTCTAATTGTAACACAGGCTCTACTACTTCATATATCCAAGCAACCACTCAGTAATTTTCTTCTGTTTTTCATTCTCCTTCCATTTTCCAGTCCATACATCTAATTGCACTGATACCATCCCTTCGCTGTTTGATGATTTTTCATCTTAGCATATAGATCAGTTGAGTCTAAACATTGAAATAAATTATTTAGTTTCTCTTATACATATGCATACAAAAGACCTTTATCCCATATAAGGGTGTGGCCAAGTCAAAGCACATTATTTGCCATGATTCTATGTTGGAGAAAAAAATAAAGAACAATGCCCTAAAGTATTGATGGTATAAAATTCACCTAACTGAGCTCTTATATAGGAACTTCATAAAATTCCATGGACTTTGAGTTCCTAATAACTTGAGATTTAATTAACAACATGAAGGGTAAAAAGAATAATTATCTACTTACGAGTAGGGTGAGTGGGGAACACCCACCACCAGGACGGGGTGCTTGTGGATATGGAGACGCCACATCCCTCGATGGAACCCACGCCCATCCAGGTCCCAGATTCGTAAGCACTGCAAAGAGATGACGAAATCCATCTTCTGTGATTTCATTCATATACAACTTGCCTGACATTACAATATCTCTTCCATATGCGACTTATGGACTAAGCTGGTGGCTACTAGTGGCTACTTGGGAGCCATAGGTCTCCTGCAATAGAGACCTGGGGCAACGGATTAACAGACTGATGCACAAGCCACAATATGGGGAACAAGTAAATCATTACATTTGTTATTATGTCATCTTATTCAATGTGGGAAAATTGCCTCTGCCTTGAATGTTAATGTAATGGTGTGGTGTACATAGTACCAGTGTGTAATTGATGTACTTTTACTTAATGAAATGAGAAATGAGGAGGTGGGGAGGAGAACGGGTGGAAAGGGACTTGAGGGATAGGGTTGATGAAAGAGTATTGAGATGGTTTGGACACATGGAAAGAATGAGTGAAGAAAGATTAGTAAAAGAGGTGTGGAAGGCAGAGGTGGAAGGAGTGAACATGAGGGGGTGACCTAGGATGAGATGGATGGATGGGGTAAAAGGGGCTTTGGGAAAGAGGGAAATGTTTGTTGAGGAAGGATGGGAGAAGACAGAAGATAGGGGTGAATGGAGAATGGTTGTGTATAGATGATGCTGTGATGCATGAGGGGGAGTGGGTGGCAGATGGGGGGTGAGGCAGTATGCATGAGAAATAAATTGACACAGTCTGAAGGGATTTCTCCCCATCTTCTGTTCTGCATGAGGGGATGGAGAGTGGGGGGGTTGCCAATTAATGAAGGGGCCTTGCTGTGGATGTGCTGTGTCTTGCAATGTTGCTTCTGACCCAGGGCAGTGGACAAGATGCAGGGATGACCTGTCATCCAGGATGTGCCATGATAAGAGGGGAGTGGAGGATGTAGGGTATTGGATGGGTGGGAGTGGTTTCTATGCCTTTGTTTTTTGGCTACCTCCCTTGTAAGGGGGAAAAAGCTTTTGGCATATGTATTTATGTATGTACTTAATGAATCATCAAAGTATTTTGTCACAATTTATTATATTCTTTTCCCCCTATGGTGGGGGAAAAGAATACTACCACCAAGTATTTCCATTTGGATCGTAAGAGGCAAGAAGAAAGGGACGGGGAGTGGGACTAGGCATCTTTCTCCTTGTAGCCCCACAGGGGACATTCCTAAACGAAAAAGTAAAGGCATAAGAGGGTCTGGGAGTTTTCCGACCAGCACCCTAAGGTTTGGGTCTTTTAATGTGCGTGGATGTGGTACAGATGAGAGTAAAAGGGAAGAGATAGGTAGTATGTTTGTGAGAAGAAAGATGGATGTGTTGGCTTTGAGTGAAACTAAGTTGAAAGGGAAAGGGCGAGGGAGGGAAGGGGTGGCTATTCTATTAAGTGAAGAGATAGGTGAATGGAGAATGGTTGTATATGGATGATGTTGTGATGCATGAGGTGGAATGGGTGGGGGGATGGGGGGTGAGGTAGTATGTGTGAGCAAAATTTGATGCAGCCCGAAGGGATTTTTCCCTGTCTTCTCCTTTTATGCATGGGGGGATGGAGAGGGGGGGTCGCCGATTTAATGAAGCAGCCTTGCTGTGGAGGTGCTGTGTCTTGCGGCACTGTTTCTGACCCAGGGCAGTGGACAAGGTACAGGGACCCAGGAGGTGCTAAGATAAGAGGGAGGGTGGAGGGGTATGGAGTGTATTCAGGGATGGAATGGGTGGGAATGATTTTATGCCTTTTCCTTTTTGGCTACCTCCCTTGTAAGGGGGAAAAAGCCTTGGTATATGTATGTACTAAGTGAATAATTTTTGAGAGGCCAAACTTGCTCCAATCACCACTTCCTTTATACTGGGGACCCAGCACTCCACATAGTAGCTCAACAACATTGCCACCTGGTGTCTGTTCACTGAATCACACAAATCCTATATGGCTGCCCTCAGCCAAATGACAACAACGAACACTCCAACAATGCTTGGTCTTTTCTCTCTCCCCCCTCTTAGTAAGGGGAAGTTGCTCCAAGTTACTCTCACCAAGCAACAACATATCCTTCAGCAGTGCAATGTCGATGCGAAGATGACAATCCTCCACACTAAGAGAAGAATTCAAGGCCTCCACCAAACTCTTGTTGTCAATCAAGCAGTGTACATCTAGGGTTTGGCATTTGACAATGTCCATGATAATTAATCTGTCTAAGATAGGAAGCAGCCTCAGCACACTCAACAACATTGGTTGACAGCTCTGACCTCACATCTCCAATCCAACATGGAAGCACTACATGCTAAATGGATCTATAGGTTACACCATCACCAAATGTAAATGTACAGCTAGATTTTTCTTCCCTCACCATAGCCAACTCTTCATCGCACAGGTTGTTCAAGTAATCATCCAACTAATGTTGACCACTAACTGTAGTTCAACAACCAGTATCCAATATACCACAATTTCAATACTCCTTGACCAAATGCATAATCTTAGTCTATTTGACATTTTATGCCTTTTCCTTTTTGGCTACCTCCCTTGTAAGGGGGAAAAAGCCTTGGTATATGTGTGTATGTATTTGACATTTTCATCACTGGCATATCCAACAAATACTGGCATTTGTATCATGTGTTCCTCACTATTACCACCAGTATCTCATTCATTGATACCCCAAAATGACACCTCATTATTCTCAGGCGAATGCAGACAATATCGAGCCCAATGGTAACACGAATCACATATAGTGAAACTCGGCCATTACGATCCAGAGGATTGAGTCTTCGATTAGTCCCTTGGTCACTCAAGTTAATTTGTGTTAACATTACTGCTCCTCTTTGTCTTCTTCAAAATCTGTATCTCTGTGATGGTCTATGTGGTCACTGTCCATAGGTGGCATAACAGACTTCTTTACTATTGTCACAAAAGACAGGCTCAGCTTTAATGCTTGTGGGACACTCTGCACCTACAGTGCTCATCACAGCATTATGCTGGCCACCCCACACACGCTTACCAAAACACAAATACATACCATAAAAACATATTTCCACACTTGCCAAGGTTCTAATACTGCCTCTCTTATGCTTCACTACATCCATCAAGCATTTGAGAAGATTCTCACACAAATTCCAGAAGGTCTGGGAAGGTATATTAATCCATGCCTCACATACAGCAGACTCAAGCTGTTCATATACTGGTTTTTGGGGAGCACTATGAGTTCACCAACACTGAACAATGAAACACCCCCAAACCCTGAGCAAGTCTGGGTGTTTGGTGGTCCCACAGGTGTACCGTGGGTCGCTACCTCTGGCCCAGTACATATGTCCACCACGGTTACAGGTGACACTGAAGGTGGTTTTGTCACTCCAAAGTACCTCAGACCACTGGTGAGGAGTCCAATCATGATATTTAAGTCCAAAATCCAGCCAACATTTCTTCTGCCACTTGGTAAGGATGGATTTCTTAACCTGCCAGTGGCTACTGTAGCCCAGCTTGGCCACCCACCTGTTGACTGTTCTTATGGACACCTCAGAAAGCAGAGGTGGGTTTTTTCTTTCAATTCTCTAGCAATTATGGTAGATGTACTCTCTAGCTGCTTCTTTGAAGGGACAGGCTGAGGTTTAGCAGTTGGTAACTCAACACCACCATTGGCCTTGAAATGTTTCATCCAGTTTCTCACAGATCGCTCACTCACACCAACATTTGCCACTATTTCTCTTGTCTGAAGACCAGCTTTGTGAAGCCCTATGATATGAGCTATAGTTATAGGCATTAACGACTTCTTTTTACCCATAGTCTTTTTACCCCCTCTCTGTCCCCTCAAGCAGAAACCAAGGGAAACCCAGACAAAAGATGGGACGGATGAGATAACAAAGGTGCAACACTTCCTCTCACCACGGCAGTCACAGGGGCACCGAGTCAGTATGTGGTGTTTGTTGGGAGGTAGTGACATCATGCTAACAGCTGGTACCTGACACAATGTCATGATGGACACATTTTAAAGTAGATTTCATATTAGTATAGTTGATTTCACTGATTGGTGACATCACAATTTGAGTCTCTCGCTCAGCCAAGTTGATTGAACCAAGAAGCATAAAAGGCATCACAGAGTCTGGTAGTCATTCCTTCCTGTGTAAACTTAAAGTATCTATGTTCAAACTCATTCACATATTCATTAATATTCTTATTTCTTCTGAAATTATATGAATTATGAAATGCTGCAAATTGACATTGACCTTTATCAGGCAATAATAATCTTTACACCATTTTCACTCTTCAGAACAGTTAAATTTCAGAGAATGCTGTTCTAGCTTGGCCAGTGAAAGATAAGTATATGGCTAGAGCCTGCTTATCTTTAAATCAGTTAACTCACACTATATGCTTATATCCTTTTTCCAATTTTCATATTCAGATTCATTATCAAACTTAGGAGGGCACTTAGAAGAGGCCATAACTATGCTCTGCTGCCAATGAGAAACCAAACATGCCCCAGTCACCACTTCCTCTATACTAGGAACCCAGCACTCCACATGGTAGCTTAACACCACTGCCACCTGGTGTCTGTCCAGAGAACCACACAAATCCAATATGGCTGCCCTCAGCCAAATGACAACAATGAACACTCCAACAATTTCAGTTTTGTGAAAATACATACTCATACCATTATTCTTAACCTTTGGTTACAGTAATTCATTCTATATTAATCTTTCCACACACCAGATAATTTCCTTAAGATGTAGAAGAGGTGGGGGTGAGGATTTCTCTAAGGTTAAAACCCATCTTGATTATCTCATCAATTTGGTGTCATATTTCATATATCTTCTATCAAATGCAACTCTACTCAGCTGAGGGTGGAAAAAATTTGAAGGACAAATACAACACTCCCCTGCTCCCAAAGGATCAATGTTAACTCACCTTTGCCACCTGCAGCCAGGTACTGAAGTCTTTATGGTGTTCCATTTTGATGAAAAGCAAGTAGGTCTGCCCCGATGTGTCGGGTACAAAGTCCTCCTCACATGGGCTCTTTGAGTGGTCGAGGACAACACCTCGCTTGAGCAGCCCAATGATGTGCTCCTCATAGGCTTCCTTCTTCAGTCTAAAGATTCAAGTAAGAGAGTGCAAATAATAAGAATAATTTACAAAACTGTAAACCATGCCCCCACAAAATATATATAAAATACATACATATACCAAAGGCTTTTTCCCCCCCTTATAAGGGAGGTAGCCAAAAAACAAAGGCATAAAAACCACTCCCACCCACTTCATCCCTAATACACTCCACTCCCCTCCACACTCTTCCCTCCCTTTTATCTTGGTACCTCCTGGATGACAGGTCATACCTGTATCTTGTCCACTGCCCTGGGTCAGAAGCAGTGTTGTAAGACACAGCACATCCACAGCAAAGCTGCTTCATTAAATCGGCAACCCCCCCCTCTCCATCCCCTCATGCAGAAAAGGAGAAGACAGGGAGAAATCCCTTTGGGCTGTGTCATATTTTTCTCACACATACTACCTCACCCTCATCTCCCACCCACTCCACTTCATACATCACAACATCATCCATATACAACCATTCACCCCTGTCTTCTGTCCTCTCCCGTCCTTCCTCAAAAGACATTCCCCTCTTCCCCAAAGCCCCTTTTACCCCATCCATCCATCTCATCCTTGGTTGCCCCCTCTTGTTCATTCCTTCCACATCTGCCTTCCACACCTCTTTTACTAGTCTTTCTTCACTCATTCTTTCCATGTGTCTTAACCATCCCAATACTTTTTCATCCACCCTATCTCCCAACTCCCTTTCCACCCCCATTCTCCTCCTCATTTCTCACTCTATCTAGCCTAGTAACCCCTATCATGCTTCTCAGACACCTCATCTCAAACACATTCCAACACCTTCTCTCTTTTTCTCTTATGTTCCATGTTTCTGCCCCAAACAGTGCTGTTGGCACAATCACTCATTCATGCAGTCTCCTCTTAGCATCCATTCCCAAATATCTATTTCTCATTACACTTTTTAATCCACCAAGGCATTTACTCGCTTCTCTCAATCTACATTCTACCTCCGCCTCCATTCCTCCCTTTCCTGCCACATTCACACCCAAGTATCTAAAACTATCCACTTCCTCCAGTCTCTCTACCCTAATACTCACTTCCAGTCTGCTGCCATGTTCACCCCTTGTACATCTCATCACCTTACTTTTACCCACATTTATCTTTAACTTCCTTTCATACACTTTCCCAAACTCTGTCACTAACTTCCTCAATTCCTCCTCTGATCCTGCTACAAGCGCAGTGTCATCCGCAAACAAACACTGGCTCACCTCCCACTTTTCTCCATTTTCTTTAACCATCTCCAATCCCTGACTCACCACCCTTGCATTTATTTCTCGCACAATCCCATCCATTTATAAATTGAACAGCCAGGGCGACATAACACATCCCTGATGAAGTCCCACCTTTACCTCAAACCACTCACTCTCTCCATTTCTAATCCTGACACACACTCTACTACTCTCGTAAAAACTCTTGACTGCTCCTAAAAGCTTTCCTCCTATCCCATATATCTGTAAAACCTCCCACAGTGCCTTCCTGTCTACCCTGTCATAAGCCTTTTCCAGATCCATAAAAGCCCAAAAAACATCCTTACCTTTTCCTAAAGCTTTCTCACATATCTATCTTACCACAAAAATATGAACCACACAACCCCTACCTGTCCTAATTCCACACTGTTCCTCACCAATTACTCCCTCTGTTCCTCTCTTAATCCTCTCAATTGAGACCCTCCCATAAGCCTTCCCAACTAAAGAAACTGATCCCTCTGAAACTACTACACTCACACTTGTCTCCTTTTCTCTTGTAAAGTGGAACTATATAGGGAGTCCTCCAGCACTCTACCTTCTCTTAAACAAACATTAAATAACCTCACCAGCTAGTCCACCATCACTGTACCTCTTTTTTTTTTTTTTAACCTGCTCTCATCATCTTAACAACTACATTCACCTTACTTCCCACTGCAACTACCTTTCCCTCCCTAACCTCCTTCACATTTAGCAACTCCCTAAAATACTCTGCTCATCTTCCTCTTACTGCCTTCTCCTCCATTATCGTCTCTCCATCTGCACCTTTTATCAATTCTTCTCTACTTGATTCGCCTCCTCTTCCTCTCTTAATTTTTTTCCAAAACATCTTTTTATTACTCTCAAAATTTTCTGTCATACTCTTACCCCATTTCACATCTGCTCTCATCTTTGCCTCCTTTATCTTATGCTTTACTTCTTTTCTCTTTTCTTTGTACCTCTCATATGATTCCCTCGTCCTATTTTGGAACCAATCTGTGAAAGCTCACTTCTTTTCTACAACCTTCTTTGCTTCCTCATCTCACCACTCACTACCCTTCCTTCTATTTTCTCCCATCCTCCATCTTTGCACACCTTGTGACCCTCTCCTTGAATCATCCCTATTCCTCCTCCACTCCTAATTCTACTCTGTCCTTCACTCCCTCTAACTCCTCTCTCAGCTTCTTCTTGTACTCCTCCTTTTTTTTCTCATTTAAGCAGTTTACTTTAAGCACCTCCCCACCTTCTGTCTTTTTCCTCTTTCTCCATCTATCCTCCACTCTCAACATACCTTCCACCAAAAAATTATCTGATATTCCCCCACTCTCTCCCCTTAGAACATGTACATCCTTAACTCTTCCTACTATACTCCTGGTTACCACTATATAGTCCATTAATGTTCTATCTACCACCCTTCCATCCACCACCCTCTTCCATGTGTACTTATGCTTGACTTTCTTCCTAAACACTGTATTTGCTATGATCAACTTTCTAGACATCTCCATCATCAACTCTCCACTACAATTTTTTCCTGGAACTCCACACTCCATCTATTGGTTCATTTCCTACCCTAACATTAAGGTCTCCCAACACCACTACATTGACATTTCTCCCTAATCCCTCTATGCACCCATTTAAATCTATCCAAAATCCCTCCCTTTCCTCTACACTCTTCTCACTACCAGGCCCATATGCACTTACAAAAACCCACATCTCCCTTTCCAGTTTCACCTTCATCCACATTAATTTTGAAGAAACCTCCTTCCACTCTACTACAAACCTATTTCTTCACTAGTATAGCCACCCATTCTCTCCCTTGTCCTCTCTTCACTCCTGAGATCCTCCCAACTACACTCCCGAACTCAAACTCGCCCCTCCCTTTCAACTTAGTTTCACTCAATGCCAACACATTCATCTTTCTTCTCACAAATATACTGCCTATCTCTTCCCTTTTACTCTCATCTGTACCATATCTACACACATTAGGGTACTGGTTGGAAAACTCCTCCCAGACCCTCTTATGCCTTAACTTTTTTAGGAATGTCCCCTTTGGGTCTACAGGGAGAAGGATGCCTAGTCCCATTCCCATCCCATTTTTGTCCCCTCATAAGACTGAAGTGGAAAGGCTTGGTAGCATTATTATTTTCCCCAACCACAGGGTTCGGTGAAATGCGAAAATGAATATTCAGAGAAATGGTACAGGAGAGTAACAAAAGTGGGGGGGGACAGCATAATGGAGGGACAGTCACAGTACAATAAAGTATCATCATTTCTCTATGAATAGAAATTTTCTTCACCAGGGACAAAGTGATGCATGGTTCTGGTCTGTAGGGGTGCCCCATATAGACCCAAAAGTATCAGCTACATGCTACTTAGCAGCTTTTAACCCCACAATAACATGCAGCCAATACTCCAGACTGGGTATAATAATAAAAGAAATAAATAGATCTATTCTATCTACACAGCAAGGGCTTCTTAGCCCTTACATGGGAGGTAGCCACTCAAGACATGCACCCACTTTAACCCATTCCACTCCCATCCATTACCCATTGTTTCCCTCTTATCTTAGCTCTTCGTGGATGAAGGGTCATCCTTGTCTCCTTTCAATTGCCTAGAACAAATAAATGAATAAAATAAATATAAATAGATATATGAAAAAAAAATCACACTTTTGTTCCATCTGTATCATATCAACTACCAAAAATTAATTTCTAAAAGCTTCCTATGCACTCTTTTACAAAAGGCTCGATGGAAAACAGATTTCCTCGATTTCAATTTTCAGTGTAGCAAGTGCATGAGTACCATTATAATTCATTCATTACATACAGTTTTACAACACAAATACAACTCAACTTTTATCTTTCACTTTATATTATTTTACATAAATACACATACCAAGGCTTTTTCCCCCTTACAAGGGAGGTAGCCAAAAAGGGAAAGGCATATAATCATTCCCACCCATTCCATCCCTGAATACACTCCACACCCCTCCACCCTCCCTCCCATCTTAGCACCTCTTGGATGACGGGTCATCCCTGCACCCTGTCCACTGCCCTGGGTCAGAAGCAGTGTCGCAAGATACAGCACATCCACAGCAAGGCTGCTTCATTAAATCGGCGACCCCCCATTGCATAAAAGGAGAAGACGGGGAGAAATCCCTTCGGGCTGCATCAAATTTTGCTCACACATACTACCTCACCCCCCATCCCCCCGCCCATTCCACCTCATGCATCACAACATCATCCATATACAACCATTCTCCATTCACCCCTGTCTTCTGTCCTCTCTTGTCCTTCCTCAACAGACATTCCCCTCTTCCCCAAAGCCTCCTTCACCCCATCCATCCACCTCATCCTAGGACTTCCCCTCATGTTCACTCCCCCCACATCTGCCTTCCATACCTCTTTTACTAGTCTTTCTTCACTCATTATTTCCATGTGTCCAAACCATCCTAATACTCTTTCATCAACCCTATCTCCCAACTCCCTTATTTTAATAAACACAAACACACACACATTTAGAGATGCCTACATAAGTGAAGCTTAAGAAAAGTTGATACATAGGAGCTATGATATATGCAAAAGTAAACAAGTATAAATATAGATAAAAATAAGTACAACAAATATATAAAGCAGGAAAGGTATATACAAATTTGAAAGGATGAAAGATAGAAAGGAAAAAAAAAATAATAATATAAAACAAAATAAATTGAAAATGAGACAAGAAAAAAATATTTGTAATAAGAGTAATTTGCAAAGTAATAAGTTACAAATTCAATACTATTCAACCCCTTCCATAATACATGATACTTTTCTTTTCTGACTATATTTACTGCTACATGCAACGAACAGACAAAAGACACTGAACACCTCATCTCACTCTGTCCAACTCTCACCTTACTTTAGACAACACAAAACTTCTTCCTCAAGTGACTTCTGGGCCAAGATGGTGGCTGTTGCCAGTTACCTGAGGGTTATAGGTCTCCCGCACTAGAGAGAGACCTGGAGCAATGGAGATTGCTGCCAAAACATCTTATCATCTCAGTGGTAATCAATCAATCATTCTGGTTTCTTTTGCAGAAGACCCACAGCATTCTCTGTGTGGCATATTTTTGGTTGCCATGGAGTTGTAGACAATATCAATTAACTTCTTCGGTACCAGGTGCCTGGTACTAGTACTGACCAGCCTGGTAATAACCAGCCTGGTACTGGCCAAAATACCGTACAAGGAACTTATACAGTATTTTGGTCAGCACCGGGCTATTTCTCTGATGCTCGTTGACCGAGTGGGTTAGAGCATTGCTACATGAGGTGGAGGTCAAGGTGACAGCAGTTCAAATCTTGCCACCAGCAAGTTGGACCAAGAACATGGTTAACTGAATTCCACACTATCAAGTTCTCTGTATGGGGCACCATTCTAGCCTCCTGACAGGGGAGTTTGTGACATTAAACTGAATCACTAGGCTATTTCATTTGTTTCCATAGTTTTGATTGATTCAGTTTAAGGTCATGAAACTCTCCCTTTTATGAGAGCTGAGATGGTGTCCATTACAGAGGACTTTGTAGCATGAAATTCAATGAAATACACCCTTGGTCCAACTCACTAGCAGCAGGGTTTGAACTACCATCACTATAACCTCTGCCACAAGTAGTGACACTCAAACCTGCTTGGTCTGCAAGCATCCTACCATGGTACTCCTTCAATAATTAAAGGTTTAGAAAGAAAAAGGCACAGGGAATAAATAACGAAAGAGACAAATAATGAGAAAACTAAGAACTATAAAAGGTGAGGAACCTACACCAGGAGGTATATAACTAGCTGAAGCCGACACCTTTGCCCTACGTGCCTGGACTGTTGTTGTTGTTGTTGTCGTTCCCTAGACTGTCTGTCAGAGCAGTCCCGTCTCCCCAAGGAAGGCCACAGCCGAAACTGGGTTATCCCACAAATCCTTTATAGAGTGTATGTTGTGTTGTTTGCGTGCATGATTGTGTATAATGCAGTCTTCCATTATGTGTTGTATGGTATGGGGTGAAGTGTTACATCCTGGGCAGCTGTTCACAACACGGTCGTCCAGCCTCTTCTGGTAGCTTAGAAGTGCTGGGTGGTGACCGCATCGCAGTCTGGCCAAGTGGACTCTGTCCTTTCGTGGGAGAGAGGATTCAGAAGGGTGGATATCAGGGGGTCTGGCATGCAGCAGTGTGTTGTCTTTCAGTGTGTTAATGGAGCGGTGAGTGATATGATTATGAATATGTTTCCGGAGGCTGGTATTTGGTGGTTGTGGAGGAAGAGAAGAGAGTATCTGTGCGTAATAAAGGTCTTTGGGTGTAGTTTTAATGTTTCTTGGTGTGTGTGGGTGTTCTGCTATGTAGTGTAGCGGGTGTGATGTGTTTGTGGTGGCTGCAGCAAGTGTTTGTGTGCCTCTCATGTCGAGGTGGTCCTTGACTTTGAGGACTTTTGTTTCATGGTGTAAATGGTCTGTAGGTGATGTATTTGTGCAGCCTGTAATTGTTTTTAGGGCTTTGTTTTGTATGATTTGAAGGGTGTTGTGGTGTGTCTCACTGAGATTAGGAGCCCATGCAGGACTCGCATAATTCATCACTGAGCGTATGCATTGTTTGTATATTGTTATATTAGTTTCTTTGTTTTGTCCAAATGTTGTTCCTGTGATTGACTTAAGTGCGTTAAGTCTAGGTGTGCATTTGTTTTTTATGTTTGTGAGGTGTTGTTTGAAAGACATGGATGTATTGTATGTTACACCAAGAATTTTCGGTGTGTTTGTGTGTGGTATTAGAGTGTTGTTGATGTAGAGATGAGGTATGTATTTGTGTTCTTTTGTCCAGTTGGTGAGAAGTGTTGCTGTAGATTTGGTTGGAGCTATTTTGAGTCTGTTTGTGATGAACTGTTGGGAGAGCAGGTAACTACAGTAACAGCTGAGAATTGGTGAGAAGTGTGGGATTCAAAACTACAACTAATAGAATACAAGACCAACACGGTTCGGATTACGCCACCAGCACACAAAATTATAAAAGTATCCGCAGAAAGGGGCAAAACTTACAAGTCAATGTCCTTGAGTTCAACGTAAGGGATGGTGTTGAAGGAGTGCTTCTTGAAGTAAGTGTCCTGGAAGTATGAGTTCATGTTGAGCCCTGAAGACCCAAAGTGGTAAGTACGGCTCACGTCCGGGATGATGCACTCACGTCCTCGCCGCATCTCGGGCAGACGCATCCACATGTCCCAGTCCCACATCTGAGGAAAAAATATCAACCAGTGTAGTGGTTGTATATACTTACCAAAGGCTTTTTCCCCCTCACAAGGGAGGTAGCCAAAAAAAAAACAAAGGCATAAAAACCACTCCAACTCATTCCATCCCTACATACTCCACTCCCATCCACCCCCTCCCTCCCTCTTATCTTGGCTCCTCCTGGATGATGGGTCATTACACTGCAACCACTACCAAAGTAAAGGTAGTGGTTGTAATGTAGTATGAAATTAATTCATAATTCATATCTGTGTATTTACCTATGTGCATCCTTCCACACAGCAAGCCACCATACACCAATACGTTGGTGCCACACAGTGGCGGTTCTTCCTATGGGCGGTACTTGGGAGGGGGCGGCATTGCAGTTGTTGATGCTGCAATGTCAGCCATTCAGGAAAGATTTTCCACCTTGGAAAATGTTGTTTTGTGAAAGTTTTGGTTGTCTTGAACTTCTTATATACATTGTGGAGGGGGAGAAGCCAAGCATTTTATGTACATTGTGGAAGGGGGGCGCCGAAGGTGAGGTTCGCCCAGGGCGCCATGTAGGCTAAGTCTGCCACTGGTGTCAAACATATATATTACTATGTATGACTATGCATATATTCTATCCACACCTGGCCCTATCTTTCCCTGTAACATCTTAGCATGTAGATGCTCTATGTATATGTATCCATGTCCATAATATAATTCTGTATATACTATATGTCCTACATAGGTTAGATGTGATAAATATGTAATACAATTTTGTATATACTATATCTCCTACCTAGATAGGTTAGATGTGGTAACTCTGTATGCCCAATCAGAGATGCCCACAGGCCTACAACCTAGGGTCAGTAAGCTGCTTGCACTAGTGCTGTTTGAATCACTGTATGGGTGTTAATCATAAACTAAATAATACCACATAACCCTGTGTTTCATTTACTCCTATAGCCATGCATGATCTTATGGTGACACACAGCATACCAGCTTCTTAACATATATTGTAGACAAATACAGTCATATTACCAGTGCTTATCCATAACTGTTATCATCCATGTTCATGAAAAATGATTAGTATCTTGCAATATTAGCCCCATCCTTTAGACCAGGGATTACCAAAATACAGCTGCACTGTACATGTCTTTTTTTTTTTTTTTTTTTTCAAACCTCTTCAATATGAGTCAAATTCTTGTGCACAGCATCAGATGCCTGAGGTACAATGATTGATGCATCACAATACTTGCATTATAAAATATAGTCACTACTGTATTACTAATTCTCTTTCACTGTGTAATAATAAACACACAAAACGTGATCAAGCCAGTTCACAGAATTTGGGGGTCACTCAAATACAGCTATAAAATAAATACTGTATAATCAAGACACCAAAATCGGCATCCTCACATACCCACTCATGCCTCATGACACCTTCGTAGGCATCATCATATGGAGGAGGTTAATTAAGATTTTTCTAACACATCTTTGGTAGAATATTCCAAGTGTAAATATTGAATAAAATGATTATGTGGTCCTCATTCATCATTCTCTCAGTTACCTGGTCAACTCTGAAAAAAGTTTGGTGACCCTTGCTTTAGACCAGTGGTTACCCTTAGGTCGTGACCCAAAGTTGGGTCACCAAGGATTTGTGGACTTGTTATTTTCCCAATATTCCTATTCAAAATATCACCAAATTATTAATCCTGATTGTAGAATTCCTAAGTCATTATTATCTAAGGTTAACCAAAACATTGTTTCTGTCACATGTTTTTACAAGCACAATTATTCTATAATCTAAATAAAAGTGTTTATGAACGTAAGGGTAGCCATGGTCGATCTGGGCAGGATTTTGGGTTGTAGCAAAAAAAAAAAAGTTATGAGCCACTGCTTTAGATGATGACAAATATACAACAATTCCGCCCATATCTGAACACTGCAGCCCAATTAGTTCAGATATGGATGGGATTACTGTACTTGCAAAGCCAGAGGATGAATGAACCTTTGCCTTCCTGGTCATCCCTACTCTTCCATCTGACAGTATTCACCCAAACCATTGATGTTAAAAAATACATAGAGACCCTATGGGCCATATAAGGATACTGTAGTTTATATAGAAATCCAAAATTATGATTTTAAATTTCAGAAAACTATGTATCCACAATATTTTCTGTACATCTTCAAATACAAAGGAAGAGCAAATAAGGAGACCAACTGGTCTACAGAAAGAGTGAGTGAGAGAGAGAAAAAAAGGTTCAGAATAAATATATACAGTACTCGTCAAAAGTATGCAACCCCTACTCCCTGCAGCTGCTTATTCATGACAAAAATAGGAAAGCATTTTCTGAGGTGAAATTATGTAGATAGAATGTATCTGGCAACTTCCTGCTGTCATGCTGGTCCAACAGAGTGGAATGTGAGGGAGAACTCAGCCAGTTGCTCCCACACTGCCATGAGAAGAGCATTTACAGGTAACCCCTCTCTTTGGGATCTTGCCTTTTTTCACACTGGTTTTCTTCATTTCCATTGGGTCTGTATCATTACCATGGCCCCTACAAAAGAATTAATTAAAGATATAATTGCCCAAGTCATTGGATTAAAGAAGGCAGACCATGGAACTAAAGAAATCAGTGAAATGTTGAAGGTAGCCAAGCCCAAAGTCAAGAGATACATGGTGTGATTTCTGGAGGGAAGAGGGGCAGAGATATCATCCCAGAAACCTAGGACAGGGCATCGTAAGAAGACTTCTCCAATGGTTTTGAATATCATAAAGTGTACTTAAGAGTCAAATCCACTAACAAAAGCAAAATCTCTAAAGGAGAAGCCTTCTTAGGATCCCCTATACAAAGTTACTGGGATGGTATCTCCAGCCTTCCTCCCTCCCGAAATCACACCATGTATCTCTTGAATTTAGACTTAGCCACCTTCAACATTTCATTGATTTTTTTAGTTCCATGCTCTGCCTTCTTTAATCCAATGACTTGGGCAATTACCACTTTAGTTAATTCCTTTGTAGGTGCCATGGTAATGATACAGACCCTAGGGAAATGAAGAAAAACAATGTGAAAAAAGGCAAGGTCCCGAAGAGAGGGGTTACCTGTAAATGCTCTTCCCACGGCAGTGTGGGAGCAACTGGCTGGGTTCTCCCTCACATTCCACTCTGTTGGCCCAGTGTGACAGCAGGGTGTTGCCAGATACATTCTATCTACATAATTCCACCTCAGAAAATGCCTTCCTATTTTCAACATAAATATGTGGCCACAAGGGGTACGGGTTGCATACTTTTGACAAGTACTGTCATAGTCATTACTCATTCTATTTTACTCTGAGTAATGATAAATACAGAAAACATGATCAAACCAGTTCACAGAATTCAGGGGTAACTCATGTACAACTACAAAAAATATATATAATCAAGATGCTGACACCAGCATTCTCATGCACCTACTCGCTCCTCATGACGCCTACATAGGTGTCATCGTACTGAAGTTGTCAAGTACCTTTTCTGGAGTGGGCCACTTGGGTTCAAGGTCCTCCTTATAGATGGACCTCTTGAGGATCCACCCAAGGCCAGGCATCGTCTCAACACGGTAGAGGAGGGACGGGTCACTGCTTGTGTGCTCATATCCCTGGTCATTCCATGCAGAAACGCAGTAAATCGTTGGGTCTTCCTCAAGAAGGCGAAGCGTTTGGCTGAAGTAACTGTGACAAAAGAACTATAGTAAATCACTGGGTCTTTAAAAATAAAAACAAAATTGACAGAAAAATAAATAATAATAACAATTGTAATGAGAGAAAGAGAGAGAGGAAGGGGAGGGAGAGGGAGAGAGACAGAGAGAGGGAGAGACAGACAGAGAGAGATCAATCTTTCTAATACAAAAAGATATGAGAATTGTGTTTGATGATACTGGAATGGAACCATAATAATAATACGTACTACCTTATTCCTCTTATTCTCATAGAAACTTTTTTTCTGTAGTAGTTTTGATGTTTTCATGTTAACAAAAATATATAAACAGCATATAGAGCTAGCCATCAGCCTTAATTGCATTTATATCTTTAAGTGAAGCAGCCTTGCTGCGGATGTGCTGCGTCTTGCTGTATTACTTTTGGCCCAGGGCAGTGGGCCAGATGCAGGGATGAGCCGTCATCCATGAGGTGCCAAGATAAGAGGGAGGGAAGGGTGGTGAATGGGAGTGGAGTGGGTGGGGATGAAATGGGTGTGAGTGGAATTATGCCTTTTGACTTTGGCTACCTCCCTTGTAAGGGGGGAAAGCCCTTGGTATGTATGTGATTCACCATGGTCTTGGATCATGTGTTGGACTCATGATCAACAGCTATTTCCCTCCTAGAAGAAAGCTCAGAGCTCATATATGACCAATCTATGATTAATGCTGTGACCTTACATGCACACCCAACTCCCTGTAGATACTTGGGTGCAAGTGTAGCAGGAAAAGGTGGAGTGAAGGTGGAGGTAGAATGTAGATTGAGAGAAGCGAGTAAATGCCTTGGTGGTTTAAAGAGTGTAATGAGAAATAGACATTTGGGAATGGATGCGAAGAGGAGACTGTATGAAGGAGTGATTGTGCCAACAGCACTGTATGGGGCAGAAACGTGGAACATAAGAGAAGAAGAGAAGGAGTTTGAATGTGTTTGAGATGAGGTGTCTGAGAAGTATGGTGGGGGTTACTAGGCTAGATAGAGTGAGAAATGAGGAGGTGAGGAGGAGAACAGGGGTGAAAAAGGATTTGGGAGAGAGGGTTGATGAAAGAATATTAGGATGGTTTGGACACATGGAAAGAATGAGTGAAGAAAGACTAGTAAAAGAGGTATGGAAGGCAGATGTGGAGGGAGTGAACATGAGGGGACGTCCTAGGATGAGGTGGATGGATGGGGTGAAGGGGGCTTTGGGGAAGAGGGGAATGTCTGTTGAGGAAGGAAGGGAGAGGACGGAAGACAGAGGTGAGTGGAGAATGGTTGTATATGGATGATGTTGTGACTGCATGGGGAGAAATGGGCGGGGGGGTGGGGGGTGGGGTAGTGTGTGTGAGTGAGTTTTGACGCAGCCCGAAGGGATTTCTCCCCGTCCTCTCCTTATATGCAAGGGGGGACGGAGAGGGGGGGGTCGCCGATTAAATGAAGCGGCCTTGCTGTGGATGTGCTGTGTCCTGCGACACTGCTTCTGACCCAGGGCGGTGGGCAGGGTGCAGGGATGACCCGTCATCCAGGAGGTGCTCAGATGAGAGGAAGGGTGGGAGGGGTGTGGAGTGTATTTAGGGATGAAATGGGTGGGAGTGTTTTTATGCCTTTCCCTTTTTGGCTACCTCCCTTGGAAGGGGGAAAAAAGCCTTGGTATATGTATGTATGTATGTATATATGTATGTATATATTGTAGTGCCAATTCACACAAGGAAAATTTAAAACTACATATTCACATACAAGGCCCCTTTACAAGGGGGTTGGCCATTTATAAACAGAATTGTGTCTAAACCTAAATAGATTTTAAAACTGTTAAAAAGAGTTTGGAGGGTGGAGGGGTGTGGAGTGTTTTCGGGGATGAAATGGGTGGAAATGTTTTTGTGCCTTGTCCTTTTTGGCTACCCCCCTGGTAAGGGGAAAAAAAGCCTTGGTATATGTATGTATGTATGTATGTAAAAAGAGTTTATCTCAGGTTTTGGGTAGTAACCAACTATATGTTCACTCATTACCCACTATGAATTATGAGGAAATAAAACATATTTACAAGACAAAACAGCATGAGAGCAAGAGAGAGAGAGAGAAAGGGGGAGAGTGAGAGAAAGAGAGCAGGAGATGGAGAGCAAAAGAGAGAGGACCCCACCTGAAGAAGTCTGGAGATGCATCCAGATCTTCCTCCATAACAATGGCGTACTTGGCATTGGGGAAGATATTGAAGGTAGCGGTCAACGAAGCCTTGTAGTGCTGAGCTATTCGAGCATTCTTGACCTGAAAAAAAAAAAATAATAATAATAATAATCTACAACATACCACTATTTAAGACAAACTAGGACACATATGCTTACTATGTGATATTAATGCATATTAACTGGAATATATTTATTTAAGTTGGTTGGGTATGTGTGCATTGATTAGGCTACCCTCTTATTAGGGAGAATGACATTGTGGTATAACAGATCCCTTCACCTCACACTTTTTAAGTTAAAAAAAATAATAATAAATTTGTAAAAAGAAGAAAACAGGTAACACCATTCTGATATGTAGTAACAACGATCCTACAGGGTGGTGCAAAAAATTGTGCACCAATGTACTTATATATATAATTTCGTTTTACCCCCAGTGGCGTGTGTTGGATCCCACGCAGACCGAAGAGCTTGGTAACGGCCAGGGGCTCTTCGTAGTAGCCGTCGATGAAGACAGTCACCATTTCTGGGTTGGCCCCGACGGCACTTAACAAGGACCTCAACATCCTGATTAATAATAATGATATTGATGATAATGATAATAATAATGATATTGATGATGATAATAATAATAATAATAATAATAATAATAATAACAATAATAATAACAATAATAATAATATCAATGATGATGAAAACAACAACAATAATAATAATAATGATCAAAACAATAATATATTTTTCGTCACTGATGCACACAACACATTAAATAAAATGTAATGGTTGTGGGGGGAAAGGGGCAAATGATCATTCAAACCAATTAGATATTCAAGAAGATTTAGATAAATTACAGCAATGGTCTGAAAAGTGGCTCATGAAATTCAACACAAGTAAATGCAAGGTAATGCACATAGGTAAAAATAACAGTAGGTACGATTACAAGTTATTTGAAAATTTGTTAACAAAAGTGGATAGTGAAAAAGATCTCGGCGTAATTATCAGTAACGACCTCAAATCATCCAAGCAGTGTATTTCAGCCTCTGAGAAAGCAAATAAGATTCTAGGACTGATTGCGCGATCTTTTGATTTCAAAAGTCCATCACTCATTAACAAGCTATATAAATCGTTAGTTCGTCCACATTTGGAATATGCTGTTTCCGTATGGTCACCGAATCTCATTAAAGACATTGACAGACTGGAAAAAGTACAACGGCGAGCCACAAAACTGATTCCAAATATCAAAAATAAATCATACGAAAATCGACTAAAACATATGAATCTAATTTCCCTAAAAAAGCGTAGACTCAGGTGACTTGATACAGGTCTTTAAGATTCTAAAGGGAATTGAAAACATCAAAAGTGACCAAATTTTAACTCTGAATGAGAATCCGACAAAAAAATAATGGTCTCAAACTGCCAGGAAATATATTTAATTTGGAAATGGGTAGAAACAACTTTGCCATCCGTGTAGTTAATGAATGGAATAAACTTCCTGCACAGGTAGTGCAATGTAGTTCAGTTCGAAGCTTTAAGAATCATTTAGATAAATACCTAAGATGCTGTAATGATTATTATTATTATTTACTATTTACCTGTTTGTTTATTATTTAACTATACCTATGCATTTATTTATGTATTTTATTTGTTATTTACATTATCATAGTTTTTATTTATTATTCTATTATTATTATGATTTTTTTCGCATCCGACCTAGATATGGACCAAAAGGTCTCCTGTCGGCATGCTCCGCCTTTGTAATCCTTTGTAATCCTAAGTAATCACTCCTCCTCCCTCGCCCCCCCCCCACCCCGGTACTTACCTGTACAAGTAATGTGGCCGATTACTGGCGATGATAGTAACAGGAACATCATGGACTTGGTTGTTAAGAAGCTGTAAAATAAATAAAAATAAATAAATACATAAACAAGTAAATACATAAATAGAATAATAGGGTTACTATGCTGTTACCGTGTGCCACATTGTCTTATCAGAATAGATGCATTGGTAAACATAATGTACCTTTGTAGGCAGATGATAACTTCTATATATATTTTTAAGACTAGATAGAAAAAAAGAATAAACCAGGGGGGATGAGGAAGAGGAGGATTTTGTCTGTCTAGTAATTTATTTCATTATTTATCTATTTATTTATTTAGCTATTCATATTTTATTTATGTACCACACTACGAACAGAATGAAGAATCTTTATAATATTCTGCACCTCAAAAAAATATTTTCCAAGTACCATGCACTGATGTGAGATAGCATCACGATTTATATCTAAGCAACAACAACAAATAACAACAGCCAATCAGAGAGAATTTCTGTAAAGGGGCGGGGTTTTGTGGAAAGTATAATCGTCTTAATCATATATGGTCTATGACATCCTTCTTATGCTTATTATTCAATTATTCAAATCAAATGCGCTAACATTTGGTAATTTGAATTGTTTTATCATTAGATACTGTAAATATAAAATGTGCAAACATTAAATGTATAAATTTGGGAGCAACGCAGCAAACGCATTTACAAAAACTGTTTGCATTCTGTGACCCGACATGACGTTTCGAGATCTGATAGAAAATTTGAATAAAGATCCTACACGCACAATGGCTATTATTCTTTTCCCTCGACTAATCTTTATCCCTTTTTTGAAGATAAAGTAAAGGATTTTACTGCCCAAGTGATTTCCCCCATATAAAGTAATTCAAAACTTGTTGCGCACGGAAGTTTAAAGTTTACGTCCTCTGCAACACAACTTTCGTCCATCAACTCCGTCTCTCCGCTCTTCCGCGAGGAAATATGTCGACTGTGTTTTACAGCGCCGTCGTCTCGTATGCCCAGTGGAGCAGCACATGTTTAAAGGTCTTAAAACAATATATTACATAAAATATCCTCCAGAGAACGATAAATTGTAAGAAATGAAGATATAAAATTATGTGTAGGTCTTTTCATCAATGGAAAAACAGGTTGAATTTTTCTTGAGGATTATATTAATGTTCAATTCGAAAATCTGCCTACCGCATTCAAAGGCTTCTTGCCTCTGAGTATTGACGCTTCAACAAAATTTCAGAGGAGCAGCCAACTGCTGCAAACGTTCCAAAACCGTTCGTTCATCTTTCATATATAATTCCAATTTGAGTGCTTCACAGAAACGACGCCTTAGCGTTCGTGTCCGAATGAAAAATTGGACAATGGCCGTCTACAGGGCCTTGGTGGCGGAGAAGAAAATTAATGTCGACAATTAATGTCGGGAAGTGAGATATATTTTTTGTTCTTAACTGCTCTCTTATGTTGGTGCCATTCTTTTTGAGGATGCATATTGCCACTAATAGTTCCCAACGTGGCAATGCTTTAAAAAACAAAGAATGTCGACATCACGAAGTCGTAGGCAGAGAAAACAAAAACATATCATGAAATACCCAAACAGAAAATACAGATACACACACAGTAGCGACTCGAAAACGCAGTGGTAGCGTTTGCAACCACGGCTACAGCGGTCCGAGTTCGAATCCCGCCCAGGACTGAAATAATTTCGGTATCGCTGCGCTGCGAGTCGTTACGTCAACTCTCGTGGACAGGGAGTTGGCTGTGTGTGTGTGCGTGAAGGTCACAACATTACCCATAGATCGGTCATATATAAACTCCGAACTCTCATCTGTGAGGATAATAGCTGTCGATCACGAGTCCAACACGTGATCCAAGACCATGGTGAATCACATATACACTGCTGATTTTTTTTTTCTTCTTCTTCTTTTAAAGAAAGGGAGATGTTCCTCTCCGACCACGTCTGTATTGCAATGTGTGTGTGTGATTCACTATGGTCTTGGATCACGTGTTGGACTCGTGATCGACAGCTATTTCCTTCCCGGAAGAGAGTTCAGAGCTCATATATGATCGATCTATGGGTAATGCTGTGACCTTACACGCACACACACCCCGAACTCCCCGCCCACGAAAGTTGGAGTATCGACTCGCAGTGCAGCGACGATACTGAAATTATTTCAGCCCTGGGCGGGATTCGAACCCGGACCACCGTATTGGCGGCCGCGAACGCTACCACTGCGCCATTGAGTCGTGTGTGTGTGCGTGTGCAAACATACAAGTGTTTAGGTTAATTACATGATTGAAGAGGCCAGCACCATTTACCTTCCTCCCTCCGCCACCTCCCCTCCACCTCTTCTTCCCTCCTTCTCTCCTCCCCCTCTCCTCCCCTTACCTCTCCTCCTCCCCCTCCCTCCGCCTCTCCCTCCACCTCCTCCTCTAATCCACTCTTCGCCACCCACACCTCCCCTCGCCCCTCCTCCCCTCCACATCAGGAGGAGGCGGCGGCGGCGGCGCTCACTCCATAACCTCCAGCTCACCCCTCCAGTCCACTCCTCTTCCCTCCTTCTCTCTCGTCCTCTCTCCTTCCCTAATCTCCTTCTCCCCATCACTCTTTATCTCTCTTCCTCCCTCATTTTCTCCTCTTCTTTCCCCCCCCCCCTCTCTCTTCCATTTTCTCTCCTCCGCTCTTCCTCAGTCTTCCTATTCTCCCACAGTCCCCCCCTCCCAAAACAACAACAACAATTCTCCCCCAATGGTCTTCCCCCACCTCCCCTTCCCTCCCCCCCCCACAATCTATTTTTATTCAAACTATTTTATTTCAAATGAGCCAGTTTTACAAGACCTCGTTACGGTAACTTAGACGTTAACTCTTTTTTTTTCGCTCTAACGAGATTAACTAATCCGATTCCTGGTAACCATATAACCACAAATATCGTATAACAATTTTTTTTTTTTTAATAAAAGTATTAAGGATAATAGGGTCTGCGATCACCTAAAAAATCTTAAAATCGGTAAAAACGTCTTAGAATTTGTGTAAAGAATTTCAGAATGTGTAAAAAAACTTTGTATTAAAAGCCTTAGTACGTGTAAAATAAGTCTTAGAATTTGTGTAAAGTCTTAGAACATACGTAAAAAAGTCTTAGTATGTGTGTAAAATTTCTTGTGTAAAATATCCTCGACTATGTGTAAAAAGTCTTAAAATGTGTAAAAAAAGTCTTCGAATTTGTTAAATTTTTCAAATGTGTAGAATATCCTAGAATTCATGTAAATGTTCTAGAATTTGTGTAAAAATCATAGAATATATGTAAAAACAAGTCCCAGTATATGTGTAAAAGTCTTAGAATATCTGTAAAGTCTTAGAATATGTGTAAGTCTAAGAATTAGTGTAAAATTATCTTAGAATATGTGTAAAAATATTGCAATGTGTGTAAAAAATATTTGAGATACTATGATTACAAAAGAATGAAATTTGTGTAAAAAATCTTGGGAAAAAAAAACACAATTTGAACGATAACATGCTCCTGCTGGGCAAACAAGCACGGAGTGGCTTAGTGGGTAGCGTGCTGTACTCACGGGTTCCGAAGCGAAGGTGAGGGGAGCGGGGTCAGCGCATGAACACACGGATCCGTATCCTTCAATTCGACTACAGAATTCGCGACGACGTCGGTTCTCCTCCCCGTCAGGCCAGTTGGTGATACTGCATTCGCTCTCTGCAAGAAGAGTAAATAGACACGTATGAGATCGATGAGAAAAAGAGTATGGTCGTCTCTCTCTCTCCCTCTCTGACACACACACACACACACACACACACACACACACACACACACACACACACACACACACACACACACACGACTCGATGAAGCAACGGTAGCGCTCGCAACCGCGGCTACAGCGGTTCGAGTTCGAACCCCGCCCAGGGCTGAAATAATTTCAGTATCGCTGCGCTGCGAGTCGTTACTCCAACTCTCGTGGGCGGGGAGTTGGGTGTGTGTGCGCGTGTAGGGTCACAGTATCATAGATCGATCATATATGAGCTCTGAGCTCTCTTCCGGGAGGGTAATAGCGGTGATCCAAAGACTACGTTGAATCACACACACACACACCTTGTCGATAGCTTACAAAAAAACTTTCGACAAGGTACCACACAAAAAATTATTTAAAAATTTGTAAAATATAGGAGGTGCACAAGGCAACTTGCTAAACTGGATGGAGGAATGGTAGAAAGACGAAAGTAGTACTTAGAGAAATATATTTAGGTTGGAAGGTGATTATTGGAGTTCCGCAAGGATCTGTATTGGCTCCAATAATGTTGGCTATTTATGTGAATGACATGGATGATGATGTGCAATGTTACATGAGTTTCTTTGCAGACGACGCTAAATTGTTGAGGAAAGTAAAACCTGAAACGGATTGCGAATCACTATAAGGTTTGGAAATGGAGTCAAAAATGGGAAGTGGACTTCAACATTAAGAAGAGTAGCATAATAGAGTTCGGAAAAAGTAAAAACAGAATATCAGGACAATATAAAATTGGGACTAAGGAGGTAAAGAAAGTGGGATCTGAAAAAGATCTGGAAGTAATTATCTCAAACCACTTGTCCTCTGATAAACAAATAAACAAAATTGTCGGAGAATCCTATAACTTGCTAAGATCAATAAAAGTGGTATTTACCTATTTGGACGAGGAAATCATTAAAAAAATATCAGTCACACTGATAAGGCCTAGACTAGAATATGCGGCGACACTGTAGTCACCCAGTACCAAAAAGAAAATTGAAAGAATCCAGAGAGCAACCACAAAAATGGGTCCAACACTTTCAAACTTGTCATATGAAGAGAGACTGGCTAAATTGGAGTTACCGACTTTGGAGCAAAGAAGGGAGAGAGGCGACCTACTGACCATCTATAGAATCATGAAGGGCACAGAAATACTCGATAGAGGACTTGTTAAATTGGGACGAGAAACACAAGAGGACATGAAAAGAAACTCAAAAAAGATAGTTATGGAAGAGATCTGAAGAAGAACAGTTTTCCACACAGAGTGGTGGACACTTGGAACAAACTGGACGAAACAGTAGTGTGTGCAAAAACCATTCACGAATTTAAGAGCAAACTAGACACTGCGAGATACAAAGGCGGGACACCACGAGCGTAGCTCCCCTTCCCGTAAAATACAACTAGGTAAATACAACTAGGTAAATACACACACACACACACATACGTGCACACACACGCACACACACGTATACATGCACGCACACACACATGCACGTACACACACATACACACATACAGGCACATACACACACACAAACATGCACGCACAGACACACATACATGAACGCACGCAGACATACACACGCACACATACACGCACACACACACATGTATGCACGCACACACACATACACACACACACGCATACATGCACGCACACACATAAACACATGCACGCACACACGCACATACATGAACGCACACACACATACACACGCACACATACACATGCATGCACACATACACACGCACACATACACATACATACACACACATACACACGTACACATATAAATATACGTATTCCTAACCAGCTGCCATCGATCCAAATCATCGTAAATCACTTCAAGAAATTCCATGATGTAAGAAAAAAATCTAACAAAGGACATCATCGTACAAATAAAGGCTCCGTCCTCATATGGTGTTAAACTCGTCAAAAGGACATCATGCCTAGCTACCCCTCGGAGCGAGTAGAGGTTCGAATGATGACAAAATGCAAAGAAAGTTGGAAATATATCATAAAGTTTGTTACACTAACACTCAACAAGAGTGGGCTGAATGGTACATTTCCTGCGTCAATTATCACAGATCAGAAGGGAGAGTACGAGGAGGAGGAAAACGAGGAAGAAGAGCTGAGGAGGAGGAGGAGGAGGAGTGGTAGAGTTTGAAATGCCTCCAGGCACAAACGCACAAAAGGCATACCCAAGTACACAGGTAATAAGGGGGACCAACACAAGGAGTCAAGTACACACACATACACACACACACGTTCCCTCACCTTCTACAGGAACCAGAGGGACACACACACACACACACACACACACACACACACACACACACACACACACATACACGCACACACACACACACACATATACTGTGGCGCGGTTGATAGAGTACTGGATTGCCAGTACGGTGGTGGGCAGCACCTAGTTCGAATCCTGCCCAGGGCCGAAATCATTTCGGGTCGTTACTCCGACTCTCGTTGGCGGGGAGTTTGGGGTATGTGTGTGTAAGGTCATACCATTACCCATAGATCGGTCATACGAGTTCTGAGCTCTCTTCCGGAAGGGAAGTAGCTGTCGATCACGAATCCAACACGTGATCCAAAGACTAAGGTGAATACACACACACACACGTTCCCTCACCTTCTACAGGAACCAGAGGGACCTCAGCCCTTAGGACGACTGGGGCGCCCCACGAGTTGAAGTCGACGCTCTTGGACAGGTTCTCGGCGTAGAGTCTTCCTCCCTTGACAGCGACCATCCCCCACATGTCCCTCCAGCCGAGATCCTCCGACCGGGTGCTCCCGAGGCGCCGAAGAAGAGATCGCGCGCTCTTCTGCATCTGGAAGGTGCCCTCGTCCTGGAAAAAGAAAAGGAAAAGAAAGAAAATAATAAATGAAATAAATAAATAACATCGCGAACTCCTTTCCCCTCCCCCCCACCACCCTCCTATCAGTAGGCTAGGACGGTACCCCTTCTCTTCGTTGCGTGGAACTGCCGTCACCTCGACTACCGCCGCAAGTAGCGACGCTCTAACCCGCTCGGCCAGCGAGCATAAAATAATAAATAAATAATTTATAAATAATAATATAATAAAATGAATAAATACTTATCAAAAATCCTCGTTTAACCAAATGCAGTAGCTTACGCCAGGAGGTCTGTAACTGCGACCTATGACGTCACCTTTGCCCAATGGGCTTGGATTACCGGGTAGGGGGGGGGGAGTGAAGGTTTCTTTGTGGGTGGAAGGCAGGCCTCCCAATCCTCCTCTTCCTTTTCCACCTCCTCCTCCTTTTCCTCCTCCTCTTGCATTCCATAACATGACATCAGATTGGCGGAAGAGGAGGAGGAGGAGAACGAAGAGGAGGGGAGGAGAACGAAGAGGAGGTGGAGGAAGAGAACGAAGAGGAAGAGGAGGATGAAAAGGTGGAGGAGAACGAGGGCGAGGAGGAGAAAAAGGAGTTACATGAGTTACGTGGACAAAAGAACAGCAAGAGACCTATTGGTCCTTACATGGCTGTTTCGGTACCTAACCTATCATGTAATACTGTAATATATATTTATTTTATTTTTCTATGTAGGACAAGGAGTAGGGGGAGGGGAAGGGAGGAGTGGGAGGGAAAGGAGGAGGAAGACAAGGAAAAGGAGGACAAGGAAGAGGTGGAGAGGGGAGGAGGAGGTGGAGGAAGTGGATTTATTAGGGTGGATTCGGTGGTAATAGGATTAGGGTATTGGTATGGGGGAGACATCACGACAGAGCCGCCGGGGTCCGGCCATGAAAGCTTTTTATTTATTGATTTTCTTTTTATTTATTTGTCTATTTTTGTATTCAAGGACTTGTTTATGTTTATTTATGTTCATTTTTTCGCGGTTTTTCTTTTGTTTACATTCAGTTTGTCACTATATACATATCTACACACACACACACACACACACACATATATATATATATATATATATATATATATATACACACACACACACACACACACACACACACACACACACGCTTGCTTAGGGCAGTCCGTCAGTGATAAACGACGACAGTGCTCCGGTGAGGTGAGGTGGTTGTGAATGAAGTTGGATGGTAATGCTGAGGTCCTTGTTGCTAATGCCAGCGGAGGTGACTCTAGAGCCCAATTCTTGACCCACTTATCCTTCCACACTCCGGGCAAGTCAGATCTGGACCAGGAGGATAAATTCTATTGTTGAGATGATGTCTTTTTTCAACCCGGTCGTCCCGTGCTTGCTTACGAGCAGAGTCAAGATGGCTGACCCCTTGTGAGCACTTTGTACGCCATGAACCGCCTTCAGAGGCGATGGTTTCAAGATCTGTTACTGCGATGTTACACCTCTTGAGCGCACACACACACATACACACATGCACACACACACACACACCTAATGTCTTATTCCGTTATAAGAGATCGGTTTCGTATATATAATATTTACATGGACAAACAACAAGACCGAAGTGTAAATATTAGACTTACATTATTTTTACACAAAAGTTAAGGCACTTATTTGGCCAAAAAGGTTGTGGATCTTATGTTTTGGAATACTTTACTAAGATTTCGTCAATACACTAAAAACCTAATCCCCCCGTTAACCGCCTTACCGTTGCCGGTTAACTGAGGGCCGGGGACAACGGAAAGACTGATTGATTGACTGAGTGTACCTCCGCCTTCCGTCACATCAACTTCTACTTCCTGTTCCTCGTCCTCTTCCTCTTCTTATTTTTCTTCTTTTCCTCCTCTTCTCCATCTTCCTCCTCTTTTTTTCTTCTTATTCCTCCTCTTCTCCCTCCTCCTCCATTTCCTCTCGCCCTCTGACCATGCTGCGTCATGCATATAGTATGAACGCATGCATATGCTGTCAAAGATCGTTCACTTCCGTACCATGCATGGCGTCTAATTAGTAATTAACAAAAATAACCTCAATTAAACCCTTACAATGAATAAAAAAAAGTAAAATGAAAAATAGAAAATAAAGAAAAATAGGTTTTGATTTAGGAGGAAGCAAAATGGATAAAAAAAATAGAAAACAGAAAAATAAAATAAAAAAAATTTTGGTTTAGGAGGGAGGAAAATGGGCTAGAAAAAAAGAAAAATAGAAAAAAAAAACTATTGTGATGATTTATTTTGATTTAGGAGGAAGCATACTATGAGTGAAAAATAAATACACAAATAAATAAATTAAACAAATAAAACACTATATACTGCGGGCAAATGATCATTTAAATTTTGATAGAATTTGTGGAGAAAAGCTACACGTATCAATATAACTCCATGGAAAAGGTAACACAAATAAAATGTTAAGAAAAAAAAATCAATTTGAGGAGGGAGACGCCCTTTGGAAATAAAATATACTCGGCCGTAAGAGAAGAATTGAACCAACCTTTAATTATCTTTGAACTCGATTATATTACTGCCCCCGAAAAAGTAAAATAAAAATAACCAATATTTCAACATTCTGTAAAATACAATCATTTTACATTTACATGCTTTTTCCTTACAAAGTCTATCATAGTTTGTGGCAACATTTTCACAAATATAAATGATATTTATGAATACATACAATGGTTTGTTTAATCATAGTATTTTTTGTCACAAAAATGCTATACGTGTTAAGGAGACACTACAGTAGTGGCGTGTTAACACACCATACCCCTTTCACCCTTAACCCTAGCCATTTTTTTAATGAAATATAGTTATCCAAGTACCTGGAGTGATAGGGTATTAGAATATATATGGTAAGGGGGTCTATCTCCAAAACCCTAGGAGGAGTTCGTGAACATACAGAGGCAACTACTTTATTATAGTATATATATATATATATATATATATATATATATATATATATATATATATATATATTTATAGATATATAGATATATATGTATATATTTATAATATATATATACATATACATATATATATAATATATATACATATACATATATGTATATATATACATATATATATACATATACATATAATATATATATTATACATACATATATATACATATATATACATATATATATATATAAAATATATATACACACACACACACACACACACACATATTTCGGAGGAAGCATACAAGGCTTAGTGTGGGAGTCGAGAAAGAGAATGTATGCAAATGGACGCCTCTCCTTCCCACCTGCAGCTGGTTGAGTGTGTGTCCTTGCCGCTGCAGCTGGTTCTCATTGTCCTGTCACCCCTCCCCCCCCATTTGCCCACTTTCCCCCTCCCCCCCATTCGCCCACCCATCGCTCACTTAACCATTAAAACTGCCACACCCACACCTCCATTTCTTCCACTTGATCTTGTTCCCGACATTGGGAGGAAGAGGAAGAGGAGGAAGAAGAAGAAGAAAAGGAGGAGGAGGAAAAGGAAGAGGTGGAGTAATAGATGGAAGAGGGCGGGGGGAGGAGAAGAGGAGGAGGAGAAGGTGGAGGAAGAGAAGATGGAGGAGGAATGGAGGGAGATGAGGAAGAAGAGTGGGGAGTAATAAATGGAGGAGGGCGGGGAGGGGGGAGGAGGAGAAGGTGGAGGAGGAATGGAGGGAGATGGGGGAAGACGAGGGGCAGTAATACATGGAGGGAGGAGAAGGGGGGGAGGGAAAGTTTAAGGAGGAACAGAAAGAAGAGGAGGAACAGGAGGAGGAGGAAGAGGGCCTTCCTTGGTAACCAATTAATCAGGATTGAAAAGCAACTGGAAAAAAGGGACGAAGGGGCGTTTCCGGCTAAGGGACACGACTCCGCTCTCTCTCTCTCTCTCTCTCTCTGTTCTTCTCTTTATGTGTGTGTGTGTGTGTGTTTACCTGGTTGTATTTTACGGAAAGAGAGTTATGCTCGTAGTGACCCGCTTTTGTATCTTTCCGCATCCAGTTTGATCTTAAAATTCTTGCATAGTTTTTGCACTCACTGTTTCCTCATTCACTTTGTTCCAGATATCTTTCACTCTATGTGGGAAGCTATTCTTTTTCAGATCTCCTCTGTAACTATCCTTTTTAATTTTTTTTCATGTCCTCTTTTTTTACTTTTACCTCACTTTAACCCATTCAACTCCGATGACAAGATGTCTTGTCATTTGGTCAAATAAAACAAAAAATCATAAAACACCAAAATGTTTGATCAAACACCAGAAAAATATGACGTCAATCCTTGCTTCGCTGCGAGCGAAGCGAGGACTGACGTCATATTTTTCTGGTGTTTGATCAAACATTTTGGTGTTTTATGATTTTTTGTTTTATTTGACCAAATGACAAGACATCTTGTCATCGGAGTTGAATGGGTTAATAAATCATCTCTGTCGAGGAGTTCCATCCCTTTCATAATTCTGTATATGGTTAGTAGATCTCCTCTTCTCTTCTTTGTTCCAGGGTTGGTAGTTCGAATTTGGCCAATCTTTGTTCATATGTCATTTTGGAGAGTGTTGGTGCCATCTTTGTCGTTGCTCTTTGAACACTTTCTAATTTCATTATGGTCTTTTTAGTACTGGTTGTCCATAGTGTCGCAGCGTACTCCAATCTTGGTCTTATCAATGTAACTAATATTTTCTTTACCATTTCTTCATCCAAGTAGTCAAAGGCCACTTTCATTGATCTTAGTAAATTGAAAGTTTCTCCGACTATTCTGTTGATATGTTTGTCTGGTGCCATGTCACTGCTTATACTTACTCTTAGGTGCCTTTCCGTGTTGATATTTTTAACTTTCTTTGTACCAATTCTATATAGTCCCGATATTCTATTTTTACTTTTTCCATATTTTATTAAACTACATTTCTTGATGTTGAAGTTCACTTCACACATTTGACTCCATTTCCAGACTTTGTCTAGGTCATTTTGTAGCGATTTACAATCTTCCTCTGTACTTAATCTCTTCAGTAGTTTTGCATTATCTGCAAAGAAGTTCATATAACATTCCACACCTTCATCCATGTCATTTATATACATGGCAAACATCATCGGAGCCAGTACAGAACCTTGTGGGACTCCACTTATCATTTCTTCCCAGTTTGAGTTCTTGTGTCTAAGTACTACCCTCATTTTTCTCCCATTCAAGAAGTCTTCCATCCATTCCAATAACTTTCCTTGCACTCCACCACCTATTGTTTCAATTTTTCTTAGTAGCTTTTTGTGTGGTACTTTATCAAATGCTTTTTGTAAATCTAAGAAGGCACAATCTGCCCATCCATCTCTTTCTTGTATTATTTCCATTAGCCTCCAGTAAAAGCAAATATAGTTTGTGGCACTTGACCTTCCGCGACTAAATCCAAATTGTGTGTGTGTGTGTGTGTGAGTGTGTGTGATTCACCATGGCCTTGGATCACGTGTTGGACTCGTGATCGACAGCTATTACCCTCCCGGATGAAAGCTCAGAGTTCATATATAACCGATCTATGGGTAATGCTGTGACCTTACACGTACACCCAATTCCCCGCCCACGAGTTGGAACAACGACTCGCAGCGCAGCGATACTGAGATTATTTCAGCCCTGGGCGG
>NC_134780.1:5542696-5547696 GCF_046742065.1 Oratosquilla oratoria | reverse complement strand
TAACCTCAGCATTGAACAGACTGATCTCCTGATTTATGAAATTCGCGGGGCGTCCCAGTACAAAAACGTTGCGATCATGGGAGATTTAAATCATAGAGACATTGACTGGGAAATTTTAGTAGATCAAGAAGCGAACATTTTCTTGGGTGTGGTGCATGATAATTTTCTAAAACAAATGGTTACCGATCCTACGAGGAGAAAGAATACTCTGGACTTACTTTTAACTAATAATGAGCACCTAACGAGTAACATAAAAGTGGGAGATAGTCTAGGCTTTAGCGATCATCAAGAAATAAGATTTAATATTATTTGGGAAGAATTAAAAAGTGCGAATAACGTTCAAGTACCGGACTTCAAGAGAGCCAATTTTGACAACATGAGAGACTATATAAGACATTTGATCACTTACGAGACCGACCCAGAGGGCTGTGACGGAGTCAGATACATGGTCAGTCCGAACGTCATTAGCGCGGTCAGAGGTCGGGTTACGGAGGGTATGCGGACTTTGGGTCAGGTCACTTGCGGGAGCGGGGTCAACAGCCAGGTCAGCGATTTGGATGAAATGTATAACCTAACAAAAATAATTCTATATGCACAAAAAAAAAAAATGTCTCCCCTCAAGTCAATACGGAAAAATAGTAATACTCCCAAATGGATGACGGACACGCTGAAATATGAAATCGGAATGAAAAGAGGTCTACGTAAGAATAAAAAACGTGGAAACACACCTTAGATCCAAATATAACGATATGGCAAGACTGGTTAAAAAGAATACGCGCACAGCGAAACGTAACTATGAAATTAAGGTTGCCAGACAAGCAAGATCCAACCCAAAGGGCTTCTTTCATCTCCACAGAACAAAAAATAGGGAAAGGATAGGCCCGATTCAGAATAAAGAAAATGTCATGATAGAATCGGAGGAAAAAATGAGTGAGGCGTTTATTAAATATTTTCTTTCGGTCTTTCAATGTTTACTAAGATAAGATAAGGTACCTGACAGCTATCTGATTTTCATTGAGGATGAAGAAAGTAGACTCATACCACCATTAGTAATGTAGTAGTCAAGTAGATTGAAAGACGTAAAGCTACAAAATCTTCGGGTCCAAACGAACTTTTTCCGAGAGTGCTTAGAGTGTAAATTTGAAATCTGTTACCAGTTAACAGAAATATTTAATAAGTCGGTATACACTGGTTTTGTGCCTAATGATTGGGGGCAGGCAAACGTTGTTGTGTACCGTCTACAGTATATGCAACTACAGGCCAATCAGTTTGACATCAGTTATAGGTAAAATGTTTGAATCAATAATAGTTAATTGACTCAGAGAACACATCGAGGGACATAATTTGATTCGTGACACACATCATGGTTTCTCTAAGGGTAAGTCATGTGTGACTAATCTTCTATCCTTTTACACTAATGTATATAAGGCGTCAGATAACAATGATAGTTACGATGTTATTTACCTTGACTTTAGCAAAGCGTTCGACAAGGTGCCCCACCAGAGACTACTAAATAAAATCAAAGCCCATGGCATAGGAGGAAAAGTGTTAGAATGGATTAGAGCTTGGATCAGTGACAGAAAACAGCGGGTCACCATAAATGGTGTAAAATCCAAATGAGGGAGTGTTTCTAGTGGGGTCCCCCAGGGCTCGGTTTTGGGTCCCTTATTGTTCATTATGTACATAAATGACTTGGACAATGGGATTAATAGTGATGTTAGTAAGTTTGCGGACGACACTAAAATAGGACGCCTAATTAGGTCAGGAGACGACGCCGAGATTCTGCAGGATGATCTTAACAAATTGTTCACATGGTCGGTGAAATGGCAAATAAACTTCAATATCTCAAAGTGCAGCGTGTTAAACGTAGGACTACACAACCCCGAAAATAGATACAACTTAGATAACACGCTTTTTGAGAAAACTGAGTGCGATAGAGACTCGAGAGTTCTAGTGAGTCCTGACCTTAAAACCAGGAAACTGTGCATTAGCGCTAAGAATAAAGCAAACAGAGCATTATATTTCATTGCTAGGACGGTTGCGAATAGAAGTGCAGAGGTAATTATCAAACTCTATCTAGCGTTAGTTAGACCCATCCTTGTCCATGCTGTACATTTTTGGTCTCCATCTTATAGAATCTATATCAATTCACTAGAATCAGTACAGAGGAGAATGACCAAAATGACACATGGGCTCATAAATTTACCCTACGAAGAGGCTTAGGCATCTTAACTTACACTCTCTGGGAAGACGCAGAGTGCTGAGTGATCTAATAGAGGTGTTTAAGGGTGACGCAAACAAGGTCATCATCTTAAGACAACAGGGTAGGACTTGCAGTAATGGATTTAACTGGACAAGTTTATATTCAAGAAGGAAATCGGCAAGAATTGGTTTACTAATAGGGTGGTCAACGAATGGAATAGACTTAGTAACCATGTAGTGAGCGCTGAAACTATCAGTTGTTTTAAGAAACGGTTAGACAATTTTATGGATGGGGATGACAGGTGGTAATGGACATGGAACTTTCTAGTGTAGGCCTTATGGTCTCTTGCAGTCTCCTTCATTCTTATGTTTTTAAGTACGAAGAATAGAAGAAAATGAAGAAAAAGAAAAAGAGGAAGAAGAAAAAGAAAATTAAGAAAGAAGATGAAGAAGAAAACCGAAGTCAAGTTCTGGAAGTTACGAACACTGTCCACGGAGACTCACCTTAATAGCGAAGACCAGGATCCTGTTGTCCGAAACCATGTTTAGGAAAAGAGCCATGGCTTCGTCTTCATGGGGGGAGTAAGTGTCGAAGACCCTTTGGGCCATGACGGCGCCAGTGGCCTGGTGGAGGACAAGGACGTGGATCCCACGCCCCTTGTGCTCCTCGTTGTCCTCCACGATCTGAGAACGAGAGGACAAGGTCAACCTCGAAGTTGAGGACGATGTCAAGAGTGTTAAGGTTTCAAATGAGTTGTAATGCGAACGCACGAGACCTTTGGTCTATTACGAGGTTAGAAGAATAAATACATGAATAAGTACATACATAAATGAATAAAGACATAAATAAATACAAATACACACATAGATTAATAAATAAATCAGGATAAACAAATAAAAACAATAATAAATGAATGAGTGATGTCTTCATATTGTTCGCTTATTACTCACCTTAACACTAAATCAAAAAAGATTTTCGTTTACTTTTCAAGGTCCACAATACCTCTATAAATTTATCCTTAAATATTTTCTTAAATAGGTCCTTAAATCCCTCCCTAAATTTCTCCTTAAATCTCTCCTCAAATATCTCCTTAAATCCCTCATTAAATTTCTCCTTAAATATCTCCTTAAAATTGTGCTCAAATATCAACTCAAATATTTCCTAAAATTTCTCCTTAAATACCTCCTTAAAATGTGCTCAAATATGAACTTAAATATTTCCTTAAATGTCCCCTTAAATATCTTCATAAGAATTTCCCCAATAATTAGATGAAAAAGATAAAGTTGCCAACTAAAGAGTTAGTTTCATTTTGTCGCACGCGGGGCTGAAAACAAGATTCTCTCTCTCTCTCTCTCTCTCCCTCTCTCTCTCTCTCTCTCCTTAAGGGACAGGCTTTGAAACACAACCATGTACTTGTCTCATCACTCTCTCTATCCATCTTCGTTGGGCATTTACATATAAACAATGCAAATGAATGATGTTCATTTCATCCAACTCTCCTCTTCTCTCTCTAATATCCCCTCTTCCTCTCTCTCTCTCTCTCACACATGCAGATCTTCGCCACACATCTCTCTCTCTCTCTCTCTCTCTCTACTTCTCTTTCTCTCTCACACACACATGCAGATCTTGGCCATACATCCATTGTCTGTGCGAACGGGTCTTTTGATCCTGACCCTAACCCTTTCATTGTTCTTCCTTGTGTAGGTATACATACATGGGCTCCCCGTTCCCCCTCCGTTGTGCCTACATCATAAACAACCATTACACTCCCCCCCTCACCCCATGTCCTCCTCCTCCTCCTCCTTTTCTTCTCCTCTCCTCCCCCACCTCCTCCTCATAGCCCTCTTCTCCTCCTCCTCCTCCTCTTCTTTTCTCTTCCTCCTCCTTCTCCTCCCTCCTACCTCCTCTTTCTCTTCTTCTCTTCCTCTTTCTTCTCTTCCCTCCTCCTCCTCCTTTTCTTCTCTTCTCCTCCCCACTTCCTCTTCCTCCCCCACCTCCTCCTCATGCTCCTCTTCTCCTCCTTCTCCTCTTCTTTTCTCTTCTTCCTCCTTCTCCCTCCCATCTCCTCTTTCTCTTCTTCTTTTCCTCTTTCTTCTCTCCCCTCCTCCTCCTCCTTCTCCTCCTCCTTTTCTTCTCTTCTCCTCCCCACCTCCTCTTCCTCCCCCACCTCCTCCTCATGCTCCTCTTCTCCTCCTCCTCCTCTTATTCTCTTCTCTTCCTCCTCCTCCTCCTCCCTCCCACCTCCTCTTTCTCTTCTTCTCTTCCTCTTTCTTCTCTTCCTCCTCCTCCTCCTCCTCTTCTCCTCCTCCTTTTCTTCTCTTCTCCTCCCCCACCTCCTCATGCTCCTCTTCTCCTCCTCCTCCTCTTATTCTCCTCCTTCTCCTCCCTCCCACCTCCTCTTTCTCTTCTCCTCTTTCTTCTCTTCCCCCTCCTCCTCCTCCTCCTTCCTCCTCCTCACATTCAGTTTCCTAGCCCTCCCTCACTACCGTTATGACTACACTTTTTAGTTACGACATTGTCCCCCACGAGGATAGAAGCGCTGGTTGCATATGACAACACTTTTATCATAACAAGATTAACGTAGAAAATAACAGAGTTAGGTTAGGTTAGGATAGGGTTAGGTTAGGTTTGGGTTGTGTTTGGGTTAGGTTAGATTAGGTTTGGTTAGGTTTGGGTTAGATTATGTTAGGTTGGGTTTGGGTTTACGTTGGGTTAGGTTAGTTAGGTTAGGTTTGGTTAGTTAGATTAGATTAGGTTAGATTAGGTTTGGTTAGGTTTGGATTAGGTTAATTTAGGT
>NC_134780.1:5535196-5537696 GCF_046742065.1 Oratosquilla oratoria | reverse complement strand
ATAGAGATAGAGAGAGGGAGAGACAGAAAGAGCGAGAGAGGAGAGAGCTCCACAAAATATGTCAATGGGTTTAAAAAAGGCCAAGTAGACACGACAATCGTAATGTCCTACGCCGCTGCCACATTACCTCTTTTATCACGGGGCTATTTTTCCGCCACAGAACACGCCAGGGCCACATCGTGCCACTAACAGCACTTGTGCCATGTGTCAGTTAGCGGAGAGTGCCAGACGGGCTGGCGGGTGAACTGCTGAGCCATTTAGATGATAAGTAGCACTTTGTCCACACAAGACTGCCGCGAGTTGTCCTTTTTTAGGATATAATTTTTTTTAGTATATCAATGTCCTTTTTTTGCGACAATGACCTTTTCTGAGACTCCGGTACGTTTTAGGACATTCTGATACTTTATAAGGTACGGTGTCCTTTTTCATGATCATTCTGACCTTTAAAGATAAGGCCATTTTAAGACATTCAATAAATGTTGAGGCCAAATGTCCTTTTTCGAATATTCTGACTTTTCATTAGACCCAAAATTTTATGAGGCCACACTGTCCGTTTTAGGATAATTTAATCTTATTTATAAACCTAAATGTCCTTATTCAGAAAAAAATGAATTTATTCCCACTTTTTAGGACATTGTTTCCTATTCAAAACCGCCGTCCTAAAAAAAAAAAAAAAAAAAAAAGGAAAAAAAAAAATTGAGAAAGAACTGACCATCCTCGATGAATGACCGAAACATTATGACACGTGAGCGATACTATTTGGGAAACATATCAATTACAGCTCCAATGAGCTTTTTTTTTTTTTTTCATTGAGGTCATCAACCTCTTCAATACGGAGACGAATTCTGTTTTAAGCTATCTACAGGTGAACCTATATACCTACGAGAACCATGGCCACCGGTTCTGAAAGACATAGACACCGACCGCGACCCCTTGAAGTCTCAGAGCGCCCCCCTGTAGGTAAATAAAATCGTCTTGTTTTTAGCCAGAATGGAATGAATCAAGAGCGTAACAGACTTTAAAGGATTCCATGACTCGTTAAGTAGACACCAGGGATAGATCATGGTGTGAGGGGGAGGGAGGGGAACAGATGTCGCGAATGTCGAATGAAACACAAGGAGGGGGAGGGGAGGGGGGATAAGGATAGAGGGGGAGAGGAGGGGGGTTGAGGGGGAGAGGAAGGGGCACATGTCGCGAGTGTCGAATGAAATACAAAGAGGGGAGGGGAGGGGAGGGGGGAAAGGGATAGAGGGGGAGGGGAGGGGGATAGAGAGTGAGGGAAAGGGGTTAGAGGGGGAGAGAAAGGGGACAGAGGGGGAGTGGAGTGGGTGGAAAGGGAGCAGTTGAGTGGAGAGAGGAGGGGGGATGGAGTGAGGAGTGGATGGTAAGGGGATGGAGGGGGGCGGGGGAAGGTGGGGAAGTGGATGGAAAGGGGAAGGTATGGTTGAGTGGAGACAGGACGGGGGGGCGGGGGGTGGAGAGAAGGGGGGAGGAAGGGGAGGGGGAGGATGGAGGGAGATGAGGGAGGAAGGGGAGAGGAAAGGAGGGGAGGAGGAGAAGAGAAAGGAGGAAGGGGAAGGGAGAGGGAAGGGGAAGAGGAGGGAGGAAAGGGAAGGGGGAGGGAGGGGAAGGAGGAGGGAGGAGAGAGCGAGGAGAGGAGGAAGGGGGAGGTGAAAAAGAAGAGGGAGGTAGGGCAGGCGGGAGAGAAGAGGAGGGAGGAAGGGGAGGGGGAGGAGGGAGGGGAAGAAGAGGAGGAAGGAAGGAGGGGGACGAGGGAGGGGAGGGGGAGGAGAGGAAGAAGGGGAGGGGGAGAGAAGAGGAGGGAAGGGGAGAAGATGAGGGAGGGGAGGGGAGGAGGGTTGGAGGGAGAGAGACGAGGGAGTGAGAGAAGAGGAAAGTGGGAAGAAGAGGAGAGAGGAATGAACAAATAAATTAAAATAATGATGATGATAATAATAATAATAATAATAATATTATTATTATTATTAATAATAATAATAATAACAATAATAATCCCCTTGAGGAGAAAAAACCCTCATCATTAAAAGCTTGAACATAACTTCGCTGAATAGAAACACGTTAATCTTTCCCTGTTAACCCCACTTGCTGGTATAGACATGCCGTGCTCGCCTGCTAACCAAGCGGTCCCGAGTTCGGTCCCCAATGGTCTGGTTATCTACAGCATTGAAACGAATGTGTTTTGGCTCCCGTCTGTCGATTTCATTCAGCATTGGGGGGGTTTACCCCCTTTAGATCAAGTGGTATTATCTGTGACCTGGGTTCAAGTCCCCACGGTCTTGGGTCGAAGGTTACAATTGGCATGTTCCATTTGACTTTGTTTTCTCATTCAAAGCTATAAAGGACAAAAGAAGAAGAAAAGAAGAACAAGAACAAGAAAGCGAAGAAGAACAACAACAACAAGAACAAGAAAGCGAAGAAGAAGAAGAGGAGGAGGAAGAAGAAGAAGAAGAAGGAGGAAAAGGAGGAGGAGGAGGAGGGC
>NC_134780.1:5512696-5530196 GCF_046742065.1 Oratosquilla oratoria | reverse complement strand
ATATATATATATATATTATATATATATATATATATATATATGTGTGTGTGTACTGTATATACATATATAAAATCGTCCAATTTGAGTACACTGCATATCCACTATTACAACTTTGCCATGTTACTCCTGCAAACTCTTATATTTCGACTCTTCGCCTTCTGTGTGTTCTAGGAAATATATGGATTTTTTTCGTATATTACAACGCTTTATTCTTTCAAGAATTTTCAAACACACACACGATGGCGCAGGGCTAAAATATTTTCCGTATCGCTGCGCTGCGAGTCGTCACTCCAACTCTCATGGGCGGGGAGTTGGGTGTGCGTGTAAGGTCATAGCATTACCCATACATCGGTCATATATGAGCTCTCTTTCGGAAGGGTAATAGCTGTCGATCACGAGTCCAACACGTGAATCACACACACACACAAATACACACACACACACTGTGTGTGACATTTTATATTGGTAATTTAAAAAATATGTTTTTATATTTTTCCTACATGACCAATAAAAACAACATTTATTTTTTCCCCATTTCCTTTTCCCCAAAATCAGAAGAAAAAAAAAATCATCTCACTTTCGCGCCAAAATTCCATACCTACGCGCACGTACACACGTACACAGCCACGTACACACGTACACACACAAACGCACACAATCACTGCAACAGTTGATGGCTTATCTCCTGTATGCTTTGATCTTCCCCAATTCAGTTTATATCACACGCACACACGCACGCACACACACGCTTTCCCAGGAATAGATGCATCAACTAGAAAATGGTTAGAAGATGATATAGCCTAAGATGAACATGTAAACAAATTCAAAACTAGATTTAGATATTATAGTTGGAGGAATAATAAAAAAAAAAAACGGGACACCACGAGCATTACCCCTTGTTTGTACACTGCAGTTAGGTAAACATATACACACAGACTAAATATAAAACTAAGGTATGATATAGAAAAAAGACGGGACCCCACGAGCATTGGTGTTTGTTTGGGGAGTGTGGGAAATCACGGAAAAAGAAAAAGAAAAAGGAAAAATACAGAAATGAATAAATGAGAATAAGAACAAGAAAAAAATATATAAACGAATTTCAAAACCAATTTTAATCTATGGAAACAAAGAGGCGGAACTCCACGAGTGTATCTTGGGCTGTCAAGCAATGGTATCGAGTTCGCGCTCCGCTCAGGAAGCGAAACCTTCCACTAATTACTACAAACTGTTACTATCCCCCTTGCGCAAAGTGAGTGTGTGTGTGTGTGTGTGGTATGCGTAATAGAGCTCTGAGTTCTCATCCGGGAGGGTAACAACTGTCGATCATGAGTCCAACACGTGATCCTAAGGCCATGATTTATCTTACACACACACACATGTATTCAGACACATACATGCGAACACACAGACTCACACACGCTCATACAGACTCATACTCACATACACATGCATACACACATACACATACGCGCACACACACAATGTACTCGTATTCAGACACATACACGGGGGTACAGATTCATGCATACATACAGATAGACACACACGCACATACATACACATACGCACACATGCACACATATACACACATACGCACACATACACGGGAGGTCAAGCGAGGTCACGTCCTTTGGAATCTAATTCCTCCGAAGGGGATCGGAGGAGAGACAGAATTTGCTCAATCTTCCAGTTGTCACGAAGGCCACGTCATCCGGGGGGGAGAGGGGGGAAGGTGGGGGGAAGAGGGGAGGGGGTAGAGGAGAGGAGAGGGGGAGAGGTGGAGAGAGGGAGTGGGGAAATGGATAGGAAGGGAAGAGGGGGAGAGAAGAGGGGGAGACAGGGAGAGAAGAGAGAAGAGGGGAGGGGGAGGAGAGGGGAAGAGGAGGGAGAGGTGGAGAAAAGAAAAAGGGGAAGAGGGGAGGGGGAGGAGAGGGGAAGAGGGGAGAGGAGGGTGAGGTGGAGGAGGGGAGGGAAAGAAGAGGGGAGAGAAGGGAGAGAGGGAGAGGGGGAGGGAGAGGGGAAGGGAGAGGTCCAATCAAGGATAATGATTCTATTGTGTGTGCTTCATTGGAATCGAATGAAATGTGAAATCGTGACTTTGTAGAAATTATCTAAAATCGCCAGCCCAGGCGGGGAGGCGAACCAGCATCGGCCTGAGAAACACACTCTTCATTTCTTTTCGGATTTTATATCAATAACTCAATATCAATATAATTGATAATACTCTGAAATATTGCCAATATTTACATATTGTGTAATGCCCAGTTCATATTTTCGAAAATGTATGAGTGAAAGATAATAAAAAAATAAAAAATAAAATAATAATTAATTATTTATCAAAAACATCACCAGTGGATACCGGGTCGAATACATGAGCAGGTGGTCGTGAGCTCGATTCCCGGAACCTGCCGTGGGTTGCTACGTTGGCTCCCGACAATTCTGGCCAGGCGGGAAGGCGACCTAATATCGGCCTCAGAAACCCAACGGCTTGCCGCAACTGACAGAGGTTTTTCACTTCCCACTTTGTGGGAGTGGGGGGAGGGTGAGTCAATACTTGGAATATTGTCAATATTTATATAATGTGTAATATCCACTTCAGCTACTAATCCATGATTTAAACATAAGATTTATGAGAAAAAATAATAAATGAATAAATCAATCAAATTAACTAAAGAAAATAAAAATAAAATAAATATACAAATAAATAAAATAAAAAATAAAATTGAAGTAAAAGGTAAAAATAGGATATATATATATATATTATATATATATATATATATATATATATATATATATATATATATATATATATATATATATATAGCCTATATTACAAATAATTTTTTGCTATGTATTACGTGATATGAAGAGCTAAACGAGAAACTCATTAATGATACAGAAACTTAATTGCCAATTAAATGGAAAGTTCGCATACGCAAGCATTCACTAAAACATATAAAAACAAAACAAAATTAATATAAATTATAAACAACAGTTAATGAAATAAATGAATTATGCTACAATGCTTACACATCAACACAAATGATGCTTACATAAATGCACAATTCATTTCAGAGGGGGGTGGGGGGAAAGAGACTTTCACACCACCCCTACGGACCAGACCAACGGATCATTATTTTATGAATTTAGACTTTTCCAGAGGGATATAAGCACTGGTTATTCTAGACGAAATAAATGTCAATAATTCATTCCTCTCATTTACCTTGTCCATTATTAACCTTTGGCTTGATTAGATTTTTTTTTCATTTGTTGATGTTATGGTATAATGCAATAACATTCACTTTGTGTATTAATAAATGTAAATGAGATCATCAATATTGTGAACTGTCAATTGATATTTGTTTATTGTGTTTTCGTTTCCTTTGCATTATATCGCTTGGGGGTAATCCTGCAATGGCGTGGATTATTATCATTATTATTACATATATTTCTTATTTGTATGGCCAAAACAAGCAGCGTTTTTATATTTTTCTTAATCTATTTGATTTATTTATTTTTTTAACTTACATGTATTTCATTATTATAAATATCATTATTATGTCATTATCATCAATAATATATATATATATATATATATATATATATATATATATATATATATATATACAGATATATGTGTGTGTGTGTGTGTGTGTGTGTGTGTGTGCACGACACTGAATGTGTTCCAGTGAGTAGATTTACATTTATAAACCACAATCTACTTTAATTCTAAGCCATCAGCGTCGAGAACCTCGAGGAGGCATACATGCAGAAATTGATACGTGGTACAGTTAAGGACTCGAACCTCTGCTAGCACGTAACAAGTGATAGTGATTTAACCGATTAAACAATCGGTTAAATCACTATCACTTGTTACGTGCCAGCGGAGGTTCGAGTACCACGTACCAATTTCTGCATGTATGCCTCCTCGAGCTTCTCGATGTTAATGGCTTAGAATTAAAGTGAATTGTGGTTGTAAATGTGTACATACACACACACACACACACACACACACACACACACACACACACACACACACACACACACACACATATATATATATATAATATATATATATATATATATATATAAGGTATATATATATATATATACCTTTTCCATCCAAAACAGTTGTTACCCATAAAGCAAGGTAGCAGAACGTGGGAGAACCCCCCTTTCACTCGAACCCCAGCAATAACAGCCAAACACCCAGCAAAGCTTGGGACGGTGAAGCCTAAGGATTGCTCATATCACAGTCTCGTCGTCCTATCGATGCCTCCCGCACGTTTGTTTTTGCTTTTGCTCGCAGTGAACACAAATGACCAAAATGCACTGGGGATATCAGTAGGATTACCGGTCTTGTTTCAATTTGTTTTAGTCAATTTCGTACCGTGTCGCATTTTTCTTTTTGTTTTGGCTGAAGCTAAGCTATTCTATTCATCCCCATGGAATGAATAAACAGGCAAAAAATAAATAAATAGCAAAACATACAAATAATAAAAAATAAAGTAATTAATATGAACGAAAACAAATCTAGGTAATATGTACTTAAACCTTAAAACAAGTGAATCAATTAATATATGAATAAATTAGAAAATCGTGCTTTAATATATTCCGAAACTTACCCTAGGCAAATCAATAAGATCAAAAACAAAACAAAACAGATAAAAATACAATATATATGTATTATATATTATATATATATATATATATATATATATATATATATATATATATAATGAAATTATTCAATACACTCCAAAAAATGTGCATACAATGAAATTTCATAACTACAATATCCCATGACAAAAAAATACCATAAACAACATTACAGAGTTCATTTCGCGTGCAATTAAATCATTAATCAAAGTAATTAACAACGAAATTCTAATTCCTTAGTCTGCTGCTGTTGATGGTGTGTCATGATAACGTAATGCTGAAAATTTCTCAAAATTGCATTGCTAAAAATAATAATAATAATAATAATAATAACAGCAATGATTATAATAATAATATCAAATCAATATATCGACGAAAAGTGGGAAGTTATATGCCCCCCCCCAAAAAAAAAAAAAAAAAAAAAACGTAGGAAAACAAATATGAGTGGATGGTAAATTGTTGGGTGGTAGGGTGGCAGACAAGGTGGCAAGGCCGTTGCTGTGAGTCGGCAACCCACATTTTGGACGGTAATCAACCACAACGGTAATTGTGCAGGAAATTATTAGACAATTAGGGATAATTGCGAACGCAGTTAAAGAGCTCCATCTGGGAATTCCTGCTGTTACTAATACCAACCAGTAACCATTACCCGGTAACCATTACGTAGTAACTATTACCCGGTTTCCAATACCAAGTAATCATTACCCGGTAACCAGTAACCATTACCCGGTAACCATTACGTAGTAACTATTACCCGGTTTCCAATACCAGGTAATCATTACCCGGTAACCAGTAACCATTACCCGGTAACCATAATATTACCCAGTAACCATTACGTAGTAACTATTACCCAGTTTCCAATACCAGGTAATCATTAACCGGTAACCAGTAACCATTACCCGGTAACCGTGACAATTACCCAGTAACCATTACCCAACCATTACCAAGTAACCATTCTAGCCATTACCCGGTAACCGTTTCCTTGATTTTCTGAACCCTTTAAGCGCTGAGAAATATTTTGTTTGTTTTGTTCTGGCCAAAGATGGGCGATTTTTATCCGGTTCAGATGGGAATACACGCTCACACGCACACGCACACACACACACACAAACATAATCCAGTAATGTTACGATTTTGTGAATTACTGATGAGAAAGAGAGAGAGAGAGAGAGAGCGTGAACATGTGTGTGTGTGTGTGTGTGTGTGTGTGTGTGTGAGTGTGTGTGTATGAGAGAGAAAGAGAGAGAGAGAGAGAGAGAGAGAGAGAGAGAGCAAATACACACACACACACCCCAGTCAATCAACACCCAAGCTTTAACAGCCCTGTCTAACGAGCTTGTTAACGCAAGTCTATGCGCGGTACTAAAGTGCCACTAGGACTAGGGGGGTCCCGTCTCTTCCTTCTCCCCCCCCGGGCACCCCTACTCCCCGTCCTTGATAGGGGCGAATTCAGGCTTTTAGGGGCATTTCCCTAGGCTTTTTTTTTTTTTTTTTTTTTAATTTCTTGGAATCTAGGGAAAGTTTCTGGAATATAGGGAAACTCCCTCGAAGTTAGGAAAAGTCCCATGATTCTATGGAAAGATTCAGATATCTAGGGAAAGTCCCTGCAATTCAAGGAAAATCCCTGGAATCTAGGGAATGACCCTGGAATTTAAGGAAAGTATCATGAATCTAGGGAAAGGTTCACAAATCAAGGGAAAGTCCCTGGAATTTAAGGAAAATCCCTGGGATCTAGGGAAAGATCCTGAAGTATAGTAATGGTGAAAAGGAGGGGAGAGAAGGGAGAGGGAGGTAAAGGGAAGGGAAGAGAAGGGAGGAGAGGAGGGAGGTGGGGAGAAGAAGGGGTAGGGGGTGAGAGGAAGGGAGTGAGAAGAAAGAAGAGGTAGAGAGAGGGTGGAAGGGGGAGGGTGGATGAAGAGGAGGAGGAAGAGGGTGAAGGGAGGGGAGGAGAATGGAAGGGAGGGTGAGGAGGGTAAAGGGAGGGGAGGAAACGGGAAGGGAGGGTGAGGAGGAAGAGGGTAAAGGGAGGGGAGGGTGAGAAGGAGGAGGAGGAGGAGGAGAAGGAGACCAAAGGATATGATTTTAAAGAGAAGAAAAACTGGCTTAACTTAACCAGAGAGATGAAGGGAGTGGAGTGGGGAGGGGGAAGGGGGGAGGGGGAGGGGGCACATGAAAGAGGTCCTCCTTCAAGGAATACCTTTGAGGATGAGGTGATGACTTGGGAGTCAAGGTGATATCATTTCTTTATTTAGTTATTTATTGTTTTTTTTTATTGTTAGCTATTTGAAGCTATTTCTTTCGTTATTCATTCGTTCGTCTATTTCCACTTTATTTTCGTTATTTGTTGTTATTTATTGGGTTGGAAGGGGCTGGAGGAGGGGTGGAAAGGGGAGAGTAGGGAGGGGTGGAAGGTACCGAGGGAGGAGAGGGGAGAGAGGTTAGAGGGAGGTGGGGAGAGGGAGGGGGAGTGGGTGAGAGGGAGGGATGGAAGAGGTAGAGAGAGGGGTGGAAGGGGGAGGGTGGGGAGGGGTGGAAGGGAGGGTGGGAGGGGTGGAAGGGAGAGGTGGAAGGGAGAGGGTGGGAGAAGTGGGGATGGAGGTGGGAAGGGTGGGGAGAAGTGGGAAGGGAGAGGGTGGGAAGGGTGGGGAGAAGTGGAAGGGAGAGGGTGGGGAGGGGTGGAAGGGGGGAGGGTGGGGAGAAGTGGAAGGGGAGAGGGTGGGGAGAAGTGGAAGGGAGAGGGTGGGGAAGTTGGGAAGAGACGTGGGGAGAAGTGGAAGGGAGAGGGTGGGGAGAAGTGGAAGGGAGAGGGTAGAAAGGGGTGGAAGGGGAGGGTGGGGAGGGGTAGAAGGGAGTGGGAGGTTGGAAGAGAGGAGTGGAAGGGGGGAAAGAGAGAGAGAGAGAGAGAGAGAGAGAGAAAGTTAGAGCTACTCCCTTGAGCCTTTCATTTTAAGTATGATATAGAATCACCCCCAAAATGTGCCTTTATCAATTTAGTCTTTAACTTAAAGATAGCCTAAAATACATAAATAAATAAACTAATGAAAATTAAATAAATATAAGAAATAATTAAAATTAAATAAAACATTAGAAATAAACAAAATAAAGACTAAATTTATGAATAACATATATACAGAAAAATAAACAAAAAACATATCAATAAACAAGTAGATTAACAAATATTGCTTTTAAACACGAAATCAAAGTTTATTTATATAAAAAATGGTAAAATATCCACAATCCAAGAAATAAAAATATACACAAAATATATACCAAGTGACAAGCTTCGTAAACAAGAAGAAAACGAAAAAACGTAGAGATTGGACAACTTCACACCAGGCTTAATGACCCCCTCATAGATCGATAGCCTTAAAAAAAAAAAAAAAAAAAAAAAAAAAAAATAATAATAATAATAATAATAATAATAATAATAATAATAATAATAATCAGGAACAGGAAACAGCCGTTCCTGATGAGTTTTTATTTACATTAAAAAAAAATTGAAAAATAAATAAAACCTCAGGGCTTACTTTGATCTGAATAAAGTTGTTTGGTAAGACAATGCATAGAAGTAAACTACTCCACAGGAACTCATTAAGACCAAACGGAGATTTTCTTTTTATTTCGTCTGAAGATTACGTGATTTCATTTACCGTATTTACCCGCGTATAAGACACACCCTTGTATAGGACGCAACCCTATTCTATAAGGATATTTTGTTGGGAAAAATTAATATGCTGTATCATACATTTATTGAAAAATATCTTAAAGTGGATTTGTAGCGAAAATGTACAATTGTGTACATGAAATTCAACGTTGTGACAGACACAGGGCATTTAATTTTATACAAGAAAAAAAAAGGAAGATGAAAAAAAAAAATCGTGTTCTATACTCCATGAAATACAGTAGGAGACTGAAACCTCTACGTAACACGTAAAAAAAAAAAAAAAAAAAAAAAAAAAAAGCGCGGAGGGTTACCTACGGGGGAAAAAATCCAACGTTTGTTAAACGTAGTCAACCCAAGATAATTTTCTTTCCTTTCTTCTAATGAGATTACGACCACAACTTCAAATGCAATTTGTCCAGAGAGGGAGGAAGAAGGGAGGAAAGAGGGGGAGAGAGATGTGGGGTGGGGATGTGGGGGAGATATGGGGGGGATGTTCGGAGGAAGGAGGGGGGCAACCCGCAAAGTGTTCCGGGAAAGATGAGAGAGAGAGAGAGAGAGAGAGAGAGAGAGAGAGAGAGAGAGAGAGAGAGAGAGAGAGAGAGAGAGAGATGAGAGAGAGAGAGAGAGAGAGAGAGAGAGAGAGAGAGAGAGGAAAAATAAATCAAATATTATACTGAATAAAAAGAAATAAAAAAAAAATCTTACTGGACTGACACCTTTTGGATGGCCAAAGAGGAAGACACTAGTCAGAAGGTGGAGGAAGCAACACAGAGAAGTTTGCAGGAGTAGCATGGCAGATGCTGGTTGGTCACGTAAAGGTCTGGAGAGGCGTGTGTTTAGTAATGAGCTCTGAATGAAAAGACACATGATATGACATGATAATTATGACACGTGATATATATGACACATAGCATATGTGATATGTGATATATGATATTATTTGACAAATGATATGACATAATATATATTACATAATATGGCATACTATGACAAGATATGTGATATACATAATATGACATTTGACAAATGATATGACATGATAATTATGACACGTGATATATATGACATATAGCATATGTGATATATATGATATTATTTGGCAAATGATATGACATAATATATATTACATAATATGGCATACTATGACATATGTGATATAATATGACATTTGACATGATATGACATATGATATGACATGATATGGCATACTATGACATGATATGTGATATATGATATAATATGACATAATTTGACAAATGATATGACATAATATTATATGACATACTGTACACGGTTTTGACCCCTCCCGACCTCTGGCGGCCGCGCACGGAACCACCATTTTCTAATAACAATCACATCAATAACAACAGAAATAACAAGCGCTAATGTTATTCCTCCTACATATCTCTCTCTCTCTCTCTCAGGGTCTCTCCTTTCCCCCTTCATCATCATCATCCTCCTCCATCTCCCCTGTCGTCCTCCTCCTTCTTCCCCTTTCTCCCCCTCCTTCCCCTTCACCATGTCCTCTCCTCCTCCCCCCTTCTTCTCTTCATCCTCCTCCTCCTTCTCCTCCTCCGAGGATTCGATTTCGTGAGATTGTGAGACTTCGGTAAGTCCTCTCCCCCTCTTCCTTCTCCTCCTCCTCCTCCTCCTCCTCCTCCTCCTCCTCCTCCTCCTCCTCCTCCTATTCACTCTGTACATCCTAATCTCTATAGAACTAGACCAGCGCGAGATTATCCTCAGGGATAGAAGCGCTGGTAAACTACAACCCATAACAACCTTCGAGTAACTAAACCAGCTTAGATTAAGATTCAGGTTAACGCCCGACAGCGGAGCGAAATTGTCTACAGGGATAGAGGCGCTGGTGAAACAGATTCGACTCTAATGGCGTCCCTGTCTCCATTTCTTCTTTTTTTTTTCTTTTTCTTTCTCTCCCAATCTTGCCTCCAATTCTTACCCTTCCTCTTTCTCTTCCTCCTCCTCCTCCTCTTGCTCTTTTTCCTACTCCCCTCCTCTTTCTCTTCCTCCTGTTTCTCCTATATGCCCTCCTCCTCCTCTTCTTTCTTCACTTCTTCTTCCTCTTCCTTTTCTCCTCTTTCTCCTCCTCCTCTCCTCTTTCTCCTCCTCCTCTTCTCTTTCTCCTCCTCCAGCCTACTCGTTCTCTTCCTCTACCTCCTATTTCTCCTATTTGCCCTCCTCCTTCTGTTTCTCCTCTTCTTCCTCCTCTTCCTTTTCTCCTCCTCCTCCAGCTTCCTCTTATCTCCACGTCCATTTCATCACTGTTCAGAGCCTCATGTCGTATTTTTACTTATAAGAGACACTAGTGTATTGTTTCTCTCTCTTTCTCCCTCTCTCTCTCTACCCTCTCTCTCTCTCTCTCTCTCTCTCTCTCTCTCTCTCTCTCTCTCTCTCTCTCTCTCTCTCTCTCTCTCTCTGACCCTTTCTCTCTCTCTCTCTCTCTCTCTCTCTCTCTCTCTCTCTCTCTCTCTCTCTCTCTCTCTCTCTCTCTCTCTCTCCCTCTCTCTCTCTCAGGGTGCCTTGGTCGTCTGGAGAAAAAAAAAAATAATAAATAAATTCCTGGAGGAAGAAGGAAAAATCTGGACATTTCTGACGCAGCCCTGGAACCAAACCATGACAATAATTACGTCGCAATTGCACTAAGAGGTTTTTTTTTTAATACTGATATATTTATTTACTTTCATAATCATTACATTTCTCTGATGTCGTTGGAAATAACAATTAAACATTTCAACTTAACTTGGCTCTTTTTATATATTTTATTATATTCCCTTGATCAGCCACACGCATGCCGCCACAGCATACGACCTACTCTTTGCACTTGGTTTTCATATAGATATACATATGTATATATATATATATTATATATATATATATATATATATATATATATTATATATATTAGTATATATTAGTTGTATATGTCTTACCCCCGGATTCCGTGAACTGGACTGATCACGTTTTCTGTGTTTATTATTACTCAGAGTAAAAGAGAACGAGTAATACAGCAGTGAATTTCTATTTTATAATGCTAGTAGTGTGATGCATCGTGCATATGGCAGCCGTTGCTTCGCGCGATAATTTGACTCGTGCTGAAGTGGATAAATTTAAATCAGCCATTTTGTAATCCACCACTGGGCACAGGCCTCTCGTAAAAACGCCAACCTACTCCTGCAAACTACTCCACGTTCAGTCTAACCACAGATCGATTGACGTGACGGACTACCAAGCTGGGGAGTTGTGAGATCGTGCCCTGCATGTACACAAAAAAAGCAACAAACCACTAACTCGTATGACACCTGAACCCCTACGGCCCACATCCCGAAAGCGTTCCTTTTCTGAGTGGAGATATGTCCTTATTCCACTGATCCACTTCACCCGATTAAGTTCATGTGCTCAAGGCATCCGTCCATCCATTTAATCATCAATCATCTATGTCTACTTAGTCAAAAGCAGATCTACCACCGTTGGGTTTATGTCCAAGTGGAAATAGAAATTGAATATATTGTACAATGCCTATTTCGTTCACACTCCAATATATATATATATATATATATATATATATATATATATATATACACATTATATATATATATATATATATATAATATATATTGGTGTGGAAGGGGAGGGGAGAGAGAGATTTTAATCCATTTCGCTAAACCCGTTTCATGTTACTGATGAGTTATAAGAAAATAAGCATGCAAGAGACTGCAAGAGACCCTAAGGCCTACACTAGGTATTTCCATGTATCCAATCCGGCAAAAACGGGTCAGCCCGGCAAAGGAGACTCCTTCCAGTTTTATCAAAGATCAAGATGGTGGCCCATCGCTCAATCTTGACTAATAGGTGAAATGATCCTCCTCCTCCTCCTCCTCCTCCTCCTCCTCCTCCTCCTCCTCCTCCTTCTTCTCTTCCTCTCCCTCCTTCTCCAACTCACCCTCTTCTTTCTCAATCTCCTCTTACTCTTCCTCCTTCTCCTCAACCTCCTTCTCCTCCTCAACCTCCTGCTCCTCCTCCTCCTCCTCTTCTTTCTCAACCTCCTCCTCTTCTTTCTTCTTGACCTCCTCCTCTCTCTCGTTCTCCTCTTCCTTCTTAATCTCCTCCTCTATTTTTTTCTTAACCTCTTTCTCCTCCTCTTCTTCTTCTTCCTTTTCTTCAATTTCCTCCTCTTCCTTCTCAACCTCCTCCTACTCCTCTTCTTTCCTCTCCTCAACCTCCTCTTCCTCCTTCTCAACTTCCCCCTCTTCCTCCTTTCTTCACCTTATCATTTTATCGTTTCCATCCCTATTCTTACGACTTTGCTACGGACCAAACGGTCACCTGGTTGTTTGTTTATCTTTGGCAAAGTGTACTTGATATTTAAAAAAAAAAAGTTTCTTTCCCGAAAGAAATAAAAAATTTATATTTGTTGTTTCTGTAAAGATGTCTTTGATGTTTCACCGTGTGTGTGTGTGTGTGTGTGTGTGTGTGTGTGTGTGTGTGTGTGTGTGTGTGTGTGTGTGTGTGTGTGCGTGTGTATGTGTGTTTACAATCAACAAGTTAAAAGAAGATAAATCTCTGATTGGGCGGATGCCTGCCAAAGAGCAGAAGTCACTTTAATCCCTTTGTTGATGATTTATCAAAAATATACGACAAAGCTTCCCCCCCCCAAAAAAAAAAGAAAAAACGGAGCGAGAGAACCCAACCTGACTAAATAAACAAATAAACAACAACAAAAAAACTCCATGACTTTCTTTTTTACAATTTTTTATTTTTGTTTTTTAATTCAGCAATGTCAGTTTCAATAAGTATTTTGTAGCATTTTATGCTTTCGGTACATATTGTACGCACAGAAAAACGCAACACATTAAATAAACAAATCATACAATTCAATGCATCTTCAAATTACAAAGTCATTATCATCCAGTTTTGAAAAAAAATTAGTATACCGATTGGTTGATGTAATCTTGAATCTTGACACGACTACTGGAAGTGGGCGGAGTTACGTGCCAACCAATGAACGTCAAGAGGGCGGGACATGATGCAAAGGGGGCGGATCTTATGTGCAAGCTTGGGGAGAGAGAGAGAGAGAAGATAGAGATTGAGAGAAACAAAGAGAAGTGAGAGGAGAGAGAACGAGAGAGAAGAGAGAATGAGAGAGAGAAGAGATGCGAGAAGAGAAGAGAGAATAAGAGAGAGAGAGAGAGAAATTTCGACTCTGAAAAAGGGCTATATGATGATGATTTGATTTGAGAATCCTTTGTGAATATATCCTATTTTGTGTTGCGCGCCAAGCGATTTTTTCTAATGAGAGAATCCACTTGGTCCATCATTGAAGGGTTAATCGCCGTCCAAGACCTTGTAAGCCTTCCTCTCTCTATCCTGTCTCCCTCTCTCTCTCTCTCTCTTTCAAATGCGCGCACACACACACACACACACACACACACACACACACACACACACAGTATGCGGCGACATTATGGTCACCCAGTACCAAAAAGAATATAAAGAAAATTGAAAGAATCCAGAGAGCAACCACGAAAATGGCTCCAGCACTTTCTTACTTGTCATATGAAGAGAGACTGGCTAAATTGGGGTTACCGACTTTGGAGCAAAGAAGAGAGAGAGGCGATCTACTGACCATCTATAGAATCATGAAATGCACGGAAATACTTGATAGACTTGTTAAATTGGGATGAAAGAAACACAAGAGGACATGGAAAGCAACTCAAGAAGGATGGTTACAGAAGAGATCTGAAGAAGAACAGTTTTCCACACAGAGTGGTGGACACTTGGAACAAACTGGACGAAACAATAGTGTGTGCAAAAACCATTCACGAATTTTAGAGCAAATTAGACACTGCGAGATACAAAGGCGGGACACCACGGGCGTAGCTCTCCTTCCCGTGACACACACACACATACACACACTCGTGGCACTGTGGTTGAGAGTTCTTTCCTGCCACTACGGCGGTTCGGGTTCGACTCCCGCCCAGGGCTGAAATAATTTCAGTATCGCTTCGCTGCGGGGTGTTACTCCAACTCTCGTGGGGGGGGGAGTTGTGTGTGTGTGTGTGTGTGTGTGTGTGTGTGTGTGTGTGTGTGTGTGTGTGTGTGTAAGGTCACAGTATTACCCATAGATCGGTCATACGAGCTCTGAGATCTCATCCGGGAGATTAATAGCTGTCGATCACGAGTCCAACACGTGATCCAAGAACATGGTGAATCACACACACTCTCTCTCTTTGTCTACATCAATTAACGGCGAGGGACCCCAACCCCCTTTTCAGAATGAACAGAAGATATGACAAGAAAGAAGAGGGAAAGGAAGAAGAAAAAGAAAAAGAAGAACAAGATAAAAGAAAAAGGAGAGGAACGACAAGAAATTAAAAGAGACAAAGAAGAAGAAAAAGAAGTTAAAAGAAAAGGTATAGAAAGAAGAAGAAATTAACGAAGAAAAAGAAGAGGAAGAAGAAGCATGAAGACGAGAAAAATATGACGAAAAAGATGCAAAAGTAAATGAAGACAAAGAAGAAAAAAGAAAAAGAAGACGGAGAAGACGAAGACTAAAAAGACGAAGAAGACAAAGAAAACGAAGAAGAAAAGAGGAAGATAGAGAAGAAGAAAAAGAAGACGAAGAAAAAAACGGAGAAAAAACAAACTAATAAGAAAAAGAAAAACAAGACGAAGAAGAAAAAAGAAAATGAAAACGAAATAGAAGAAGTTCTAGAAATGGAAGAAAAGAAAAAGGCGAATACATAAATTTCATTCATGTGTAAAGTCTGGGTCAGAAGCAACTGTCCCAAAGGCCGTACTCAAGAACAAATGGAAACCCGAGACAATTCATCACGAACACCAAGAGAATGAGAAAAAAAATCACAGAAACACAAGTTAACTCACGAGAGAGAGAGAGAGAGAGAGCAAGAGAAAAGAGTAAGAGAGAATGCGTAAGAGAAAGACTAAGAGAGAAAGAGAGAAAAAGTAAGAGAGAAAGAATAAGGGAGAAGGAATAAGAAAAAGAATAAGAGAGAAAGAGTAAGAAAGAGAGAAAGATAAAAAGAGTAAGAGAGAAAGAGTAAGAGAAAAAGAGTAAGAGAGAAGGAATAAGAGAGAAAGAGTAAGAGAGAAAGAAAAAGTAAGAGAGAGAGAGAAAGAGTAAGAGAAAAAGAGTAAGCGAAAAAGAGTAACAGGGAGAAAAAGAGAAAGAGAGAAAAAATTCGTTTCCTATAGAAACGACGACGAGACGGACAAATCAACCTTTTTCCACGATCAAAAGAACCTATCACGATTACTCAGCGTATCCTCCATTCCGTCACAGATCCGGAGGACAAGAGCAAAGAACTCCACGTCGTTGTGGAGGACAGATGTCTGTGGCACTTGTCGTCGCGTCTGTGCGTTACGCTCAGCGTCACAAAGCGTCGCGTCACGTGGTGTCACGTTGTTAGAGTTGTACCGTACTCAAGAAGAGTTTTTTTTTCTTTCTTCAACGTGTCTTTGATTTTTGTTTTGATCTGATCACCACCATTAACATTCTCTCCAACACCACTACCACTCCCCCCAACACCATCACAACTACCACCACCACCACCACCTGAAAATGGCCGTCTAGTTATGATCTAAACTATATATTAGAAGCTTAGACAAAAAATGTGACTATTAGTATGATATATGAGGTACGCCCTGATGGTGTGTGTGTGTGTGTGTGTGTGTGTGTGTGTGTGTGTGTGTGTGTGTGTGTGATTCACCTTGGTCTTTGGATCACGTGCTGGACTCGTGATCGACAGCTATTTCCCTCCCGGAAGAGAGCTCAGAGCTCGTATGACCGATCTATGGGTAATGCTATGACCTTACACGCACTCACACAACCAACTCCCCGCCCACGAGAGTTGGAGTAACGACTCGAAGCGCAGTGATATTGAATTAATTTCAGCCCTGGGCAGGATTCGAACCCGGTACCGCCGGTACCGCCATACTGACAGTCCGGGACTCTACCAACCGAGCCACACACACACACACACGTTCTCATATTTTCCTTACATCATTCCTAAATGCGTTATCACACTAAGCTATTTTCCCTCGACTGCTGGAGCAGATTTGCAGCTTTCGGAAAGGAATCTGGTATCCTGGAGAAAAAAGATTTCCTCCAGCATAATATCAAATGACATTCTATGTATCTTTGCTGGGAAAACGAAATCGTTTGCCATAATGATTTTATGGCGAGAATTTTTTTTCTGGAGGTGGATGGTACTGCCGACGAGTCGAAGGTTTAAAAAAAAAAAAAAAAAAAAAAAAAAAAAAAGTATGATAATGACTTCCGACCACCTCTTTCGGTGCGACAGAATCCCCAACGATAGAAGCGCTGGTGACTGGTTACAAAAGACTTCTCGGCCTTCATCTCATCCTCCAGATGTCGTCCTTGACAAAGACGAGTGAGGTTCAAGGAGCGCGCCGAGTACCACTCTTCACACAAGTGTTAGAGTGGCACTTGAAGAAGTATTTGTTGTTTGATATTTCTTGCCTCGTTTAGACAACAAATTGTGTTATGTCACCCTCGAGAAAAAATGAAAAAAAAAAAACACTTAAGAAAATTAAATGCGCGGAAAATCGTTAAAATAACTTAGTTAACTATGTTCAGAGTTGTTGATTAAAAAATGAGCAATTTCGTTTGATAAAGAAATATTTTTTCTCTATCAGCATCTCACTATTATCATTATTGTTATCATTATTATCACTATTATTATTAGCATCATTATTTGCAACGTGATATATCTAACCCCAACCAAGTAATTTTTCTACCCCCCAGATCGTGATAAATCTACCCCCTTTGTTTGAGTCTTGCATCACACGGAGGTAGGAGAGGGTGGAACGGCATTATATATCTACCCCCTATAGAGTCATTTATACCCCCCTTGTCGTGATAAACATACCCCCTTGGTCAAGATTTTTGGCCAACCTAGAAAGCAGAGGGGTGAAGAGGAGTAATATATCTAACACTATCGTGTCATTTATACCCCCTAGTCGTGATAAACATACCCATCTATTTGAGAATCTTGGCTCACACGGAGATTGGAGAAGTGTAAGGAGGCGTAATATATCTAACCACTACTGTGTCATTTTACCCCCCCCCCCCACAGAGTTGAAAACCTCAACTGTAGTGGAGAGATAAGGGAAAGGCAA
>NC_134780.1:5492696-5502696 GCF_046742065.1 Oratosquilla oratoria | reverse complement strand
GGTGGTAACGATGGTGGTAATGATGGTAATGACGGTGGTAATGATGGTGGTAACGATGGTGGTAATGATGGCGGTAACAATGGTGGTAATAATGGTGGTAATGATGGTGGTAATGACGGTGGTAATGATGGTGGTAATGATGGAGGCAGTGTTGGTGGTGGTGACAGTGTTGGTAGTAGTGGTGGAACAAGAAGATCAAGTTAATGTATTTAAGTAAAGAAGACATCACTGTCAAAAAATAAATCAAACAAATAAATAAATAAACAAATAGAAAAGTAAATAAGATCAATTTAATGTATTTCAGTAAAAGGCCTCACCATCAAAAAATAAAATAAAAAACAAATAAATGAAAAAATTAAATAGAATATAAATAAAATAAAATAAAATAGAAAAATAAAACAAATAAAAAGGATAAAAATAAAAATCAAATTAAATTAGATTAAAAAAGATAAAAAATAAAACAGCATAAAAATATAATATTAAATCATAATAAATAAAAAATCATAAAAATATAAAATAGAATAGAAAAAATAAATAAAACAAAAATACAAAAAATACAACAAATAAAATAGCATAAAAACATAAAATAACAAATAAAAGTAAATGAAATAAAATAACAAACATTCCTACTCACACCGGGAGACATTGAGAACGAACGCACGCTGAGACACCCGCTAACACATTCTCATCAGTTGATCGACTAATTAATTTGATAATCTGGTTAATTGAAGCCAGTTAAACTGTATGATGGATCATCACCTTTAAGTAGATCATATACTACCAATAGATAGAAAATATAAAAGAAGTAAAACAACTTTCTAATTTTTTCAGATAATTAAAAAAAAAATTCTGATTATTTTATAAGAAATCTTAAGAAACTTGCCACCATCGAGGCAATTTAATGTAATACAGAACGAAAGCAGAATATTGTATTTCATGTTTTTTTATATCTTATCTTATAAATACATTATTTCCATCCCCAGAATAGGGGTAGCCATAAAAGATATACCTTTTTTTTTAAGGTATAAGATTGATCTTTGGTTCACACGGAGCGCCCCCCTAAAAAAAAAAAAAAAAAAAAAAAAAATAGATAAATAAATAAATAAATAAATAAATAAATAAATAAACAAATAAATAAAAGGTCTTGGGTAACTGCCTATTCTGGCCTCCCCCTTCTTAGATCTTTATCTATTGTGTACATGCACACCCACACTCACATTTTTCACAATCTGTATCATATATCTTCCCACCTGAAGGTGTCTGAAGTTACAGGTAAGAGTTTCATATATATATATATATATAATATATATATATATATATATAGATATAGATATATATATATATATATATACACACACACACACACAAATACACCCACATACACATTGTGTTCCTTCCTGTCCTATAGAAAATTGGTTAAAATCACTATAAGCCTTTAAAAAATACTGAGTATACTGTCTTAATTGTCAGAACACCAATTAGGCAATCATACCTATCCCCCTCGCATGGGGGGGGGGGTAAACGCCCACAGAAGCCCGTCTGTCCAGCCCGCAGCCTTCACGGACGTGGGCGTGAAGACAAAGCCCACATCGTCATCTGTGACAACGGGACGAAGGACAATGGCCGACGCTCCAATGGCTATAGTCTCCGCTATTAGACAAATGAGGAACGGGCTCTCTACTATAGAACTCCTCTTCCTCCTCCTCCATCTCTTCCTCTTCTTCCTCTACCTCCTCTTCTTCCTCCTCCTGCTCCTCCTCTTCCTCCTCCTCCTCCATCTCCTCCTCTTCTTCATTTACCTCTTCTTCCACCTCCTCCTCCTCTTTCTCCTCCTCCTCCTCCTCCTCTTATTCCTGTACAGATATGGAGGGGGTGGCTCACTCATGTCCCCCTCCTCCTCCATCTCCTCCTCTTCTTCTTCCTCCTCCTCCTCCTCTTATTCCTGTACAGATATGGAGGGGGTGGCCCATTCACATCCCCCCTCCTCCTCCTCTTCCTCCTCTTATTCCTGTACAGGTGGCCCACTCACATTCCCCTTTTCCTCCTCCTACTCCTCTTCCTCCTCGTCTATCTCCTCCAACTCCTCCTCTCTTTCTTCTCTTCCTCCTCCTCCTCCTCTTCCTCCTGTACAGATATGGGAGAGTGGCCCACTCACATCCCCCCTCCTCCTCCTCTTCCTCCTCCTACTCCTCATTTTCCTCCTCCTTAGACTCTTCCTCCTCAACCTCCTACACCTCCTGCTCCCCCTCTTTCTCTTCCTCTTCCTCCTCCTTCTTTCCCTCCTCCTCCTCCTCTTCCTCCTCGACCTCCTACTCCTCCTTTCTCCTTCTCCTCTTCCTTCTCCTACTCTTCCCCTCCCCCCCATCGCTTCCTCCTCCTCTTCCTCCCTCAACACGTTATAAACCTTCTCATGTTGGACTCGGCCCAAACTTTATTTCTTATATATTTTTTTTCTTGACCGTTGTCGGCTACTATAGCAACGTGGTGAGTCTTGTTCACCCCGCCTCCTCCTCCTCCTCCTCCTCTTCCTCTCTGTCCTCCTCCTCCTCTTCCTCTTCCTCCTCTTGGGCAAACGATTTTATTATGGAATTCCCTCAGAAACAAAAACGTTAATAAATAAGTCAATTAATAATAAGGAAAAAAAAGGAGGAGGAGGAAGGGGAGGAGGAAACGACAGAAGAAGATGAAGAGATAGAGGAGGAGAAAGACGGAGGAGGAGGAGGAGGACGAAGACAACAAAAAGGACGAAGAGGACAAATAAGAGGTAAAGGAAGAGGAGGAGGAGGAGGAGGAACACAGCAATGAGGACAACGATGAAGAAGAAGAGGAGGAGAAACAAATCAAGGGGATAGAGGGGGGTGAAAGTGCGTTTGGGGGGAATTGAGGGGGAAGGTGCGTGGGGGGGTGGAGGAGGGAGTGGGGGAGAGGTGGAAACCTTAGACAAACAGTCTTGCAAACAGAGCGATACATTTTTTTTTTCCTTTTTTCATTTTCTTTTTTCATGGCGCCCTTTTTGCATTTGTCTAATGGGCGAGCTGGAAAAAAGAGGAGGAGGAGGAGGAAGAGGAGGAGGAGGAGGACGAGGATGGGAAGGAAGATGAGGAGGATGGGGAGGAAGAGGAGGGTGGTGGAGAGGAGGAGGGTAGTGGGGAGGAGGAGGAGGAGTAGGAGGAGGATGGGGAGAAGAAGAAGGAGGAAGGAGGAGGGGTAGGAGAAGAGGAATAGGAGGATGGGGACGAAGAGGGTAAGAGGAGTAGGAGGAGGAGGGTAGGGAAAGATGCGGAGGAAGTGGAGGAGGGGAGGTGGAGGAGGAGAAGGCGGAGGTGGAAGAGGGGGAGGTGGAGGGGGAGGGGAAGGAGGAGGCTGGGGAGGTGGAATTGGTGGAGGAGTAGTAGGGAGGTAGAAGAAGAATAGGGAGGTAGAAGAGGAATAGGAAGGTGGAAGAGGAGGAGGAAGGTGGAAGAGGAGAACTGAGTGGAATGGAAGAATGATTTGGAGGTGGAGGAAAAGGAGGTGGAGTGGTGAAGGATGGGGTAAACACACACACACACACACACACACACACACACACACACACACACACACACACACACGCACACACACACACACACACATGCACTGTATCCATTCTAGGATTCTAGGGGGGATTACAGTGTGCGTGTTTATCTATCCTTCCCCACATCTAATCTCCCCATTACCCCCCCAATATCATCCCCCTCCCCCTCCCCCCTCCTCTTAAGGTAATTCATTACCGATAGTATCCAAAAGTAGGTGTTGAACACCACCGAATGATTGCTTGGGGGTGATAACACGTGTTGTTACGTGGTATTGGTGTTATCGGTGTGTGTGTGTGTGTGTGTGTGTGTGTGTGTGTGTGTGTGTGTGTGTGTGTGTGTGTGTGTGTGTGTGTGTGTGTGTGTGCGCATGCCGTTTTCTGTGTACACAGTACTGGTTGTACCGCTGTACATTTTCTTCAATGCGTGTACATAAGTACACATAAAAGACATGTTAATTGGCCCATGAATAGGGACTCTCTCTCTCTCTCTCTCTCTCTCTCTCTCTCTCTCAAAAAAAAAAAAAAAAAAAATATATATATATATATATATATGTGTGTGTGTGTGTGTGTGTGTGTGTGTGTGTGTGTGTGTGTGTGTGTGTGTGTGTGTGTATGATAATAATAATAATAATAATAATAATAATAATAATAATAATAATAGTAATAATAATAATGATAATAATTATTATTATCTTTATCATTATTATCATTCAGGTCTTGAAAATTGTACCTTTACTTAACCTAACACACTCCTTATCTTAAACACTCCTAACCCCTTGACCGGGTCATCCCCTAAACTGACTCAAATTGCTGGGCGCTAACCAAAACAAAATATATAAATTGCGCCACGGTAGGAAACTTGCTAAAAATAACAACCCAAACAGTTGGAAACACTGCAACCGGGGAAAAAGTTGTGAATTAAGAGGATACGATGTTCTCGTCCTGCGCGTCAACCCGTCTTATCTTTAATCTTATTTTTTCGTTTCGTTCAGGGGCTGGGGAGCTGACTATAATGAAGAAGTTAAAAAAAAAAAAAAAATCTGACGCACCATTATTTACCAAAATCATGCCAACACGCCCATTATCATATTCATATACAATTAAATATATATTTTTAATCAAGGATGTACGAGCACTATTATATATAAAAATATTTCAAATAATATACGAGTATATGTAACTTTTCACATAATATAAATGGAAAACTGTGGGACAGAAATTAACGTCCGCGATAATAATCTAACTACAGTAGAATACGATTTGCAGGTTAGTGACGTCACCAAGAGGTTAAGGTTGTTTTTCTGACAAAACCACTAAGAAAATATAATCTTAACCTGGTTTGCTAGTTAATTCTTAATTAAGTTTATTTGGCTTACTGGCTTATCTATAAAAGTTCTCTTTAATGTTAATGAAGTTTGATACTAACTTTTTGTTGCTAGGAAATGTTGTTTTAAATGTACAGGTCTGATGGACCCTCCATCCACGGTACGATCTGGCCTTAAGGCCGCCAGACAGATCTGGTCGGATCTGACCTGATTGGATCATGTATGTCGGTCGAACGAACCAAAATCAACGCGACCCGGCACCCCAACTATCGTGGGCAAGGAGTTGTGTGTCTGTGTCTGTGTGTGTGTGTGTGTGTGTGTGTGTGTGTGTGTGTGTGTGTGTGTGTGTGTGTGTGTGTGTAAAGCCACAGCATTACCCATAGATCGGTCATATGTTAGGTTTGAGCTCTCATCCCAGAGGGTGACAGCTGTCCATCACAAGTCCAACACATGTTCCAAGACAATGGTGATCTCTCACACACACACATACACGTACACGCACAATAAAAAAAATTAGTCAAAAATATATATAAATAAATAAATAAATAAATAAAAATAAAAATATAAAATACGTAATGTTAAAGAAATGTCCTAACACTACCAGAAGAACGAAAACAAAAACAAAGGAAAACACTCACAAAGAGATAAAAAGAAGAAGAAAGGAAGACAAAATTTTTGAAAAGGGGAAATTCATTAAGAAATAAAAGAAAAACAAGTAAAAATAAGACACAAGTATAATAAAAGTATAGTAATGGATACATATTATATATATACATATATACACATATATATATATATATATATATATATATATATATATATATATATATATATATATATATATATGTACATAGGTGAGTAAAGGGAAGTCCAAGCCTCCGGAAAAAGGAAAGTAATTTAGGTTAGGATTTTTCTTAGGCAGCCTCTCTTGGGATATGTTGAGAGAGAGAGAGAGAGAGAGAGAGAGAGAGAGAGAGAGAGAGAGAGAGAGAGAGAGAGAGAGTGTGTGTGTGTGTGTGTGTGTGTGTGTGTGTGTGTGTGTGTGTGTGTGTGTGTGTGTGTGTGTGTGTGTGTGTGTGTGCGTGTGTGCGCGCCCGCGCGTGCGAGCCCGTTGGCACTCAACCTAGCACGGCCTTTTGTAAGTGGCACGTGTTACGTCCAAATTAAACACCCCTCCCTCGCAACTCGAACCTGAGCTCTATCATTCTCTCTCTCTGTCTCTCTCTCTCTCTCTCTCTCTCTCTCTCTCTCTCTCTCTCTCTCTCTCTCTCTCTCTCTCTCTCTCTTTCTCCTCCTCCTTTGTTCTTTGACTTCTTTCTTCTCTTGTCTTTCTTCATCTTTGTTCTTTCTTGTTCTTTTTGTTCTTACAACTGAATTACACACTCTGATGAACCTCTTGATGTCTTGCTACAAATGGGGACTTAGGAAACAATAAAGGAAATAAATAAATAGGTCTCTATCCATTATTTTTACTACAAAAAATAAAAATAAAGAGAGACAGAGAGAGAGAGAGAGAGAGAGAGAGAGAGAGAGAGAGAGAGAGAGAGAGAGAGAGAGAGAGAGAGAGAGAGAGAGAGAGAGGAGGGCTAATTTGGTACATGTACAGTTGCCTCCACTTCCAAGCTCTCCATTCGATGTGGCCGTCCCGAGCAATGGTTTCAGGGCGTCTGTTCCACGTCGGACTTGCAGAGAAGGGGCGAGAGGGGATGTGGGGGAGGGAGGAGGAGAGGTGGGGGAAAGGGGGGAGATGTTCTTAAAGTCTGCCCTGGGGAGTACCCAAGAACAACAACAATAACAATACTAATAACAACAATGACGACAACAACAACAATAGTGGGTAATATCTCAAGGTCGTAAAGATACGACCTCATAGGATTACGATTATCGTAAATGTACGATAAAGGTATGAGGCGTACAGAAACAGGGGGGCACATCCGCCACTTTTACGCCTTTCATTATCCGTGCTCAACTCGAAACAAATGCAAGTGGCGGGGATGCCCCTCTGTTTCTGGACGCCTCCCTTCGCCCACTCGAACTCTTGCATTTCCTCGATCTTCGAGTGTGACTTGATCCCAGATTCTTCTTCTTCCCTTCCTCTACCTCCTCCTCTTCCTTCTCCTCCCTTGAACAGAACATATAGTTTTTCTTCTTCGCCTTCCTCTTCCTTCCCTACCTTCTCCTCTTCTTCCTCCTCCTTCTCCTCCTCCCTTGAACAGAACATGTATACATATTTTTTCTTCTTTCCCTTCCTCTTCCTCCTCCTCCTCTTTCTTTTACTCCTGCTCCTCCTCCTCCTCCTCTCTTTTCTCCTCTTCTTCCACCTCTTCTTACGCTTCCTCCTCTTCCTTCACTTCCTTTTCTTTCTCCCCTTCCTCCTTCTGCTCTTCCAACTCCTCCTGCTCTTCTTTTTCCTCCTTCTCCTTCTCTTCCTCTTCTTGTTCTTTCACCTCTTCTCATTTGCTCATCAAGAGCTCTTCATATGCCAGAAATTTCCTATTCCGTGCAATATCAGCATCTCTTTGCACAACACATTCACAAACGTTTCTTCTTCTTACTCTTCTTCCTCCACATCCTCCCCTTCTCCAATTCCCCCACTCCCTCTCCTCCACTTCCTCCTCCTCCTCGTTTAACTCGAGAAGCAGGGGTAAATCCCTTGCTAACGCACCTTCTTACAGTTCAAATCTCCCTTCCCTCACTGTCGCTCTCCCCCCTCTCACCCTCTCCCTCCCTCTCCCCGCATTGTCTGTCCCCAGAGTCTTCTCTCTTTGTGGCTCTTGTTCTTCTTCACCTCTTCCTTATGTATCTTCCTCCTCCTCTTCCTCCTATTCTTACTCCTCCTCCTCCTCCTCCTCTTTTCCAAAGTTTTCTTCATCTTCTTTCCTTCGTCTTACCCATTCGCTTCCTCTACCTCCTCTTCTCCTCCTCGTCTTCTTCTCTTCCTCCTCCTCCCACTCCCTCCTTTATCATCTCTTCCTCTCTTTCCTCTTCCTCTCCCCAACTTCATTAACTTCCTCCTATTCTCCATCACTGTTCCATGATTCCTTCATTTTCCTCCTCCTCCTCCTCCTCCTCCCTGGGGATCCTCTTTCCTCTTCAGGTTCAACACTTCGTCTCTCATTACCTTCTCTTTCCCCCCACCCCCCTCCTTCTCTCTCCTCTTTTTCTCTCTCCTCTCTTTCTCCCCTCTCTCTTTCTCTCCTCCTGTCTCTCCCTCCTTCTCTCTCTCTCTCTCTTTCTCTCCTCTCTCTCTCTCTCCTTCTCTTTCTCTCCTATCACTCCCTCCTTCTCTCTCTCTCTCTCTTTCTCTCTAATGCCTTCTATATCTTCTTCCACTCCCCTTCCTCCACTTCCATGCAACCCTCCCCTCCACTCCTCTTTATCTATCTTTCCCTCTTCCCCTCCCCCTCTCCCTCCACCACTCCACGCCTCCTCCTCTTCCCCTCCTCTTACCCCTTCCCCTCCACTCCCACATTCCTCAAATCCCTGTCGAAGTAATCAACATTTAAGGGAGCGTTTGGGGGCACCTACACGGACCTGAGTCACGCAGCGTTGTTCTAATGCCTAGAGAAGAAAATTGAAAATTATAATAGAATGAAATAAAATCAGATAAAAATAAAAAGTAAATATAATAAAAATAAAATACAGTAAAATAAAATAAAAATAAATTTAAACCAACTAAAATAAAAAGAATGAAATAAGATAAAGTAAAACAAAATGAAAATAAAATAAAGTAAAATAAAATTGAATAAATTAAAATAAAAGAAAATTTAATCAAATCAAATAAAAATATAAACAAATAAAAGAAAAAAAAACTAAATCAAAACAAATAGATTTATATCCTCCTTAAACTCCTTTGATACAATCCTTCAGACTCTTCTTCCTCAGTGCGAATCTCAAGGATAGAAGCGCTGGTTACAGATCTGTGTCGTCTTCTCTTCATCTCCTTCCTTCTGACAACCGCGTTGTTAGGCGACACCTAAGTTAGAGGAGGAGGAGGAAGAGGAGTAGATAGAGACGGAAGAGGAGATAGAGGCGGAAGAGGAGTAGATAGAGACGGAAGAGGAGATAGAGGAGGAAGAGGAAGAGGAGGAGGAGGAAGAGGAGGAGGAAGATGAGTAGATAGAGACGGAAGAGGAGATAGAGGAGGAGGAAGAGAAAGGTGAGGAGTAGGAGGAGGAAGGAGATGAGTAGGAGAGGAAGGAAGAGGAGGAGGAAGAGATGAAAGGAAAAGAGGAGGAGGAAGATTAAGAAAAGGAAGAGGAGTAGGAGAAGGAAGATGAGGAGAGAGAGGAAGAGGAGGAAGAAGAAGGAGGATGAAGAGGAGTAGGTGAGGGAAGATGAGAAAGAGAAGAAAGAAGAGGAGGAGGATGAAGAAGAGAGGGAATAATAGGAAGAGGAAGAGGAGGAGGAAGTGGAGGAGATGGAGGAGGAGGAAGAAGAGGTTTTACTTAGTGTGGGATACTTATAATGGAGGTGGAGGTGGTGGTAGGTAGAGGTGGTGGTAATAGTGGTGGTGTAGCTGATGGTGGTAGGTAGAGGTGGTGGTAATAGTGGTGGTGTAGGTGATGGTGGTAGGTGGAGGTGGTGGTAGGTGGAGGTGGTTGGTAGGTGGAGGTGGTGGTAGGTGGAGGTGGTGGTAGGTGGAGGTGGTGGTAGGTGGAGGTGGTGGTAGGTGGAGGTGGTGGTAGGTGGAGGTGGTGGTAGGTGGAGGTGGTTGGTAGGTGGAGGTGGTTGGTGGATGGAGGTGGTGGTAGGTGGAGGTGGTGGTAGGTGGAGGTGGTGGTGTAGGCAGAGGTGGTGGTGGTAGAGGTGTAAGTGGTGTAGGTGTAAGTGTCGGTGGTGGTAGCAATGGTGGTGCAGGTAGAGGTTGTGGTGGTGTAGGCACAGGTGATAGTTGTTGTGGTGATGGTGGCATTGTTAGGTGTGGCTCCAGTGTGGGACGACAGCACGAGCTACGCAGGTAGTATGTCTTATGCTTTCTCAAGGTCATCGAAGACCTAATAGAGATCGGAACGCTATGTCGGATCACTAGGGGGGAGGATGGGGGTGATAAATGGGATTAGGGGGGTTGTTAATCCCCCCTTCCCCCCTCTCGCCCCCTTCTGAGGCATCATACTCC
>NC_134780.1:5482696-5487696 GCF_046742065.1 Oratosquilla oratoria | reverse complement strand
ATTTCACTGTATCATGCGATGGCCTCAGCCATGATGAATCCACTGCTTGACGAAGACCTCCCTAACCACTCCTGCAAACTTCACCGTTACTATTATCATTATCATTATTACTACTACTACTATCATTATTATTATTATTATTATTACTATTATCATTATTATTGTTATTAAAAAAAGTATTATTATTATTAAATTATTCAAATTTCTATCTTTATCTTTATTATTATTATCATTATTATTGTTACAACTACTATCAATATTTTCATTGTTATCATTAATGTTGTCATCATATTTACCACTTGTTAAACTTTATCATTACTTAGCCACAATGAATATGTAATGTTCACACTAGTCACCAACTATGGTAACACGGGGAGGTAGTGAGGTCCACCCCATGTATAAAATGCCCACAGCCTGTTTGTACACCATTCCTTTGAAAAAGCATACCTGCGAAACTAGTCAGGAATAAACTCAAGACTAAGACTCCTGTGTTTCCTACTCCGCTTACGTCAACCTGTCAGAATGTCTCAACATTATATATATATCTATATATATATACATATATAATATATATACATATATATATATATATATATATACATATATATATATATACATATACATATATACACACACACATATATATATATATATATATGTATATATATATATATATATATATACATACACACACACACATATACACACACACACACACACGTATATTATATATATATACATATATATATATACACACACACACATATATACATATATATATATATATATATATATATATATACATACATACATATATGGCAGATTCAAAACTTCCATAGTCCTTCCTCTGTTCCGGATGATCTTCCTCAATTGCTTTCCTTTCCTCAACTTCAACCTCAACATCTTCCTCAACCAAACCGAATTCCTGACCTTTACAATAGACCCCAACACTACAGCACCGCGAGGGTCCAAAAGGATAGAATCGCTGGTAAACTGGTCCATAACAACAACGGCTTCCAAGCCCACCAACACCCTTAGAGCCATCTGGAGGTGCAGCCCCGAGGGGCTGTCACTCGGTTCCCGGACAATGGTTCCCAAGGCCACGAGGAGCAAAACTTTGGAGACTTGATTAAAGACTTTGTGCTGTGACGTGTAGACGACAGCTACCTGTTTCTCAACGCCCACATAAATTGGTGATCACACTGAGCTATTTTTTCTCCGACCTCCGATTCATCGGCGGTATACCGCCTACCTCCAACTCTTTTTTATTTTCCCCGCCGTAAAATCACTGTGGCAAACTATTTTGTTTTTTCAACAAAAACACATAGAATGTGATTTGATATTATGCTGGAGGAACATTAACTTCCTCCAGCATATCAGGTTACCTCCCGGAAGCTGTAGGCTGTAAATCTGCCCCAACTGTTGGAGGAAAAAACAGCCCAGTGTGATACGCAGAACCTCACCCATCATTAAATCGTCCGCCAACGCTGAAAATGGGCGTGAAGATGGTGTCTTTTTTTTTTTTTTTTTTTTTTTTCGTACCGCCCTCCCCTCACTTTTTTTTTCTTTTTCTTCAAGAAAAAAATCTTCTTTGATCCTTCTTAATAAGAAGCTCTGGTTACTACGGTTGTTGCCGGATTATGTCTTGGGGAGGAATAAGGTTACTATGAGCTTCTTATCTTGAGTGAGGGAGGAAGAGTGAGGGAGAGAGAGGAGAAGGAGGAGGGAGGAAGAGGGAGGAGAGAGGAAGAGGGAGGAGAGAGGAGGAAGAGGAGGGAGAGAGGAAGAGGGAGGAGAAAGGACAAGGAGGAGGAAGGAGGAGGAGGAGGAAGAGGGAGGAGTGGCTGGATGAGGATGAGGACGAGAAAGAAGATGAGGAACAGGAGTTGTGGAAGGAATAGGAACAGAAGAGAGGAGAGAGGAGGGAAGAGGGAAGAGAGAGGAGGAGGAAGAGGGAGGAGCTGGATGAGGATAAGGGCGAGAGGGAGAATGAGGAGTAGGAGGAATAGGATGAGGGGGAAGGGGAGGAAGAGAAGGAAGAGTAGGAGGAGCAGAGATAGGAGGAGGAGGAGGAGGAGGAGGAGAATAGGTAAAGGAAAACGAAGAGGAAGAAAGGAAGTGGAAGAGAATGAGGATGGGAGAAGGAAGAGAAGTAAGTGGAGGAGGAGGAGGAGAAGGAGGAGAGAGGAGAAAAGGAAAAGTAGCTACAGCAGGAATAGGAGGAAGAGGAAGAGCTGGAGGTGGAGGAGGATGTGGAAGATAAGAATGAGGAGGAGGCGAAGATGGAAAAAATAAATAGGAGGACAACCACCACCACTACCACCACCTCAACCACCCCCTCCTCACCATCACTACCACTACCACCACCACCACCACCATCACCACCTCCAACTAAAAACAAATCCTTAATGTAACGTGTGACCCTCGTAGCTTTACGATGTCCAAATCCGACTCGTATTTGCTCTTGCGATCTGCTTACAACTTCCATTCTTAAGAACATAGATGATAAGAACATGAGATTGGAGAAGACCGCAAGAGACCTTAAGGCCTACACTAGACAGTTCCATGTGCCTTACAACCTGTCATCCCCATAGATAAAGTTTCAGCGTTAACTAATTGGTTACTAACTATTCCATTCGTTAACCACTTTGTAGGTAAACCAGTTCTTGCCTATTTCCATCTTAAACCTAAATGTGGCCAATTTAAACCCATTACTACGAGATCTAACCTGATCTAAGGTTCACATCCGATTAACAAAGTTATTAAGCTGCCGCTACGTGATTTGATCTATCTGAAGGTTGTTCTCTATCGCTATCATGACTCATATAATTCATGAAGCTATGACAAGAAACCTGGCATTTATATATATATATATATATATAAATATACATATATATATATACATATATATATAAATATATATATATATATATGTATATATATATATGACGTAAGTGGAAGTAGAAAGCACAAGAATCTTAGTCTGAGCTTATTCCTGACTAGTTTCGCAGGTATGTTTTTTTTTTCTTTGAAAAGGCATGCCTGCGAAACTAGTCAGGAATAAACTCAGACTAAGACTCCTGTGTTTCCTACTCCACTTACGTCAACCTGTCAGAATGTCTCAACATATACACACACACACACACACACACACACACACACACACACACACATATATATATATATATATATATATATATATATATATATATATATAAAGTAAAAAATAATATTGGTGCTATATCAACAATACGCCATTTTTCATCATTACCACAATAAATAAATAAATAAATAAAACGCCAATTACGATCATGATCGCTGTCGGTTTGGCGGTATTCCGAAGTTCCTAGCCAGCGTCTCGTACCATCCCTCTCATACTAACCTAACCAGCAAAGGTCCCGGAAATCTCATAAAATGACGGCAATATCGTCTTCATTTACCAAACACTCAAAGCAATCCTTGCTCAATTCTTTCTTAATCTCTTTGCCGAGAGATGGAAGGGGGAAGGGGGAAGGGGAAGGGGGAAGGGGGAAGGGGAAGGGGGGCGTTTATCCCCTACTTCCCCCCCCACCACCACCACTAACGATATCTCGCTAACAAGGGACCGAATACGACACAAACTAAACACCAGGACATCCTTAAACTCGCTAGTTTTAAGCAGCATAGCATCATTCTTCAGAGTGCGTCGGAATGCATCAGATTCTGGCTTTAGTTATGACGCAAAGGAACGATTCTGACTTTTATTTTAACGTCTGGAACGCTCTTTACTCTTTAATGGCTCTTGTCTTGTATCATTTCTCTTTCCCTCTTTTACGAGATCTCAAACACTATATCGCCACGTTGAGGACCTCGAATTGACAAAAGTATGTTTAAGAAAGAAATAAGCAAGAACTGATTTACAAAGAGAGTGGTTAACAAATGGAATAGACTTAGTAACCATGTAGTGAGCGCTGAAACTATCGGTTGTTTTAAGAAACGGTTAGATAACTTTATGGATGGGGATGACAGATGGTAAAGGACATGGAACTGCATAGTATAGGCCTTATGGTCACTTGCAGTCTCCTCCAGTTCCTGGTCCTTTCACTTTAAGAGTTCAGTTTGTATACAATCTCATTTGAGAGATCTACTTCCAAATATCCTTTGTGTTGTCATTATAGTTTTGATTCATTTGAATAAATGATAGGACAAATATGGAAGATGGTAGAAAGTGGATTATCAAATTACAACGAATAACATATCAAAGACATGCCAACAATCTTTATCTCACTACAATCTCAGATAAAAATGAATGAAATTAATGAAATCAATGACATAAATGAATGAGAAAATAAAAAGATAAAAAGAAATACATTAATACATTCATATACCAAAAGGACCTTTTTTCCGTATACATATCAATAAACACGAAATTTTCTGTCCATCTGGACCCCTTGTATTTTAGTCTACGATTGCTGTACATACATTTTCGGAATCAGGATAATCCCAGGATTGAAAATCGGCCCTTCATTTGGCTCTTCGGCATTGGGATCAGGTTCTGGATGAGGATTTGTTATATGCTAACAGTTGAAAATTCCAATTTTATAAGCTCCAAAATTTTGTGAGCTTTCAAGATTTTCATTTATATGTGGTAATTCTATGTTTCAAATCTAAGATGGTATGTTACCAATCAATGATTTACTATCGTTACTCTCTTTAGTTTTGGGCCCTCAGCAGGAGATAGCTTCAAAGTCCACTCGGACTGTGGATTCTAAGCTAGTAAATAAACAAATAAATAAATAAATATATGTGTAGATACATATACTAAAAAGGCCCGTTCCCCCATGTAAGTGTATAAATAGATTAACAAAAAAGAAAATAAATAAATAGATAAATAAATATTTAGATACCATACATATACTACAAGGTCCTTTTCTCCAAATATGGTTATAAACAGATAAACAAATAAACAAAAAATAAATTAACAAATATGTAGACACGTACACATACTAAAAGGCCCTTTT
>NC_134780.1:5475196-5477696 GCF_046742065.1 Oratosquilla oratoria | reverse complement strand
GCTATTACTGGAATAAGAAAGAAGAAAAAAAAAGAAGAAAAAAAATTACCATTGTGACACAGGGTTATGGTAGGAAGACATTAATATTTGTACACACACACACACGTGCGCGCGCACACACACAAAACGAAGGAACTGACAATAAAGATAAATTATTTGTACATATTAACTTATTATTCCTGCACGCCTTCGCTATTCATATCAAGTTAATTGATTACATTGTCACAGTCATTTGTCTCTACATGTAGACTAATCAGAGTAGATATGCATTCTACAAAAAACAAAACAAAAAATCTTCCTCGGTGATGAAATTCGTCCACTTCTGAGCCACTTTTTTTTTTCTTTTTTGCGGCCCACTACCATTTCTGAGCCACTTCTTTGTAGCCAACTACCATTTCTAAGCCACTTCTTTGTAGCCAACTACCATTTCTAAGCCACTTTTTTGTAGCCGACTACCATTTCTGAGCCTTTTTTCTTTTTGTAGCCGACTACTATTTCTGAGCCACTTTCATGTTGTAAACGACTACCACTTCGCAGCCACTTTTTTTGTGGCCGACTGCCATTCCTGAGCCACTTTTTGTGGCCGACTACCATATCTGAGCCACTTTTTTGTGGTCAACTGTGACCGAAGCCACACAGCCGCCTCCCCCATACTCCTCACTCTCAATTTCATTTCATTTTAGAGATCAAAGCGGAGAAGAATTCCCAATTTGGCGACGAAGAAGAAGAAGAAGAAATGTGCATGGACGCGCACACACGCACACGCACACATATATACGCACACATACACGATGGGGCGTATGGAGGGTAAGAGGGGCTGGGGGACTATGGAGTTATAAGAAATGGAGTTGTGTAAGGAATGGAGGGCAGTTGAAGAGAATGAAAAAGTGGAGAGAATGTGGAGGAAGTGATGAAGGGATGGAAGGAGCGGACGGGTGGAGGGAGGGGAAAAATGGAGGAAGAGATATGAAGTGAATGGAGTGGAGTGGAGGCAATTTATCTGTGGATCAAGTGGATGGATAGAACGGAGGGGTGGAATGATAGTCAGGTGGAGATGTGGAGGTGGAGATAGTGGACAAATGTGTGTGTGTGTGTGTGTGTGTGTGTGTGTGTGTGTGTGTGTGTGTGTGTGTGTGTGTGTGTGTGTGTGTGTGTGCGTGTGTGTGTGTGTATACACACACGCACACACACACACACACACACACACACACACACACACACACAAACACACACACACACAAACACATATATTGTATAATTTGTGGTCGAATCCTCAAACTGCTTTCTTTGGTTATTCAATAAAAAATACATAAATCCTGAACGATAAGAACGTGACGGAGCCCCACGAGTACAAGGAGAGATCGCGGCACAACAAGGGAAGAAAACCAAGGCCGTGGAAGACAAATAGCCGTGGAGGGACGCTCGGCGCCGCGCCGCCATGAACGGACGTCAAGAAGAGCGAGCGGCAGATGGAAGGAGACACTGAGTGAACACAGAGAGAGAGAAAGAGAGAGAGAGAGAGAGAGAGAGAGAGAGAGAGAGAGAGAGAGAGAGAGAGAGAGAGAGAGAGAGAGAGAGAGAGAGAGAGAGAGAGAGAGAGAGCGAGGGAGAGCGAGTGAGAGCGAGTGAGAGAGTGAGTGAGAGAGAGAGAGAGAGAGAGAGAGAGAGAGAGAGAGAGAGAGAGAGGGGAGATGAAAATAAAAAAATAAAAAAAGAGGACAAAATTAGGAGAAAGAAAAAAGAATAAGGAAAAAAATGGGGGAACGAAGGGAAAACAAGACAAAAAAAGGGGGGGGGGTGAAATAAGAAAAAGAAATAAGGGGAAATATTAAAAAAGACAAAAGGCAAAAAAGGAGAAATTTAAAAAACTAAAAGAAAAATAAGAAAAAAGGGAGAGAGCGAGAGAGAGAGAGAAGCCCAGAAGGAGTGAGGGGATGGAGATGGAGATGGAAGGAGACGGTCAGTGAGCAGAGAAAGAGGAAAAAGGAAGATAGAAAAGATAAAAAGAGTGGAAAGAGGAGAAAGGAGGAAGAGAGGAAGAAATTGACGACGTGGAAGAGGAAGAGGGAAGAGAATAGAGGAGAGGAGAGGTGACAGAGATGGAGATGGTACTCTTTTTTCTTTTTAGCAATAACCACCGCTTCTATCCATAAGTTCGTTTTACACGGATCGACTTTCCGCCGTGCGCCGTCCACGGCTCGAAGTCGTGCTCCCAAATAACCACGGGTGTCTATGAAGGCTTTCACACGTGGTCGTAGTCGTGTCGTGTTTAAGCGTCCATAAATACCCATGGTTATATAGCACGACGTCGCGTCGTCCACGGCGCAAAGTCGATACGTGTAAAATGAGCCTTAGGGGGGGATATCGCACCGAAGAGGTGTAGTAACAGTGGTTAAAAAATAATAATAATAATAAAAAAATTAATAATAATAATATATAATATATATATATAATGATAATAAAATTTTCCAATCTTATTTTCATTTATTTATTTTTGAGT
>NC_134780.1:5465196-5467696 GCF_046742065.1 Oratosquilla oratoria | reverse complement strand
GGAAGATGATCAGGAGGAAGAAGAGTAGGAGGAGGAGGAAGTGGTTCAGGATGATCAGGAGTATCAGATGGAGGAGGAGGAAGAGAAGGAGGGAAAAGAGGAGGAGGGAGGAAGAGGAGGAGGAAGAGAAGGAGGAAGAGGAGGAGGAAGAGGAGAAGTAGCAAGAGGAGGAGGAGAAGGAGGAGGAGGAGGAAGGAGGGGGGGAGATGACTTTGGTGTTCTTAAGGAGCCGGTACCGGGAAGAATATGATCCGGTCTCAGAAGCGAAGGAACCGGAAGAAGAAGAAGAATCTGGTCTTCCAGATCGAGAGGACGAGGGGCAGTGAAGCCAAAAAAAGTATCTTTACTTTTGCGTTACAGTGAGCTTCTATAAGTGTACAACTTGGAAGGCGAGACTCACAGAAGAAGAAAAAAGATAATAATAATAATAATGATGATAAAGAATACAAAAAATAAAAACACAAAAATAAATCAGTAAAATATATATATACATGTATATATATATATAACATTACATAATCAAATAAGTAAATAGATAAAAAAATAAAATAAAACAAATCAAAACGTTATTTCGAGTGTTGCATTACATAAGCCTGCCTTACAAAGAATATATTAATGATTATACAAGTAAATAACTATATATATATGCAGAAAAAACACTGGGAAATAAGAAGCTTAGTCCGAACGTTTTCGTCTATTTAAGACATTATCAAGGAATACACAGATACAGAGACATAGGTGGATATAAATATACATAAAGTAGAAGACAAGCTAGGAACATGGGAAGGACACACAAGATGCTTCATAATCAGGTAGGACGTTTGGTCACATGACGTTACGTCACATGACGTTACGTCACCCCGGCCTAGTAACACTTGGAGAATTTTTTACAATTTTATCAATAATAAAATCATCAAGTTCAAATAATCCTAAACTTAAATTAATATTATGGTCAAAAGTTTGCTTAATATGACTGGATTCGATAATGTTTCTAATAAAGATCTACAAGAAATTATTACATTAGAATTATCCCAGTCAATAGGATGGTTGTGGTCTCTTACATGGATAAAAAGGCCACTGGAACTTTGCCCACTCCTTACACTATATTTGTGCTGATTTATCCTAGTTTTTAAGTCTTTACCAGTTTGGCCGATATAAAATTTGTTACATTTAAGTAAAGACAACCCTCATTTACTTCAGGTGAATTTTTAATGAGCTTACTTTTTATAGTATTGTTATTTTTGAAAACCAAGTTGATGTTGAATTGTTTGAGAATATTAGGCAGACCAACTAATTTCTCACTGTAAGGAAGAACCAAAAGGTTCTTTTTGTCAAATACTTTTCTTTCGTGTGAGGTGTTATGGAAAGTTTTGTAAGCCATTTTATGAGAAGTGTCTACTAAGTGTTTTGGATATTTTAATTCAGAAGCTATGCTATATATCTTCCTCAGCTCATCATCCAAAAATTCCGGGCTACATATCCTGTAAGCTCTAAGAAACATAGAACTAAAGACAGAAAGTTTTGTCTTCTGATGATGAGCCGAGTAAAAGTGGACATATGATGCGACATTAGTTGGTTTTCTATAAACGTCATATTTAAATTGTCTACCATTTCGATGAATTAAAATATCCAAAAATGGTAATTTATTCTCTATTTCTATTTCAAAAGTGAATTTAATTGAAGGGACCATACCATTTAGTTTTTCAAGGAATAAATTTAAGTTACGCTTAACTGGCCAAAGACACAAGATATCATCAACATATCTTTTCCACACAACTTGTTGGGGAAGAATCCTAGGTAGTAGTTTCATCTCAAAGAATTCCATGTACAAGTTACTAAGTACTGGGGACAGAGGGTTTCCCATTGCCATACCAAATTTTTGTACATAGAATTCACCATTAAAAACAAATTTACAATTTACAATACACAACTTAATGAGTTCAATTATGGTTTTAGCTGGAAGTGGCAAGTCATGTTTTGATAATAATTCTTCTTCAATATATACCAATAAGTCAATTACGGGAACACGGGTGAAGAGCGAAGTTATATCAAAACTAACTAGTTTAAAATCATAACAAATTTCTTGATTATTCAAATAATTAATGAAATCAACATTATTTGTGACGTGGGAAGAAGATATTGTACCCACTAAAGGACTCAAAATAGTAACAAGCCATTTGGATAAATTGTAAGTGACGGATCCTGTGGAACTGATGATGGGTCTAACTGGATAACCAGGTTTATGGGTTTTAATCAATCCATACATGTAAGGCAAGGAAGGGGACAAAGAAGATTTTTTTTTATCAGATGTTCATGCCCTTTCAGAATCTTTTTAACATTACGATTAAACTCACTATTTACAGATTCAAGCGGGTTTTTAGTAAGTTTTGTATATGTTTCACAATCTCTCCAGCTTTCTTCTTTGTCCCCTTCCTTGCCTTACATGTATGGATTGATTAAAACCAACATCAACTTGGTTTTCAAAAATAACAATACTATA
>NC_134780.1:5447696-5460196 GCF_046742065.1 Oratosquilla oratoria | reverse complement strand
TTTTTTCCCTAAAGAAAAAAAAAAAAAAAAAAAAAAGCGTAGACTCAAAGGTGACTTGATACAGGTCTTTAAGATTCTAAAAGGAATTGAAAAATCAAAAGTGACGAAAAATTTACATTGAATGAGAATTCGACAAGATATAATGGTCTCAAACTGCCAGGAAACAGATTTAATTTGGAAGTGGGTAGAAACAACTTCGCCAACCGTGTAGTTAATGAATGGAATAAACTTCCTGCAAAGGCAGTGCAATGTAGTTCAGTTCGAGGCTTAAAGATTCGTTTAGATAAACATCTAAGCTAGATGCTGTAATGACTGCCATTTATTTTATATTATTTGTTTATTGTTTGTTATCATTTGTCCGTTTATTATTTACTTGATTTTCATTTATAATTATTCATCTGTAAATTTATTATCATTTACTACTTACGTGTTTATTATTCAACTATACCTATGCATTTATTTTATTTATTATTATTTATATTATTATAATTTTAATCTTATTTTATTTTCTTACAATTATTATGTTTACTTTCTTTTTCGAATCCGACCTAGTTATGGACCAAAAGGCCTCCTGTGGGCATGCTCCACCTTTGTAAATCCTTTGTAAATATATATACACATATATACATACATACTGTATGTATATATATATATATATATATATATATATATATATATATATATATATCCAAGAAATAGAAAAACTGCTTTGGGACGACATTCAAGACGAAGACGATGTGGTAACGAGGAGGGGGGAGAGGGGGAACGAAAGGGGGAACGAGGGGGAGAGGGGGAACGAGCGCCCATGAGCACAAGTGTTCATATTTATGTCCTCCCCCCATCCACCCTCCCCTTACCTCCCCCTCCTCCTCCACGCCTCCCCTATCCCCTCCCTCCTCCCCTTCCCCTCCCCTCCCCTGCCCCCTCCCACCACGGCCCAGGTGACACATAAAATCACCTCTTACACCAAAAAGTGAACTAAACATCACTGCCCCACACTTTTTCCTCCTCCTCCTCTTTCTCCTCCTCCTCGTATTCTTCCTCTTACTCTTCGATCATCATCGTCATCATCAGTGTCACTACCATTATCACCTTCACCTCCCCATTTCCTCCTCCTCTTCGTCCTCTTCCTCCTAGACTTCTTCCTATTCCTCTTCCTCCTCGTCCGCTTCCTCTTTCTCCTCGTCCTCCTCCTCCTCGTCTTCCCCCTCCTCTTCCTCTTCGTCCTCGTCCTTCTCTTCTTCTTCGTCCTCTTCCTCCTCGTCCTTCTCTTCCTCGTCCTCCCCTTCCTCCTCCTCTTGTCCTCTTCCTTCTCTTCCGCGTGTTCCTTCGTTTTTTTTCGGCCACTTCATCCCCCGAGAACAAGTTTCCAACTTTGGGTAGTTTCACTACCGCGGCCAACAAGATTCCCAAAATCAAGCGTCGTCGGCCAGGCCAGGGGTCTAGGGGTTCCCTCCCAATGACTAAAATCCTCAGGAGGACGCCAGGATGAAATAGGATGACAATCCTTCGGAGGTTCGAATCCCGAAAAACAACCCCCCCCCCGAAAAAAGGGGGGGTGGGGAAGGCCAAACAACTCCCCCCCATCGTCTCCCCCTCCATCCCCCCTGTCCGTCTCCCCCACAGATCCACACAGACTCAGTTCACCTACTCCCCCCCCCTCACCCGAAGACGAGCTGAATACACTGTACCTCAACGAAACACCATTTTTATTCATGGAAGTTCCCCCCTTTTCCCCCTTTTTTCTCTCCCCTCTCCCCTCCCCTCCCCTCTCCCCCCACCGCAGGCACACAATGCCAAAGCCGTGAAAATGGAGGGAGAAAACCGTGATTAACCTGGAAACCTTTCTCTCACGCGGAGAGAAAAAGCCGAAAGGGAGATACAAGAGAACATGAACACGAGAGAGAGAGAGAGAGAGAGAGAGAGAGAGAGAGAGAGAGAGAGAGAGAGAGAGAGAGAGAGGGAGAGAGAGAGAGAGAGAGAGAGAGAGGAGGAGAGGATGACATGAGAGTGATAGTGAGGGAGATGGCAAAGTAGACAAGGGGTAAAGCAGAGAGGGAGAGGGAGAGAGAGAGAGAGAGAGAGAGAGAGAGAGAGAGAGAGAGAGAGAGAGAGAGGTACAGATAATGGTGAACGAAAGTTAGAAAGTATCTCAGAAACATCAAAACAAATTTAAAAGTTTTGGTCTGAAGTCAAAGAATTTGAGGGAAACTGGTATAAAATGAAGAGGAGGAAGAAGAGGAAGAAGAAGAAGACGAGGAAGACGAATCGGTTCGAAGAACGTAGAAACTTCGGGAAGATTGATCTGTGATAAAAGATAAAAAAGACGAAACGAAAAAATCTCAATAAGTGTAATTTTGTGTGTAGTTCAGCCTCAATCGTCCAATGCAGGACCTGCCCCTCCCCTGAGGGACGGTAAAGCCTCTGTACTACCTCACCACGGTGGTATAATCCGGATTGGTATGGTGGTATGTGTGGTGAGAAGCGCTGGACGCTGTATGTGAAGTCTTTTGGTATGATGGTATAATGGCTGCGTTTGTGAATGAAGTCTGAAGTATGTGTTATCAGGCCGAACGCATTAATGAGGTGCTATAAGCACATATATGTGACACTGACCTACCGCACCTCTATTGTCCGCTAATGTGGAGTAAGAGGGGCTGGGAAGGGGCTGGGAAGGGGCGAAAGTGCTTTACACTTATGGGAATCGAACCCGGACCTCTGGGTTCCAAGACTGGAAGGTTTCCAAGCAAGTTGAAAAAAACCATATATATATATATATATATATATATATATATATATAATATATATATATATATATATATATATGTGTGTGTGTGTGTGTGTGTGTGTGTGTGTGTTTGTGTGTACATAATAATAATAAAAATAACAATGACAATAATAATCACAAAAATAATAAAATGAATATGGCACAATCACCAGGACTAGACGGATTCATGAGTAAGGCTTAAACGCTGCACCGTTGTCTAAGGGATAGATCGGTGGACCTGCGATGGACCCTTAAGGCTGAACACACAGACACATATGAAGGTACGGAAGAGGAGAGAAATTACGGAATAATAGAAGCAAGAAAATCAGCAGAAACAAACAAACAAAATCACCATGCAAACAAATAAACACAAGCAAACAAATAAACAAAAAATCGAAAATAATTTTAGAAAAGGAGGATGGGAAAGGGAACAAACGTGAGAGATGAGCCGACAGGATCAGTTTTATGAAAGCGAGTTATGACTGACGGGGATGGACTGTGGGCCGTACGCGGTATTACGAGAGGGGACGGCCCTTGACGTGAGAAGAGGTAAGGAAATGAGCAAAGCCGTAACCAGCGCTTCTATCCTTTGGGGAAGATTTTTTTTTTTTTTTTGTCTCGGGTTTGTTTATTCCATACGAACTGTGTGTGTGTGTGTGTGTGTGTGTGTGTGTGTGTGTGTGTGTGTGTGTGTGTGTGTGTGTGTGTGTGTGTGTGTGTGTGTGTGTATCACATATGACAAATTAGTTATTATACGTGTGTAGGCCACAATTCAATATGACATCGCCTGTTACTAAATAATAATAATAATAATAATAATAATAACGATAACAATAATAATTATAATAACGATAATGATAATAAAGATAATGATAATAATAATGATATTATCATTAACGATAATAATAACGATGATAGAAGTAACAATAATGACAAAAATAATTTATAGAAAAAAATACAAATGAATAAGATTTAATTATACCGATTTCACTCATTAGTTAATCAATATTATATGAACACTTGCACCTCCCCCCCTACTCCCTCCCCGGTGAGCGGAAGAGAATTTTAGAATGCTCACACATACACACACACACACACACACACACACACACACACACACACACACACACACACACACACACAGGCACGCACGCACGCACACACGCTCCAGGCGTAAAAAAACGATATGCATAAATAAACAAATAAATAAATAATAAAAAAAAGTTATAAACACACACTGCACGTGTCGGCAAAAGGACCTAACGGCTACACTAATAACGAATTTCACAGCAAAGCAACGCGAGCGACTGAAAAACAAACCCAGAAAATAAAATTCACCCGTTAACACCAACCCCGGGTCAGCTGTGAGTCACCAACCCCCGGGGGAGAGGGGGGAGGGGGAGGCTGTGCTGCCACGAGAGCGGGGGAGGCGTTGGGAGGATAGAGGTGGGGGATAAGGCCATAAGATATGGGAGGGGGAGGGGGAGGGGAGAGGGGATGATGGGGGAAGGGGAAACGGGAATGAAGAAAGAAGGGGAGAGAGGGTTAGGGAAAAGAGAGAGGGTGGGTGGGGAGGGAGGAGAGAAGGAAGAGGGGAAAGAGCGAGGGAGGGGAGAGAGGAATGGGGAGGGGAGAAGGGGAGAGAGGGTTTAGGAAGAGAGGGAGGGCGAGGGGGAGAGGGAAGAGGGGAGAGGGAAGAGGGGAAGAGCAGAGAGAGAGATTAGGGAAGTGAGGAAGAAAGGAAAGAGAGAAGAGGGGCAAGGGGAGACAGAAAGAGAGGAAGAGGGGAGAGGGAAAAGGAAAGAGGAAGAGGGAAAAGGGGAGAGGAAGAAGAGAGAGGGGAAAGAGGGGGGGAAGGAGAGAATACGAAAGTGAGCAACGGGAGAGAAGAGAAGACAGGAAAGGGGAAAAGGGGGAGAGGGGAAAAGGGGAGGGGGAGAGTGATGAAGAGGGGAGAGGGGAAAAGGAAAAGGGGAGAGGAGAGAGGATGAGGGGAAAAGGGAACGGAGACGAGAGGAAGAAGGGAGAGGGGAAGAGGGGAGAGGGGAAAGATGGGGGAAGAGGAGACAGAGTAGGGAAGTCAGGAAGAGGGGAGAGGAGAAGAGGGGAGAGGGGAAGAGAGGAAGAGGAGAATAGGGGAAGGAGGGGGAAGCAGGAGAGAGAGAGAGAGAGAGAGAGAGAGAGAGAGAGAGAGAGAGAGAGAGAGAGAGAGAGAGAGAGAGAGAGAGAGAGAGAGAGAGAGAGAGAGAGAGAGAGGAGAGGAAAAGCGAAAGAGTTCCAAGGCTAAGAGGAGACCTTTTGCTCCATAACTAGAGCCGAGGAATAAAAAGCAAAACGGAATGAAGCAAAACAGATGAATAATTAAAAAAACAAATGAACACACATAATAATATATATAAAAACATAAAATAGTGCTCTGTGTAATTACACTACTAATTGTGACAATTACCGTCTCTGCGTTATTCAATGCTAGATCAACGCTTTATATATATATATATATATATATATATATATATATATATATATATATATGTACATATATACATATACACAATTAAGTTTGTGTGTGGGTAGGTGTATGTATACTTACCTAACTGCACTATATAGGAGAGAAGCAACGCTCGTGGGGCCCTGTTCCTTGCTCTCAAATTACCACACCTAATTTGAAATTCATGTGTGTATGCGTACATGTACATGTACACATGTGTACATGTATGTGCACCACTCCACAATAAATCCCGACTCTCCGACATCTCATCAGAAGTTACGTGATCAGGTTATCTTTAGCGGGACCCTCCGTCAATAAGTGTTCTTTGGTCTGGTCTGCACTTAAACGATTTCTTCCACCTCATAGAGGGGTGGCTTACCACCTCACGGTGTGCCGCTTTATCTCAGACCGCCCCTAGAGACCCGGGTTCGATCCCTAGGCTAATTATTTAGAATCACTCGGCGACAAGATCTCTGTAGTTCCTTTTAATAAAATCGTCTGGCGGCAACAAAAAACAAAGTAATGTAACTCATCCAAAATCACAATTTCACACTGACAACAATTAAATTAACTGCTCACCCTATTGGCAATATCAGCTCCTACAAATATAAACAAGACATCGTTTTTGACGCACTAGACAGAACGACAGACAAACAAGCAGCCAGACAGATAGACAAGCAGACAGACAGACAGGACTCGCAAATGCTTTTTCAAAAAATAAAGAGGAAACAAAATGGCGTACAAAATGGCGAATCCATCGGACCATCACGGCAGGTATGTCAACACGGAAAATATATTTTTCCAACCTTCTCTTGACGTTAGCGAATTTGTTGTATACATTCAGGTATATAAATTGCAGGGGAAGTGGGAGTGGGAGAGCTTTGGGGGAACGCCATCCCCCGTAATATATATATATATATATATATATATATATATATATATATATATATATATATATATATATAATATATATATATATATATATATATATAATCTATTTTGAATTTGGTATCCTCCTACCCCCAAAGCTCTAGAGCCAGCTTCAACTGGCCAAGCATCATAATTAATTTATTAATTTATTACAATTGGTATCTTCCCAGACTAGAAGACACACACACACACACACACACACACACACACACACACACACACACACACACACACAAACTGTATACATACGAAGCCAACCAAGATCTCTTGCCCAGACATCGACCTGACTTAGCGGAAGGAAGGATTTAATTAACCAAGAGTCTTCTTTCATCAGGTCGAGAAGGGTCAAGGCAGGTCGAGGAGGGTCGATCTGCCCCTAAGCAGGTCCTTCCGGCCTTCCGACAGTGTGGTCGAGACCGCCAGGGAGCCTTGCGTCTGTTCCCTCCGAAGGAATTGGAATCACGGTTCCCGTTCCACGTCAAATCGGAAACGGCGCCTCGCTGGAGGAGGAGGAGGAGGAGGAGGGGAGAGTAGGGGAGATGGGAGGAGAGGGATGAGAAGAAGGAGAGGGGAGAGTAGGGGAGATGGGAGGAGAGGGATGAGAAGGAGAGGGGAGAGTAGGGGAGATGGGAGGAGAGGGATGAGAAGAAGGAGAGGGGAGAGTAGGGGAGATGGGAGGAGAGGGATGAGAAGAAGGAGAGGGAATAGGAGTGGGACGGAGGAGGAGGGGAAAAGGAGGAGGAGGTGGGGAGGATAGGAGAGAGGGGAGTCGAGGGAAGGGAGGGAAGAGAGGGAGTAGGAGAGAGGAGGAGGAGGAGGAGGAGGAGGAGGAGGAAAGGGAAGAGGAGACTGAGAGGAAGGATGAGAGGGAGAAAGAGCAGGACGATAGGGGGAAAGCAGAAAAAAAAAATGAAGAAGACGAAGACGAAAGGAAAGAAGAACAAAACGAAAGAAGAAATGTAGATTGGTCCAAGGGCAAGAAGGACCAATTTGGCCCACAGAGGGACCAATTTAGACCACATACGGACCAATTTGGTCCACAGAGGGACCCATTTGGTCCACAGAGGGACCGATTTGGTCCACAGTAGTATATATTCGGCCCACAGTGGTACCAATCTGGTCTAAAGTGGGACCAATTTGGTCTAACATGGAAACAATTTTGTCCACATTGGGACCTATTTGTTAAGAGTGGACCAATTTGGTCCAAAGTAGGACCAATGAGACACAGGACTAAAAATACCTGAGCCAAATCGGGATGTCTTCCTGGAAGATTGCCAGCAAATAACGCCCCCCCACTTCCACCCATTTAACCCTCTCCTCTTAACACAGCAATAACCTTTCTCATTATTTAATAAATAAATAAATAAATGCTGAGCATTGTTACAAAAACATGCACTAGCTCTGTGATCGTAACAATACATATACTGCCCTTTGGTACCCGATCCTGCAAATCCATCGTTACGACAAATTACGACAGATTATGACAGAATCTCTTATGCCATTCTTTCTTGGAGTACTGTTCCATTGTGCAGAGGAGCCAACCGTGCTTTTACACACACACACACACACACCTATATATATATATATATATATATATATATATATATATATATATATATATATAGATAGATATATAATCCTGTTAGTATAAGGATTTTTTTTCCATGGGGTACAATCTTAACAGACCTGCCCCTGCCCCGCCCCCCCAAAAAAAAATATAGGGAGAGAGAAAGGTTAATCATAACCCTGTTTGATCTCTGCAAAAAAGGGGGGAAATTTTTATTCCCCTTGAAGAGGTGAGCGGGGAAAAAATCGAGGAACCATAAGACGGCAAGAGTGCTCGTGTCACAGCGCGGTGGGCCCACAAGATGAAAAAAGGAGGAATAGGAGGAGGAAGAGGAGGAGGAAGAGGAGGAGGAAGGGAAGGACGAGGAGGGAAAGGAGGAAGAAGGGAAGAAAAAACGGATGAAGAGGAAACAGTGGAAGACAAAATGAGAAAGAAAAGGAAGAAGAAAGAAGAAAAAAGAAAGAAGAAATAAGAAGAGAGAAAGGAGGAAGAAAGAAGGAAAAAGAAAGAAGAAAAAAGAAAGAAAAAAAGAAGAAATAAGAAGAGAGAAGTACAAAGAAATCCAGAAAAAAAAGAGTAGACGAAGAAGGCGAGGAAGAAGAACAGCAAAGAAAAAAAGGTGAAGAAGGAGGCAAAGAAGAATAAGAACCAGAATAAGAAAAAGAAGAAGAAACGGAAGAAGAAAAAGGCGAAGAGGAAGAAAAATGAAGGCGAAAGAGACGGCAAAGAAGAGTAAGAATCAGAAAAAGAAGAAGAAAAGTTAGAAGAAAAAGACGGATACGAAGACGAAGAAAGTGAAGAAGATGAAGAACACGACGAGTTCGGGGAAGACCCGGTTAGGTCTCGTGGTCTCGATCTCAGTTCGAGGGCCGAAGAGATTCCGATCAGTCGATCTCCTTCTGAACGCCCAAGGACAAAGACAGAAGCTTTGGTGAATGACAGCCCATAACAACGCTCCTCAAGGTCTCTCTTTCAGGTTCAATAAATTTCTTTAAGAACAAACTATTTCGAAAAATTCTCAAAGTACAAATGACTTCGAAAATCTCTCTTAAGAACAAATGACTTCGGAAATTTCTTCAAAAACAAACGACTCCGACAATTTCTTCAAGAACGAATGACTTCAAAAATTTCTCCAAGAACAAACTGCCTCCAAAATTTCAAGAACAAACTACTTCGAAATCTTCTTGGAGAACAAACGACTTCGAAAATTTCTTCAAGAAAACAGGACTTCGAAAATTTCTTCAAGAACAAACGACTTCGAGTATTTCTCAAAGAACATACGATCTCGAAAATTTATTCAAGGACAAACAACTTCGAAAACTTCTCAACGAACAAATGACTTCGAAATGTCTTGAAAAACAAACGATTTAAAAAATTTGTTCAATAATAAACAACTTCGAAATTTTCATCAAGAACAAGCGACTTCGGGAGACTTGATCTTCGACCAAGAGGAACAAAGACCTCTGGGTTCCCCTGAGGCTTTCCTGTGGTTCCCTTAAGGGACCAAAGATCAGAAACTATATGAACACCCAGAGGGAGGTTGTTCAGATCCACCAAGAGTCAACGCGGAGCGGCACTATGATCGTCTTGGAGTCCGTGCTTCAATACTGGGGAGTGTCTACCAATGAATAAGCAAATATATCGATAAAGTACAAAAACAAATAAATAAGTAAAGAAATAAACAAGTCAAAAACAAAATTAATAATTAAATAAAATAATGATAGGTGCCTTCAGATTCCCTCGCCCCCCTCCCCCTCCCAAAAAAAAAAAAAAAAATCCGAGAAAGCTAAATGAAATCTAAGACTGGTGGCTTCCAGTTTGACCAGAGGTTTTTTTTTTTTTTTTTAACATTCTGCTTCTTGGCTTTTGACTCAAGTTTTCGACGAGTGAGCGACTTTGACGAGGATCCGCCAATAATCTAAGTCGACTCCCGAGGGAGGGGGGAGGGGGGAGGGGAGGAGGAGGAGGAAGGAGTGAGGATGAAGAAAGGGGGACGGGGGTGTGGGAGGCGGAATGTTTATTTATTTACTTTTTATTTTTGTAAAACGATTTTTTGTGACAACAGACGAAACAATATGAGAAAAAAATATATCGTGGACTTGGCAACTCACATCCGAAATGAGTTTTCCACGTTGTTGTTGATGCATAATTATATAAAACTCGGAAAGCAATTCGTATTAACAACACAGATAACGAATATACGCTTTTCCGCTCGCTAAACCTGCAACTAAACCCGTTCTTAACTAATGCTTTAAACCGCTTCCGTGCCCCTTTCCTTCTTTTCCTCCAGGAGATTCTGTTCGTTATCGTGGCACCCCTTCGGACCAGAGTCACGCAGCCTTCTTTTTTCATGATCGGAGACTCGTTTATATACAGAATAGAATTCCAATAACTTTCATCATCATTATCATTATTATTCTATTATTATCATTATTTGCTTCTATTTTTATCCTTTTATCATTTTAATCACTTGAATTACTAATTCAATTGTTTTACTATTATAATCTATAATTATAATGTAATCATTCAATATCATCTATTATCATTTTCTACAAGTTAAATCCCTCTTTGATCACTTCAACGACTCGTCTTCGGTAAAATATTGTTCACATGAACAAAGACACTAGTTTTTAACAAAATATAAATAAAAATGATTTCCAGATGCCACAAGATTTCAACACCTTTGTGGCACGGTTAGAGAGCCACTTTGTATTATGATGATGATGATTGATGATGATTGATGATTGATGATGATGATGATGATGATGATGATGATGATGATGATGATGATGATGATGATGATGATGATGATGATGATGATGATGATGATGATGATGATGATGATGATGATAATAAAGATAACAATAAAATAATACAATAATAATAAAATAAGAATAATAATGATAAAATAATAATGATAATAATAATAATAATAATAATAATAATAATAAAATAATAATGATAATAATAATAATAATAACAATAAAAATGATAATAATAAAATAATAATAATAATAATAATAAAGAAATATCACTAATCTGGCAATACCGGCACACACTCGTAATCGTCACGCTGACTCGCTTCAACCCTCACAAGACCGACAAGACTTTAAAGCTTTTATTATGGTTGATGTCCGACGATTTCATTCAAGCCTGGGAGTCCTGTTAAGTCGAAATAGGTTAGGAAGCCATCCAGCTAGACTTTTAAGTATTTTAAATACTAAGGTTAGAATGACTTCTCGGCCTTACAATGTTACATTCAGAAGTCTTTCTCTACCTCTCCTTTGTTGTGATTAAATAATAACGTTATTTAATGAATAATTCACCTGAGTCTAACTGCATAATAACACTTGGATAATTGGACAATTACTGACTAATGATTGTGTACAGTTGAAGCTCCACATCCACTTACCATGTGCAGTAACGATCTCGTAGACAACTACTATATCGTAAACTTACGATGTGAAGTCGTAACACAACTGCTATATCGTAAAATCATAGCACAATACCAACACCTTCAAAGGGGGAGGGAATACGATGAATACATCTCCTCCTCCATCTCCTCTTCCTCCTCCTCTTCCTCCATCCCTTTAGCTCAGTTTCCATGTAAAATGTGGGAAAAAAAAATCCATTTGATTAAGCTCGAAAACGAAAATAAAAGTTCTATGTAGCTTCACTGCCTTGAAAAACAAAAATATAGATGAATGAATAAACAGATAAACAAACAAATAAATAAAATAAATCCCAGGTCATGGCTACGGGGTGACCTTGAACGATTTGCTTAACTTAAGCCGCTACACGGCTAATGACTAAGCCAGTTTACCACAATATTTACCTAAGCCAGTTTACCACAATATTTACCAACACGTCGAAAAGGGATGGCTGTGGTGGTGAACGTAACAGAGATGACATTTGTGTGTATTCCCCTTGGTCTTTGGACCACGTGCTGGACTCGTGATCGACAGCTATTTCCCTCCCGGAAGAGAGCTCAGAGCTCGTATGACCGATCTATGGGTAATGCCAAGACCTTACACGCACACAGACCCCCAACTCCCCGCCCACGGGAGTTGAAGTAAGGGCTCGAAGCGCAGCGATACTGAAATTATTTCAGCCCTGGGCGGGATTCGAACCCGGACCGCCGTAGTGACAGTCGGGGACTCTACCAACCGCGCCACCGAGAGAGAGAGAGAGAGAGAGAGAGAGAGAGAGAGAGAGAGAGAGAGTGTGTGTGTGTGTGTGTGTGTGTGTGTGTGTGTGTGTGTGTGTGTGTGTGTGTGTGTGTGTGTGTGTGTGTGTGCGCGCGCGCGCGTTTCCTCGGTTTCACAATGAACCTACTAACCGCAGCCCAGCTCTGATCCATACAGCCAATCACAGCCCACCTCTGATACAGCCAATCACAGGCCACCCTGATGTCAACGGCCAATCACAAGCCTTCTTTTAAGTTTAATCATAAGTACACCACTCTACGTCATCAACAGCTGACCAAAGTTTGGACTTATTACAGACATGTTTTGTTTATATAAACATATAATCATTTATACAATATTCATAATTCACCGAAGGTAACTTTTTCAAAGTCATAATAAAATCATATGTATAGAGATAAAAATTTACAAGTTCAAATATTCAAACTACCTTTGTTTTACATAAAAAAAATTATTTTCTACGACACACATTATATTTTATGAATGCAAATATTCATTTTTTTTTTGTAAACCAAAAATAATTTCCCCCAATATAAGAGTATT
>NC_134780.1:5440196-5442696 GCF_046742065.1 Oratosquilla oratoria | reverse complement strand
CCCTATATTAAGCTTACCAAAAGCTCTTTCAAAAGAGGAGAGAGAAAGAGAGAGAGAGAGAGAGAGATCGTGAGACAGAGAGAGAGTGAGAGAGAGAGAGAGAGAGAGAGAGAGAGAGAGAGAGAGAGAGAGAGAGAGAGAGAGAGAGTGAGAAAGAGAGAGAGTGAGAGAGAGAGATCGTGAGAAAGAGAGCTATGTACACACACACACACACACACACACACACACACACACACACACACACACACACACACACACACAAACACACACACAGCTAAACCAAAACTGCGATTATCCACTAAGGATATTCGGTCATGAGAGAAGGGGGGAAGGGGGAAGCGGGGGAAGGGAGAACTCGTTAACTGCGCTTCAACATCCCCCCTCTCCCCCCCCCCAAGGCTTTAATGCAGCGTTCCTAGCTCATTAGCACACCATACGGACAAATGGTGCTGCCCCAGTAAGGGGGGAGAGGGGGAGGGGAGAGGGGAGGAGGGAGAGAGGAAAGGGGAAGAGGGGAGAAGGGTAGGTGGTGGAGGGAAGGGAGAGGGAGTATAGGGGAGAGTGGGAGAGGGAAAGAGGGGGAGGAGGGGAGCAAAGGAGAGGAGGGAGAAGAGGGAGAGGAGGGGAGAGGAGAAGAGGGGGAGGAGGGGAGAGGAGGAAGAGGGGGAGGAGGGGGAGGAGGAAGAGGGGAGGAGGGGAGAGGAGGAAGAGGGGAGAGGGGGAGGAGGGGGGGCGGAGGCATGGACGGTAATAATATGTACAATCCCAAGAATCTCTCTCTCTCTCTCTCTCTTTCACCACTAACCTGGTTTCGCTTCCTCCTCCTCCTCCTCTCTCTCCTCTTCTTCCTCTCTTCTCTCCTCCCCTTCTCCATCTCTTTCCCCTTCGTTACCTTTTCCCCTCCTTTCCCTCCTCCTCCTCCCCTTCACCTCCTATTTACAATTTTCTTCTTCCTTCCCTCCCTTCCCCACTCCTCCTCCTCTGGCCCTCCTTCTCCTCTCTCTTCTCTCCCCTTCCTCCTACTCTCTTTCCCTTTCTTTCCTCCTCCTCCTCCTCCCTTTCTCCCTCTCTCGCCTCTCTCTCTTTTCCCTTCTTCCTCTTCCCCCTCCCCTCATTCCTTCCTCCCTCTCCCTCTCTTTAGCCTTTCTACCTCTCTTTCCCCATTCCCCCTCTTCCCTTTCTCCCTCTCTTCCCCCTTTCCCCTCTTTCCTTTCTCCCCCTCTTTCGTATTTCTCTCTTTCCCCTTCCCACTCCCCTCCCCCCTTTTCTCCCCCTCTTTCACCTTTCTCCCTCTCCTCCCTTTCTCCTTGTTCCCCCTCTTCCCTTTCCCCCCTCCTATTCACGTTCTCCTCAGAGAAGGTCCAGTCGACATTTGTGTTCATTACGAACGCATATCCCTACAGTAGTACATGCAGCAGCAAACCACTTCAAGCTAACAACCACCACCACCTCCACCTCCTCCTCCTCCTCCTCCTCCTCCTCCTTTGTCCTCGAGAGGCAACGCGAAGCGAAGCTAACCTCGCCTTTGGATCTCCTCTTCCTCCTCCTCCTCCACACTTCCTCCTCCTACAACCTACCTAGATGGTATTTCTCTTCTTCCTCCTTCTCTTCCTCTCATTCCCTCCTCCTCGTCCTCCTCCTCCTCCAACTATCCTCCAATCATCTTCCTCCTCCTCCTCCTCCTATCCACCAAGCTATCCTTGATTCTACACACCCTTTTCCCTTATCCTCTATTACCCCCTTCCCCCACCTTTTATCCCCCTACCCCCCTTTTCCCCTTCCCCATATCCCCTTTTCTCTCTCCCACTATTCCTCTTTTCCTGCCCCCTTTCCCCTCCCCTACGCCCTATCTCCCTACCCCCTTTCCCCTATCTCTCTAACCCATTTCCCCCTCCCCTACCCATTTTCCCATATCTCCCTAACATTTTCTCCCTATTCCCCTACGCCCTTTCCTCTATCTCCCTAACATTTCCCCCTATCTCCCTAACCCGTTTCCCCCTTCCCTACCCACTTTACCCTATCTCCCTAAAATTTCCCCCCTATTTCCCTACCTCCTTTCCCCATCTCCCTAACCCTTTTCCCTCTCCCCCACCCCCTATTTCCCTACCACCTTTCCCCTATCTCCCTATCCCCTTTCCCCCTCCCCTTATCCCCCTCCCTTTATCCCCCTTTCTCCTCCCCTTATCCCCCCTTTTTCTGCTCCCCCTCCATCAGGTGATTCACTTCGATCATCGTCGAAGTCTCCAAGATAACGATCCGAGTTCGAGGAACAAGAAGACGATGCCATCGAAGTAGAGTTCCCGAAGAAGAAGAAGAAAAGCGTCTTAGGGTCTTCCAGGAAAAGAGAGAGAGAGAGAGAGAGAGAGAGAGAGAGAGAGAGAGAGAGAGAGAGAGAGAGAGAGAGAGAGAGAGAGAGAGAGAGAGAGAGAGAGATGGACAGTGAGAGAGAGAGAGGGGGGAAGGGTAAGCGAAATTGAGTATTTGATGGTTAATAACCAGC
>NC_134780.1:5430196-5432696 GCF_046742065.1 Oratosquilla oratoria | reverse complement strand
TGTGTGTGTGTGTGTGTGTGTGTGTGTGTGTGTGTGTGTGTATTATATACATATATATACATATATATATATATACATATATATATATACACATGTGTTTGTGTGTGTGTGTGTGTGTGTGTGTGTGCGTGTATGCGCGTGCGCGTGTGTGTGTATGTGTGTGTGTGTGTGTGTGTGTTTGTGTGCGCGCGCGCGTATGTGCGTGTGACACTCTGACAGGTTATAATGAGAGGTGGTTAGGTTAAGCACGCAAGAGGGATAAGAGTTTTAAACCGTAACTAGTTTCAAACATTAGTATTTCTTTAGTGCGTGTGTTTATCTTCATCTTCATACATACATACATAACCAAATATATTCCCGCATACACATATACATACACATCCACATACACAACCACATACATACACACCAACATATATACATGCATACATACGTACATAAAACACAGATATCCACATACATAAACATACATACATACATGACCACACACGAGCATACATACATACATACACACATACAACCCTACATAAAACATACATATCCACATACATACAGACATGCCACACACACATACCCACATGCATACACACATACAAACATACCCACATACATACATGCATGCATAAATACTCACATACATATATACATACAAGTGTACATACTATATATGCATATATACGTAGATACATGTGCACCAAATGATATTTACTTTTATTGCATCTGTCGCCAGACGATTTTATTCAGCTCTGCACGACTCTTTCGGTCACGATTTGTTAAGCGAGAATATTCTGGACAGCAGGTGAAATTATGCTAAGTTAGCATTAATATGCTATTTCCTTCCTCTTCATAAGTTTTTTTATTGATATCGCACAATTCTATGGAAAAATATCCTAAATTTAGCATAATTTATCTAAGTTTGAAAAAAGTATGTTGAATTTAGCACAATTGTGCTAAATATAGTATAATTATGCTAGCTTTTGCACAACTATGCTAAATATAGTATAATTATGCTAGCTTTAGCACAACTATGCTAAATCTAGCATTCTTATGCTAAATCAGGTCACCCTGATTCTCACTTACCAGGACCCTAAGGCCTGCAGGACCTCGTGGCGGCGACCTTGGGGCACCGGACCGACGACGACCTGAATGCATTAATTAATTATCGGGAGCCACAAGAAGATGAAGAGGAAGAAGACGAAGAAGAAGAAGACGAAGAAGAAGAAGACTGAGATGAAGAAGAGGAAGAAGAAGACGAAGAGAGAGAAGACTAAGAAGAAGAAGAAGAAGAAGAAGAAGAAGAAAAAGAAAAGGAGATGATGAAGGAGACAAAGAAAAAGAAAAAAGAAGACTAAGATGAAGAAGAGGAAGACGAGGAAGAAGAAGACGAAGAGAAAAAAGACTATGAAGAAGAAAACGAAGTGGGAGGAGGAGGAGGAGGAGGAGGATAGAAGAGGAAGAAGTGAAGAGGAAGAAGACGAAGAGAGAAAAGACTAAGAAGAAGAAGAAGAAGAGGAAGAAGAAAAAAATCTTCGCCTGACGATGTTGCTGCTGATGTACACAGTATATATATATATATATATATATATACATATATATATATATATATATACATATATATATATATATATATATATATATATATATATATATATATATATATACTCGTATGTACACAGTATATATACTCTCCTTACGGCTCATCCGGCTGGACGTCTCAGAATGTCGCATGCTGATTGGCCCGATACTCCCTCCTCCATGACCAATCTGGCGGCTGCAAATGCCAGATTGACAAATCCTTTCTGTGGTTATGCATGACTTTCCCAGTGTTATGCATGCGGACTCGACCAGCCTCCTACCAGAGAATTTGAAGTAATGTGATGTCGCAGGTCGTTCTTATGTTCTGCTAGTCTCTTTTTCAACCACCGCGACGTCTCACTGTAGTACGTTGCAGGACATCCACTGCATGGTATTCCATATACTACGCTATTCTCATTGGTGTGCTGTTTTTGTTTGTTTATTAAGACGCCCTTTATTTTGCGCCAGAATTTGTATGCTATTTGGATGCCTGCTTTAGCTAGTTTGTTGGTCATAGCCCTTCCCTCTTTTGCAAATGGAACCATTAGATATCTTATTGAATCTTTGTCACTTTTTGGTCTTGCGTAAATTTCTTCCATTTTATTCCACATATGTATACACACACACACGCACACACACACACACACACATGTATATATATATATATATATATATATGTATATATATATATATATATATATATATATACATATGTATACATATGTATACATATATATACAGTATATATATATACATATATATATACATATATATATACACATATACATATATATATACATATATTACAAAGGATTACAAAGGCGGAGCATGCCGACAGGAGACCTTTTGGTCCATTTCTAGGTCGGATGCGAAAAAATCATAATAATGATAAAATAATAAATAAAAACTATAATAATGTAAATAA
>NC_134780.1:5420196-5425196 GCF_046742065.1 Oratosquilla oratoria | reverse complement strand
GAGAGAGAGAGAGAGAGGCAGAGAGAGAGGGGGGATGTCCTAAGACTGATTTGTCAGATCAGCTAGTAGTAAATCACGACATTGGCCACACTCTAAACGGACTCGTTGGGGCGCACAGACTGTCCCCGGCCCACCGGAGCGCGACCGGGGCGGACAGTCTCATTCACGCGCGCCGTATTCTGGCGGAGGAATACCGGGAATCAGGTTAAAAAGGAATACAAATTGATATTAGGAGTTGTGAGGCGTTAAATGCAAGAATCATTCTATAGACCAAACAAGCAGTTTTATCGCTGCCAGCGGTCCAAAACACACACACACACACACACACACGCAAACATAAACTGCGTGTGTTTACCCAGTTGTAGAAGACAAGGATGGCGTTGTATTCGTCGGGTCCCGTCTGTCTCTATTTATCAAAACTTGTCTAAAATTCGTGTTAACCTGGATTGTGTTTCCATCTAACTTGTGTGTGTGTGTGTGTGTGTGTGTGTGTGTGTGTGTGTGTGTGTGTGTGTGTGTGTGTGTGTGTGTGTGTGTTTCAACCTGATCCTGGACCGCGTGTTGCACTCGTGATCGACAGTCTTCACTCTCTTGGATGAGAGCTCTGAGCTCATATATAGGCCGATCTACGGGTAACACACACACACACACACACACACACACACACACACACACACACACACAAACATCCTCCTGCCCAAAGGTGACAGTAACGGTTCTCAGTGTCAGTGGAGCTTTCTATCCCTGAGCGGGGCTGCATCGTTGCAAGAGCAGTAAATAAATGACAGAATAACAAAACAAACAAAAATAAATAAGAATAAACAAATAAATAATAAATATTGTAGCGTTGGCAACTTTAATGACCTAACTTCTCCATCACCTGATTTCTCCTGTATCTGGCCACTACTAGACCCGTCACCTTTGCCCTACGAACCCGGAGAGCCGATGAGACTCGAACCCGGGGTAATCTATTACAACGCGAATGGGAAACTCAGCAGAGCTGTGTTGATCACAAGTCGTCCGTTGTCAGTACAACTTTATTCTCCGTCGATTTCTATCTCCCCCCTTCCCCCCCTTCCCCCCCTCCCAGCTCGCGTGGAAGCGAACGATCCTGGTGGGGGGAGGGGGAGGGGGGGAAAGGGGGGGATCCCTTCCAGTAAATGCGTGGGTGGGGGAAGATCAGTATGGGGGGATAGGGGAGACTAATTCTTCTTCCCTTTCGACTGCCGCCAGGCGATTTTATTCATCCAAGGAGTGGTCCTATACACACAGGAAAAGGGGTTAACAAGAAATCCACGAAGATACAATGGATCCTAATTAATAATAAAGTCCTTAATATAAGCATATAGGACGCAATGTTTATCTTCAGTTCTTCGTATAGGACGCAATGTTTACCTTCGGTTCGTCATATAGGGCGCACCAGGTAACCTTCTGGACATATAGGACGCCCTCTCTCCTCCTCTTCCTCCTCCTCCTCCTCCTCCTCCTCTTCCCGAAGAGGCACTGAACAAGGGGCGGGTGCCTCAGGGGTGGTTACCTACTACAGCGTAATGAGTATGTCCTGGGAGTGCCCGCCTGCCTCATTAAACTGCTGATGAGCGCTGCCACTACCCCCTCCCTCCTCCCCCTCCCCCTCCTCCTCCTCTTCATCTCTCTCCTAGTCCCCTGCCTCCCCTTCATCTTCCATCTAGTCCCCTGCCTCCTCCTCATCTTCCTCCTTTCCCTCCTCCTCCTCCTCCTCATCTTTATCTTCCTCCTTTTCCTCTTCCTCCTCTTCATCTCCTTTCTTTTCCTCCCCCTATCCATCTCCTCCTCTTCCTCCTAGTCCTCTCCTCTTCTTCTTTTTCCTCCTCCTCCTCTTCCACATCTTCCTCCTCCTCCTCTTCCTCATCTTTATCTCCTTTCTAGTCCGCTTCCTCCTCTTCATCTTCCTCCTCCTCCTCCTCCGCCTCCGTCTTCATCTCCCTCCTAGTCCCCTTCCTCCTTTTCCATTTTCTCCTCTTCATCTTCCTCCTTTTCTTCCTCTTCTTTCTCTTCATCTCCTTTTTAGTTCCCTTCCTCCTCTTCATCTTCCTCCTCCTCTTCATCCCCCTCCTCGTCCTCCACTCTATTCTCCTCCTCCACCTATCCATCTCCTCCTCTTCCTCCTAGTCCTCTCCTCTTCTTCTTCCTCCTCCTCCTCCTTATACTCCTCATTCTATTTCTGGTCATATCCTTCCTCCTCCTCTTCATTTCCCTACTCTTCTTCACTCTCCTTCTCTTCTTCCTCCTCCTCTTCCCTTTCTACTCTTTCTCCTTACCTTCCTCCTCCTCCTGTTCCTCTTCTTTTCCTTTTCCTCCTCCTCCTTCACAAGATCTTTCCCAACATTTTCAAACATATTTCCACTCTAATAAGGGGGTAGCCAAACTACAGCATGAGTAGTCTGAGCACGCGATTCACAGATTATTCAAAGTATTCCACACCTGATTCTCGACGCTGAACAATCACATGTCATGATATGAGGAGGGGAATGAAAGACGAGTAGAGAGAGAGAGAGAGAGAGAGAGAGAGAGAGAGAGAGAGAGAGAGAGAGAGAGAGAGAGAGAGAGAGAGAGAGAGAGAGAGACAGCGAGAGATATAAGATAGAGAATGAGAGCGAGAGATAGATATAAATATATAGAGAATGTTAAACGACTTTTGTGCCACACACACAAATATTATATATTATATATTATATATATATATATATATATATATATATATATATATATATATATATATATATATACATAGTAGAGAATATCCTATTTATGTACCTAACCCTTTGTTGACAAGCCTTAAAACTTTAAACATAATTACTATTTTTTAATATGTATGAGTACAAAACGATCGTATTTAATACAGTTAAGTGATAATTGTATTCATGGAATAATACTGTCTTCACTGTAGGAGGGTGCATTCACTATATGAAGGAGAGGGTGTATTAAAAATAGGAAGAGGAGAGGAGGAGGAAGAGGAGGAGGAGAGGAGGAGGAAGAGGAAGAAGAGGAGTAAAAGGAGGAGGTCGTTACCAATCTAAGCCAATCATGAAGAGACCCAACGCTCCCAATCTCAACCCTTTCAGTCCTGCCTCCAGGCGATTTTATTCATTCGAAGCAGGGGGAAGGGAGGGGAGGGGAAAGTGAGGGGAGAGGGAAGGAAGGGAAGAAGGAAGGGAGGGGAGGGGGAAGGGAGGGGAGAGGGAAGGAAGGGAAGAGGGAAGGAAGGGAAGAGGGAAGGGAGGGGAGAGGGAAGGAAGGAGAGAGGGACAGAAGGGAAGAGGGAAGGGAGAGGAGAGGGAAGGAAGGGGAGAGGGAAGGGAGGGGAGAGGGAAGGAAGTGGGAGGGGAAGAGAGAGGGAAGAGAGGGGGAGGGGAAGGGAGAGGAGTGGGGGCAAGGGGAGGTGGAGAGGAGTAGAGAGGGAGAGGAGGTGGAGGAGAGAGGGAGAGGGAGAGGGAAGGGGGAGGGGAGGAGAGGGGGGGAGACTGAAGCCTAAGTCAAGGTCCTGAAGGGGGGAGAGGGACAACAACAAACTGAATTTCAGAGTACAGACTTTTCACCTGAAACTTGACTTCAGGAGCGACGTTAAGGGCAGACGGAGTGCTCACCTGAAATGCAAACAAATAAATTAATTAATCAAATAATTTGACAAATGAATGATTAATAATTTAATTAACTAATAATTAATTATTCACATTAGGTTAACGGAATAAATAAGGTAAAATTCATGAAAAACATACTGATTAATAATTAATTATTTTATCAAATAATTAATCAGTTACCCACCTACATATCACGGGAAAAATAAAAATAAAATTTATTAAATGGTTAATTAATTAACCCAAATACATTGTAATGTATGTCAATATATGTTTCGCTGTAATGAAATATATATATGTATGTAAATATATATTTGCAAGGTAACCACTTTAGAAAATAAACAGAGCAGAGCGCTTTCGTATATTACATTTTCAGTGTAAATTACAAAGAAAGAGGGTACAGCCAAACATAATATAGTATGACAAGAGCTTAAGGAACTACACTAGGAGAGATGGTGGACGAATTGTCCGGGCGTAGGTCACACGTCTAGCATTCTTACATTTGGTAATTATTGGCTATTTCCTTACAGATATGATTATCTATCTTATACAATCCTAAGTCGATGTTGAAGTTGTTATCATTTGTAAATTTAATCAGACAACTTTCAATTAAATTTATTTCGACAATATTATTGTTGAAAGTAATCAATAGCGTTTTCCCAGTTGATAGGGTGATTAAAAGTACTTAAATGTTTAAAAATGGCACTTGACTCATTCCCGTCTTTGACACATATCTTGTGTTGTTTTATCCTAACAGAAAGATCTTTTGCCGTTTGTTTATTTTCATAAGTGGTTACTTTGCATTTATAAAACTCACGTTCCCCGTGTTTTTATAGCATTATGGATACCACACGCTTTTTCCGTAACTTTATTCTCGTCAACCCACTTGCCCCTTTCATCAACGCGTCTACGTCTAAAGTTCTTACAAAAGCGTCTTAAAGAACAAGTGTTACCAAAATCTAAACTTCCTCAAAGACTTTTGAAAATGCCTGACCGTCCATTTGACGATTTCCAACGAATAATTTTGAAGAAGTGCATTGACATCAGCAAGTTAGAAGTGAAAAAAGCATTTCGGATCAAACGGAACAAGTGGAATAGTTTCGATTGTGCCATACCATCTGAACATAAGAAAGTTTTCTTGGACTATTGTTACAACAAAATGTGCAATTCTCTTTCACGTAAACTGGATAAGAAGTTATAAATGCTCATCAAAATTAGTGACTGGACGAAACACGCCAACCCTGATTTTGTAGTGAACCTTTCTGACAAAACATTAAGTGAAGATATGACAATTGCCCTAGGTTATGGTCTTAGTTTCTCCAACAACCGGTTTCGTAATAAGGCCCTTAACATTGTTAAGGAATTTTTAAGTTTAAAGCCTTG